>NC_062561.1:147394125-147753125 GCF_022837055.1 Prionailurus viverrinus
CTTTTGTAGTGAGACTGGAAATGTTTCTGCCTCATAATCCAAGCTATCATCTATTTGACCATATTGTGCTTTTAGGAATTGTAACTCTGCCTGCCTTCAGCCAGATTCTCTTATTACTACTAGGAAGTTTTTCTCCAAATTTCATTTTATTTAGTTATTCTTCATTATAGAATCTGTCTCTAATTTTTTAAGGATAACTGAAAAAAATTAAATAATCCTTCTAACCAAGTTTGAATGATTTCACATTTCATACTCTTTATACAAAAATCCGTTTTGGATCTATATATTTTACTAACATCACATTTTCCACTCTTCCATTTTGAACTACAGTACGGTTTATTTCTTGAAGTTTTGCTTTGACAAGTGTAATTTTGTCTTTGCGTAATGTGAGTTTTTAGTACTGTGCACTTACATTTCTTTTTGTCATATAGCTTGTAATTCTTGCCAGAAAGCATGTTGTAATCTATTTCTTAAAGAGTATAGAAAGAAATAGAAAATCTAAAGAAGTATCTTAAGTAAGCATCCCTTGATAGTTTGAAACTAGCAAGCCCTCTTCCTTAATTGCTTCCCTCCATTCCCACAGGATTGGTAAGGAACTCTTAGCACTGTTCCATGGATCTATATATTTCATAATTAATAATACACTGTATTTTTAAAATCAGTAGATTTTAGAAATTATTAGCATAATTCTGTAGGTTAATCAAAGACAAAAGTTCATGAATATAGCTGGAAAATACTCTTTCAGGGGAAAGATTGCTTCCTATTTTTTATTTGTTTTGTTCGTGGAGATAAAGAAAATTCGAGATTCTTAAGTGTATAGTTCTGTGACTTTTGGCAAACATATAATCAGGCTATTTCTGTCATCCCCGGAAAGGTTCTTCATGCCTGTTCCCAGTCAGTCCAGTCTTCCCACTCCCAGACCTGGCAACTGCTGATCTGTCCCAATAGTTTTCTTTATGATGTTATATCAAATCATATAGTTTGTAGCCATTTTGAATCTAACTTCTTTCTTGTAGCATAATGCCCTTAAGATTCTTCCATGCAGAACTGTGGCACTGTTTCATTGTTTTTAATGAGCATACTCCAGGTGTAGATATATTACATTTATCTACTTACCTTATAAATTCTTTCACTATTGATAATTATGTTATTATTAAAATGTAGCTATTATTTAAAAGCACTTACTATGTGCCAGGTACTTTGGTAGACATTTACATAACTGAAAGGACTTAGTGCTGTAAATCGTAACATAGTATTTTTTAACAGCAGAGCCAGACTTTAAGTCTGAATCCCATCTCCTCTGCTTATTAGTTTTATAACCTCAGGCAAGTTACTTAACATTCTCTAGTTTTATACAAATGTGTAAAGGAGATGATAATCTCTATCACATAGGGCCGTTATGAGATTGAATGGATTAATATCTCTAAATACTTATAACAGTGTCTGGCACTCAAGTTCAGTAAATGTCAGTTATATTTTGTTATATACTTTCGAATAGCCATAAGAGTAGAAGTTAGTATCCCCATCTTAAGTAAGAAATAGGCTCAAAAATTCAGACTTCCTCAAAATCATGTGATCACTGAAGTGACAGATCCAAGATTTTAACCTAGCCTTATCTGACTCCAAACGTGACAAGATACTACTTCTTATTAAATCCAAACCACTGAACCCCTCTGACAATATGACAAGCTGGACACTTAGAGGAACGCTTCCGCTAAAATACAAGAAAATGCTACATAAATTAGAAGTATATGTATTTTTTCTAGTACACACAAAAATGAATTTAAAGCTATGAGAAAGAATTAATAGCAAAGCAACAATAAGCTAAAGCCAAAACAGGCACTTTGCTATGAGAAGTAAACAAACCCAAAAGTAGGGCTGTCCTGAGATAAAAATGCTGATTAAGCACAGTCACTGGAAGACTACCTTCGACCCTAAGTACCCTTGGGTAGTACACCCCCCTTGCTCTCAGTAGAAATAAACACAAATCCACTCTGGAGGCAAGTCCTCAGGTTTTTCAAAGAACAGGTTATTTTAATATTATCAAACATTTTTGGCAGAGTAAATGGGAAAACACTCCCTACTTACTCTATAAGGTAACATAACCTCAATTCTAAAATCTTCTCCCAAAGAGCAAGAGTTTGGCAAAGAATATTACAGACCAATCTTATTCCTAAACATAGGTGTAAAAATCCTGAACAGCATTAAGAAAACTAAATTTACCAGTGCATTTTTTTTTTTAAATGAGAGAGAGAGAGAGCATGCACAAGCAGAGGAAGGGCAGAGAGAGGGAGACAGAGGATCTGAAGGAAGCTCTGCACTGACATCAGAGAGCCTGATGTGGGGCTTGAACCCACAAATTGCAGGATCATGACCTGCGCCAAATTCGGATGCTTAACTGACTGAGCCACCCAGGAGCCCAAGAGTAAGCTTTAACAAAAATGCTACAGAGATACCAATAAATTTTGTTTTGGCAAAAATGTAAAATTCTGACAGTATCAAATTTTGAAGAAGAATTGATCAACAGGAACCATAAACATTGCTAATGGTAGTAGATATGAGTTCAAACCCTTCGAAAAACTATTTGGCCTTGTTGTTTTTAAAAACAACAACAACTCAAACATTCATGCACAGAATGACCCCAAAGTCCAAATCCTCGGCATATCACCGAAGAGAAAGTCTGGTATATGTGCTCTAAACATTTTATGTAAGACTGTTCATAGCAGTGTTGTTTGTGTTTTATACATATATATGTATGTATGTATATAGTATTTTATATAATATGTACTTAGGCATATAAAATCACAAAATATTTTTCCACAACAGAGAATATAAATGAGATAGATGAATCATAGTTACTTAATGTTGAATAAAAGATGCAAGTCATAGAAGGCTAGATATAGTGTGATTTTGTTTTTATAAAACTTAAAAAGAAAGCAGCATTTATTTATATATATATATATTTTGCTTCCTGATTTTATTTTTTTTTGAAATTTATTGTCAAATTGGTTTCCATACAACAACCAGTGCTCATCCCAAAAGGTGCCCTCCACAATACCCATCACCCACCCTCCCCTCCCTCCCACCCCCCATCAACCCTCAGTTTGTTCTCAATTTTTAAGAGTCTCTTATGCTTTGGCTCTCTCCCACTCTAACCTCTTTTTCCCCTTCCCCTCCCCCATGGGTTTCTGTTAAGTTTCTCAGGATCCACATAAGAGTGAAAACATATGGTATCTGTCTTTCTCTGTATGGCTTATTTCACTTAGCATCACACTGTCCAGTTCCATCCATGTTGCTACAAAGGGCCGTATTTCATTCTTTCTCATTGCCACGTAGTACTCCATTGTGTATATAAACCACAATTTCTTTATCCATTCATCAGTTGATGGACATTTAGGCTCTTTCCATCATTTGGCTATTGTTGAGAGTGCTCCTATAAACATTGGGGTACAAGTGCCCCTATGCATCAGTACTCCTGTATCCCTTGGGCAAATTCCTAGCAGTGATATGCTGGGTCATAGGGTAGGTCTATTTTTAATTTCTTGAGGAACCTCCACACTGTTTTCCAGAGTGACTGCACCAATTGGCATTCCCACCAACAGTGCAAGAGGGTTCCCGTTTCTCCACATCCTCTCCAGCATCTATAGTCTCCCGATTTGTTCATTTTGGCCACTCTGACTGGCGTGAGGTGATACCTGAGTGTGGTTTTGATTTGTATTTCCCTGATGAGCAGCGACGTTGAACATCTTTTCATGTGCCTGTTGGCCATCTGGATGTCTTCTTTAGAGAAGTGTCTATTCATGTTTTCTGCCCATTTCTTCAGTGGATTATTTGGTTTTTTGGGTGTGGAGTTTGGTGAGCTCTTTATAGATTTTGGATACTAGCCCTTTGTGCGATATGTCATTGGCGAATATCTTTTCCCATTCCGTTGGTTGCCTTTTAGTTTTGTTGGCTGTTTCTTTTGCTGTGCAGAAGTTTTTTTTCTTCATGAGGTCCCAGTAGTTGAGTTTTGCTTTTAATTCCCTTGCCCTTGGGGATGTGTCAAGGAAGAAATTGGTACCACTGAGGTCAGAGAGGTCTTTTCCTGCTTTCTCCTCTAGGGTTTTGATGGTTTCCTGTCTCACATTCAGGTCCTTTATCCATTTTGAGTTTATTTTTGTGAATGGTGTGAGAAAGTGGTCTAGTTTCAACCTTCTGCATGTTGCTGTCCCGTTCTCCCAGCACCATTTGTTAAAGAGACTGTCTTTTTCCCATTGGATGTTCTTTACTGCTTTGTCAAAGATTAGTTGGCCATACATTTGTGGGTCTAGTTCTGGGGTTTCTATTCTATTCTATCGGTCTATGTGTCTGTTTTTGTGCCAATACCCTGCTGTCTTGATGATTACAGCTTTGTAGTAGAGGCTAAAATCTGGGATTGTGATGCCTCCTGCTTTGGTCTTCTTCAAAATTACTTTGGCTATTCAGGGACTTTTGTGGTTCCGTATGAATTTTAGGATTGCTTGTTCTAGCTTCAAGAAGAAGGCTGGTGCAATTTTGATTGGGATTGCATTGAATGTGTAGAGAGCTTTGGGTAGTATTGACATTTTGACAATATTTATTCTTCCAATCCATGAGCACGGAATGTTTTTCCTTTTCTTTATATCTTCTTCAATTTCATTCATAAGCTTTCTATAGTTTTCAGCATACAGATCTTTTACATCTTTGGTTAGATTTATTCCTAGGTATTTTATGCTTCTTGGTGCAATTGTGAATGGGATCAGTTTCTTTATTTGTCTTTCTGTCGCTTCATTATTAGTGTATAAGAATGCAACTGATTTCTGTACATTGATTTTTTATCCTGCAACTTTACTGAATTCATGTATCAGTTCTGGCAGCCTTTTGGTGGAGTCTGTCGGATTTTCCATGTATAAGATCATGTCATCTGCAAAAAGTGAAAGCTTAACTTCATCTTTGCCAATTTTGATGCCTTTGATTTCCTTTTGTTGTCTGATTGCTGATGCTAGCACTTCCAACACTATGTTAAACAACAGCAGTGAGAGTGGACATCCCTGTCGTGTTCCTGATCTCAGGGAAAAAGCTCTCAGTTTTTCCCCATTGAGGATGATGTTAGCTATGGGCTTTTCATAAATGGCTTTTATGATGTTTAAGTATGTTCCTTCTATCCCGACTTTCTCGAGGGTTTTTACTAAGAAAGGATGTTGAATTTTGTCAAATGCCTTTTCTGCATCGATTGACAGGATCATATGGTTCATATCTTTTTTTTTAATAATGTGATGTATCACGTTGATTGATTTGCGAATGTTGAACCAACCCTGCATCCCTGGAATGAATCCCACTTGATCATGGTGAATGATTCTTTTTATATGCTGTTGAATTCAATTTGTTAGTATCTTATTGAGAATTTTTGCATCCCTATTCATCAGGGACATTGGCCTGTAGTTCTCTTTTTTTACTGGGTCTCTGTCTGGTTTAGGAATCAAAGTAATACTGGCTTCATAGAATGAGTCTGGAAGTTTTCCTTCCCTTTCTATTTCTTGGAATAGCTTGAGAAGGATAGGTATTATTTCTGCTTTAAACGTCTCGTAGAACTCCCTTGGGAAGCCATCTGGTCCTGGACTCTTACTTGTTGGGAGATTTTTGATAACCGATTCAATTTCTTTGCTGGTTATGGGTCTGTTCAAGCTTTCTATTTCCTCCTGATTGAGTTTTGGAAGTGTGTGGGTGTTTAGGAATTTGTCCATTTCTTCCAGGTTGTCCAGTTTGTTGGCATATAATTTTCCATAGTATTCCCTGATAATTGCTTGTATCTCTGAGGGACTGGTTGTAATAATTCCATTTTCATTCATGATTTTATCTATTTGGGTCATCTCCCTTTTCTTTTTGAGAAGCCTGGCTAGAGGTTTATCAGTTTTGTTTATTTTTTCAAAAAACCAACTCTTGGTTTCGTTGATCTGCTCTACAGTTTTTTTAGATTCTATATTGTTTATTTCTGCTCTGATCTTTATTATTTCTCTTCTTCTGCTGGGTTTAGGCTGTCTTTGCTGTTCTGCTTCTATTTCCTTTAGTTGTGCTGTTAAATTTTGTATTTGGGATTTTTCTTGTTTCTTGAGATAGGCCTGGATTGCGATGTATTTTCCTCTCAGGACTGCCTTTGCTGCGTCCCAAAGCGTTTGGATTGTTGTATTTTCATTTTCGTTTGTTTCCATATATTTTTTAATTTCTTCTCTAATTGCCTGGTTGACCCATTCATTCGTTAGTAGGGTGTTCTTTAACCTCCATGCTTTGGGAGGTTTTCCAAACTTTTTCCTGGTTGATTTCAAGCTTCATAGCATTGTGGTCCGAAAGCATGCATGGTATGATCTCACTTCTTGTATACTTATGAAGGGCTGTTTTGTGACCCAGTATGTGACCTATCTTGGAGGATGTTCCTTTTGCACTCGAGAAGGAAGTATATTCTGTTGCTTTGGGATGCAGAGTTCTAAATATATCTGTCCAGTCCATCTGATCCAATGTATCATTCAAGGCCCTTGTTTCTTTTTTGACCGTGTGTCTAGATGATCTATCCATTTCTGTAAGTGGGGTGTTAAAGTCCCCTGCAATTACCACATTCCTATCAATAAAGTTGCTTATGTTTGTGAGTAATTGTTTTATGTATTTGGGGGCTCCCGTATTCGGCGCATAGACATTTATAATTGTTAGTTCTTCTTGATGGATAGACCCTGTAATTATTATATAATGCCCTTCTTTATCTCTTGTTACAGCTTTTAATTTAAAGTCTAGTTTGTCTGATATAAGTATGGCTACTCCAGCTTTCTTTTGACTTCCAGTAGCATGATAAATAGTTCTCCATCCCCTCGCAAGAAAGCAGCATTTAAACAAAATGTTAGTTAGGAATATGTATATGTGTAATATAACTTTCCTTTTTAAGGCAAAGAAATGATTAATGCACAACATAGGATAGAATTATACCTTATGGGGAGGCAAAGAGAGAATGTTCGAGAGTGGAGCATGTTGGGTGTAACCGTATTGGTAATTTTGTCTTAAGTAGTAGCACTGCAGGTGTCAGACTTACTATTATGCTTTATAATTTCTGTGTATTTATATGTTATACAAATATTATATACATCAAATATTAAATAAAATTTGTTTAAATAATTGAAAAAAACCCTTTAAGACTGGAGAGAAAGGGGAAGACAGCAAATCAACCTGCCAGGACATTTTTGCCCCTGTGGTCAAAGAGTAAACAAAAGAAAACCTTGAGGTTTTCTAATGGTAATCTAGACACCACTGAAGCTGTGTGCCCTCCTGGTATAGTTTCCTAACCAAAGTGCTTCAGAGAAGTAGTCTTTGGTGTGCTTATTTTTTTTGTTTTAAAGAGTCTCTTTGAAGCAAAAATTTAATCTCCTCTTAAAGGGCTTTGCTCTTCACTGAAGAGTTTCATTGCTATTTGTCCGACACGTGAGGAAAACAAGCAAATTGATTATGTAAATAGGTTGACAGCTTTATGAAACGCAGACTAGTGACCCTTGGAGCTCAGAGAATCGATGTTGTAAAACTTAGATGCTTTCTGACAACTTTTTTATGGGCTTTGTTTACCTGCAGTGAATGCATATATATCGAATCAACATTAAATTGTATGCAAGAGAAAACATTGGTAATACTTTAATACTCAGCATACATTCTAGGTGTTGTAAATATTTACCCTGACAGTCATTAATTAGATATATAAGAGTTGTATGGTCTCTAAAACATTTTATTTTTTTGTTGAAGTAAAATCCTTTGAAGGGGAAAGGATAGAATATAAACTTTATTGACCCAGTCTTCAGTAGTAAGAAGCAGCAACAGACCTCTGTCCCAAAGGCATTTGACTGAACACATACAGTCACCACTTACCTTGCCGCAAGAGTAATGTAGCAAACCAACAGAAGAAGAGTTTATATTTGAAGATCTCAAAAACGCATTTTTGTATTTTCCACTACTTCAGGATGGATAGTACCATATGGCTTCCACATAAGTGGACCTGTTACTAATAAACTAGGACTGATGTGTAATTACGTTTTCAGTGATTCATCTGTGAAACACCCTGGGTTATTTTACATGGAAGCATCTGGTTCACATGTGTACAGTGGTTAGTCTGTGGTGATTGACATCTGTATTCTTCTAATAAAACCCTAGTTGCACAGATGTAAGCTGCTGCCCTCTTTTTTACATAGACAAAACCTGAATTTGAAAAATCCTTATCTTGACCCTGTATATGACATTTCAGTCTTCTGCATGTGCACGTGTGCACACACACACACACACACACACACACACAATGCTTGCACTGTGACTGGCATATAACATAAACATCTCATGCATATAGTATATCTCAATTGTTGAAACAGTTGTATGTAAACACCTTTATCTTTTTTTATGTTTGTTTACAACATGACATCTGTTTTAGATTGTAAGCTCAAAGAGGGCAGTGATCATGACAATTTATTGTTATGCAGACAATGTCCAGTAAGCATAAGTCACTTGCAAATGCTTGCTAAGTATTTGTCAGTCAAGAAGGTGACGTTAATGACTTTAAGGAAAGATAGAACTTCTAATCTGCCTATAAACACCTTTTGTACTTCAGGAAATATTTGCTGGAAATGACCCTACTTTTATTTCACACATTGTAATTAGGCAGGTAACACATAAAGCTACGTTGTTTTGAACAGAATTCATTTATTTTGTGTTAGAATAATTCTCTAGTGATGTGTGATAAGAGATTTTAAAGAGACTGAATTCAAGGCAGGTTTCATGAAGGATGTAGCATTTTAGCTGAGCCTTGTAGGGTAGATAGAATTTGCACATATAATAATGATGGAAAAGATACTTCAGGAAAAAGGGAAAGAGGCATTGGTTCAGAGCATGGAGGCCAGCAGAACTGAGTTTAAGTCCTTCCTTAGCCACTTATAAATTGTGAGAACTTGGTTGAGTGGTCATATATCTAAGGTTTTGGTTTCTCATTTGGAAAATAGAGACCATAACCAGACATAGGGTTATTGTGACAATTACATGAATAAGGAGTTAACATAGTACCTGGTGTAAGGAGAATATTTAATAAATGTTAGCTGTTAGTCTCAGTGACAGATGAACAACCTGAATAGAGTTTAAACAGAATTTTGAATATTGAATTAAAACACACACACACACACACACACACACACACACACACACACACGAGAAACTTGGAGGACAGCTCCACGCTATGTGTGAAGATCTAAAACTTCCAGTTAGAATTCTTATTTGCATCAAGAAAGTTTTGGGATCCTCCTTTTAAAAAGGCATCTGTATCCATTTTAAATTATTCTCTTCAATTGTATGTGTGGCAAAGTGACATCAGAGTATAGTCATTTATACCTGGATTAAAATATCAACATCACAGTGAATAAGGTACTTTTCAATGAATGTGTTGTCTTTATCTTTGAATCCTTTTACTTATCTGCACACTAAGTTCAGAATCATTGTCAGCTCTGACTCTTCCCGAATCCTGTGAAGCACCCCTCTTTGCCTTATTTCCAAGTTAGTAATAACCATTTAATGTATAGGAGAGAGTTTGGCCCACACCTTGACAAACAGACACAAAACACTCCTGTAATGGGTCACTGACCTAACCTAATGTCCCCAATAAAAGTGAACAAAAATCATAGTGTATAATGTGTATGAGGCCCACCTCTGATGTATAATATCAAACCTTTTTATTACTGGAAAGCAAGGGGTGGGGTAGTCTTCAGAGAGGAACCTAAAGAACGTCTGATCTTTTTTGTGTTTGGTAATACACAAATATTTTAGTGAGTACTCTCTTCACTTCCCAAGGTTTTAATCACTTTATTTCCCTGGTTTATATGGCTAGTTACTTTGGTTGTTGCTCCCATTAATTCTTTTATCTCTATATAGTACTTTAATGTACTACTTTAATGTAGTACTTTTTCTATGGCAAAATTCACATAATTTCAAAATAGAATTTTCATTAAAAAGCTGATTTAATTTTCAGGAAGTTAAAAAACATACATGCTAGCTACTCTCTTGGACTTAAGCTGTACTTCTCCCTTTAGCATTCCCTAAGAGTAGTAACTGTCAGGAACTATAGTGTTATATAGCAAACCATTTTCAATTAGAATTAAATAAAACTGTTACCTTAAGAACATTACCTAGAAGGGATATATTCAAGATGTTCATTGAAATGTGATTTACAATAGGTATTTAAATTGTTTATAAATTTGGACTATGAACGGAGAGCCAGTTGTATTTTTAAGGTACCTCAGTGTAATGGAATAGACAATGAGGCCATTAAATAATGAGTATGGAGAGTCATAATTATTTTTTAAGTTTATTTCTTTGGTTTGAGAGAGAGACAGAGAGCACAAGTGCAAATTGGGGGGGTGGGCAGAGAGAGAGGGAGAAAGAGAATCCTGAGCAGGCTCTGCCCTGTCAGTGAGCCCTGAGATCATGACCTGAGCCAAAATCAAGAGTCAGATGCTTAACCTGCTGAGCCACCCAGGTGCCCCATGGAGCGATAATTATTGACACGGAAAAGTAATACCCCCAAAATTATTAAGAGAAATATGATATAAAATATTTTTATAGTATAATTATTTTTAGAAGACTGTATATGTGTATATTGTATATATATATAAATTAAAGTATATACACTAAAATATCAACAGGTGAAGGGACAGGATAATTTTTATTTTTATTATATTTTTCTGAAGTTTTTGAATTGTTTATAATGTGCATATACTACTTTATATACCAAGAAAATAAATATTTTTTTGTTGCTGCTTGCATCCACTATATTAATTATAGGAATTAGAATTTCTGAATTTGAAACCCAAGTCATCTTAAAAAGTCATTTGGGAGGGGCGCCTGGGTGGCGCAGTCGGTTAAGCGTCCGGCTTCAGCCAGGTCACGATCTCGCGGTCCGTGAGTTCGAGCCCCGCGTCAGGCTCTGGGCTGATGGCTCAGAGCGTGGAGCCTGTTTCCGATTCTGTGTCTCCCTCTCTCTCTGCCCCTCCCCCATTCATGCTCTGTCTTTCTCTGTCCCAAAAAATAAATAAAAACGTTGAAAAAAAAAATTAAAAAAAAAAGTCATTTGGGAAATTCATAATTTCATCTTACCAAATGTTTATTTTAAGTAGTAACTATTTCACTATAAGGAATATTTATTTGATGAAGATTCAACACCCAAAATAAGGAGAGGAGGTAATACAGAAAATTTAGGTTCATAACTTTGGATGAAACCTAAAAGTCTTCTATCCTGAAAAGACAATACTGATATTTTGGACCTTCAGACATTCAGACATAGAGTTGCCTTTTTTAACCCCACCCCACCTAACTGTTGGATATTCGGATTGGGTTTGTCTAGGTGTCTAATAGCAATTATTGTTGTTTTAATGAAATTCCCATGAATTTAAATGTTTTCCTTAAGTATTCAGTCTTCTGATACAGCATTCAATTCCATTTCTTTATGAGAAAAGTTGCTTAAGGAAAGAAAACAGTTATGGCTGCTAGGAATAAGAATTGCGTTTAATCATTAACAGCCAAGTATCTCTTCAAGAGTTATGGGAAATTACCATGTAGTAATCAAATCGCATTTTTTGTGTAACATGTTTACATATAAGTGCAAATACAGATAAGCCTTCTGTAAGGAGATGTGTTCCTGAAATCCAGATTTGAAACTTAAAATATTTTTTTTTAATGTATTTATTTTTGAGACAGAGAGAGACAGAGCATGAGCACAGAGGGGGCAGAGAGAGAGGGAGACACAGAATGTGAAGCAGGCTCCAGGCTCTGAGCTGTCAGCACAGAGCCCGATGCAGGGCTTGAACTCACAAACTGTGAGATCATGACCTGAGCCGACGTTGGACGCTTAACCTACTGAGCCACCCAGGCGCCCCTGAAACTTAAAATATTTTTTAATCTTACAAATCAATACTTTTATGTATTTCATCACAGTATATTATACATAATTCTTTAAACTTTTTTGCTCACTAGACATTTTCAGAGTTTGGAGTTATGTTTTACTTATTCATCTCAGAGACTAGCACAATGCCTTACAATGAGAATATACTGATTGAAGTAAGAAATGTATAAAAAATGGATTTTTATAATTGTGTTGACTGTTCTCATGATTAATCCTTTCGAATAGTTTGTTTATATAATAGGCTAAGTGGTCTTAGTGGAAAATCTGTTATTTGTAACATTTCTAAAAATTGTGTCCTGAGTTTAAAAACAAACTTAAAAAAAAAAAACAACTCTTAGTTGCAAATGTCCTGTATGTGCTTAAACCATGCATAGATAACTGTAGTTCCTGCCTTCCAGAAACTTGTAATCTTGCAAATAGGGTTTTTAATTGCTCTTTCTACTCACTTCCAAATTTCTTAGTTACAGAAAACTGTCCAGTGATAAAATAGGAAGTATCAAACATCTTTTTTCTTTTACAGTATGACAAATAGCCTATTTTTACAGCAACGATAAAAGAATGCATTGTAGACAGCATTTTAAATGAATTAATTTAAAATTTTCTGTTTACCAAACCACAGAAGCCCAATAACATTTTGAGGAGAATTGGGGGGGTTATATATATTTTAAGGGAAATCATGATCAGACTGTAGAATCTAGCTGAATGTTTTCCATGCATGTTTGTAGCCTGTTCAATTTTCATGCTTATATTTTGGGGCTGCATGTGAATTTATGGATGACAGCTTTCCTAATTCCAAACAAGTGTTAGAATTTCTTGGTTCAACATTTAAAATTTTGTTTATGGTTTCTGGTATATGAAATCTGATTCTCCTTCTTCATTGCTTATCTATGGTGAGATTGATGGTGATAACTCCCTGTTGCTAACAGGGGTCACATTTCTTCTCAGAATAAAGGATGTATAGGACTGAAGATTTTATTTTATCTTTGAATTTTACTTACATTTTTTAAGGAAACTATGATTGCTTATTTCTCAATAGCCAGATAGAAAAGGTTTAGATTGTCTTCAATTCCTAAAGCTTAAGTAATAATAATAATAACAGCAACAACAACAATGACAACTTAATGAAAGTTAACAGAAAATTCAAGAAACTATAGTGTCTTCAAGTAGTTGTTATATAGTTCTGAGTATGTGTTTACTTAGAAGTTGCCCAGCATTTGCTAGGGAGGCTTTTAGCCATGAAGATTGAAACATCATTAATTTAACCACAACTTTCTCTTCCCAAACATTCCAGTAAAGTGGAATAGAACTACACTAGTGGCATTATGAACGTGTAAGCAGATAGATTTATAAACAGCCAAAACTACTTGGAAAAAATAAATAATTTAAGTTACTTCATAATGGAAAATAAGCTAGCTACTAGCCAGCAGTAGTTGTCAGGAATTAAAATTTCCTTGTTGAACCTGTAAATGAGGTTTGAAGTGATTTTATGTGGCGGGATTTCTAAAACGTCAATATCAGTACCATTCTCCTCTGGAATGGTTTTTATTCTCTGTAAATTATATATGAATGTAGCTATAGCTTTTTTCATACTCAACTCAAAGAGAAAAAAGGCAGATGTACTCAATAAGACACTTTTTAGTCAGTTTCAGCACACATAGTTCTTTATTATAGGAACTGTGCCAAATTCTGAATGAAACACTTATTCTAAATCATAGTTCCTGTTCTTCAGTTGGTTACAATGTAAGTGACAAAGATGTATAGAATTAAAGTCTGTGGTTGATACTTCTTCCATTGAGAGGTAGTTTCTGTGGCTCCTCCCCTTCAATCTGGGTGGGCTTTTAACTCATTTGTAGCAACAAAATGCAGGAAAAGTGATGTTAGGCAATTTCCAGAGACTAGGTCAGAAAAGGCAACCTTGTGCCCCTTTTTTTTTTTTTTTTGCTCTTTAGGGTTTGTTTATTTATTTATTTTGAGAGAGGGAAGACAGCACGAGTAGGGGAGAGGCAGAGAGCAAGAAGAGAGCATCCTAAACAGGCTCCACACAGTCAATGTGGAGCTGGTGCGAGTCTTGAACTCATGAAACTGTGAGATCACCACCTGAGCAGAAACCAAGAGTCAGGCACTTAGCCGCCTTGGGCCCCTAAACATTTTTAAATGAAGGCTGAGTATTCCAGGCTGCCATTCTGGAAGGCAAGAGTGAGGAAGCCAAGACACTGAAGACTCTCCAGTAGCCAGTGCTAATCTTTGAGGACTCCTAGTCCAAACACCAGATACGACTAACTGAGCTTTCAGAGGATTCTAGTTCCCGGTCAATAGGTCAGCCCAGTTCTCCAGTAGTTCTGGCTAATGCCCTGATGCTGTGGCACAAAAACAAGCCATCCTGCACTGTGCCCTGTCCAGATTCCTGATTTATAGAAGGTATGAGCAGAATACAGTGGTTATTGTTTGGGGTTGCTAAGTGTAGGGTGGTTTGTTACAGAGCGATAACTGACTTGATTTAGGATACACTATGTGAGAATAGGAGATAATTAGTTTCTCTACCTAGGAAAATATAGAAGGCTTCCCAGGAGCAGTGACATCTGAATTTGGCCTTTAATGATGAGTAGGAGACTGCTAAGTAAAGAAGGTAGGAGAAAGGGACCTCAAACTGAGGGAAATATGTGGAAAAGTATGGTGGCGAAAGAATGGTGTGTTTGGTGGATGAAAAGAAGTTTAGTGTAGAAGAACATCAGAGAGTTAGAGCTGGAAAAGAAGCCAGGCATCTAGAATTTATGCAGAGATGTCCTTCTTTGGTGCTTTTTTTTTTTTCTTTTTGCTATGCCAAGGGAGTTTCAGCTACAGCATTGTAGGAGTGGAAGATAATAATCAGACTTGTGTCATAGATAACTAATTAGCAACAGTTGGAAGGTGGGCTGAAGGAGAAAAATGAAAAGGCAAAGAGGAAAACTATATAGTTCAGATGGCACACAATCAAGGCTGAGATAGATAGCTTTCTTATAGTAGCTGAATAAGATCAGTTAGGTGATAGTGGATGTTTGAATTGTGAATAGATTATTTACTAAATTTTTCTGTTCAAGGCTTAATTAAATGCTACAGCCAGTCCTGCTTTTTGGCAAATCCGACCAATGCCTTTACAAAACATTTGACTGAATTAAATGTGTTAGTGATATTTCTGAGTGCTTTGTGAAAACTTCCTCCACTATGCATTTTGGAGAATTATTATTAAATAATGCTATTTTTATATTTTTCTTAAGGCATCGATTACACTGGGACATTCAAAAACAAATGAGACTGAATTGCATCATTTAATGCATTAATAGGGCCATTTGTCATACTTACTCTGCTTCCCTGAAATAAACATTATGAACAGAAATCTTGAAAAAAAATGGTAATTTATGTAGTCACAAAGATGCTAAAATGAGAAAATGTATACAATTCATTTAGTAAATATAATTATGTAAACGTAAAACACAACTGTAGTCAACAGCTTTGTGTGTGGATTTGATTGACTTTTAAATAACATTTGCATTTATTCCATGTATTTTTAATGTGATAAATAAAAGTTTAGTGACATTTGAACTTTTGCTGGAATCATAACACCATTCATGTAATAAATTTTTCTAGGGTCAAAGGGCAGATAGGTCTTTCTTCGGTCACTCAGAGTCTGTAGACTGCATCCTACATGCTTTGTACTGCCTTATCTACACAGGGAATTGCTACCAATTGTGGGAGACAGTTGTCTTTAAAACACCCTGCCTCCCTATGCAACTTGGTTTTACTTTGCAGTTTGGTTATTTTTTTAAACATCTGAAAAGTTTAATCTTTTTAATTCAAAATCAAAATCCACATAATTTTGTAGATTTTTTGCATCTGCCTTCTTCCAGTGCTCTGATTCCTTTCTGACATGTTTCTGTAAACAGACATCGCCCAGATTTTGATCACTGACTCTCTACATTTCACCCATAGTACCAAGTTGAATTAATATACTTGGTGAAGAAGTGGTTTTTTGGTTGTTTATATCACTCATCAGTTATTATGGTACTCTACTCATTTTGTATAAAAGTTATTATGATGTTAGTGATGTTACAAAAAGAGTCTGACTTTTTTAAAAAGTCTGACTGCATAATCATCCTTAGTCACTTATTCCATGAAAAGCCTAGGAAAACATTCAGGAAGAATTTGGAGCACACTGATAATCATTAAATCCAAAGGGAAGGAGATAGGTAAGCCATAGCATAGGATGGCACTGATGATGTTTGCTGCTTTGTGAGTAAAGGAATTAATTACACCGGATAATTTTAAGAACACTAAGAATGAAGCCCACTAGCAAGAATTAATATAATGGAGAAATCTGTTAATTAAAATAGAAATTGAGCTCTCTTACTATAAAACAAAGGACAGTGGAGCTTTCAACAGAAAAAAAGTAGAGAAAGGCAGGAGAAGGAAAAGCCTAATGAAGCAGAGCATTTATTTATCAGGAAAATACATTCTTATTTTTTTGCAGGCAAAAAAAAAAAAAAAAGAAATCAAGCATTTCCCAGAAGAGAAAAAGTGTGTTATAAATGTTAGAAATGGGGTTTACTGGCGGTTATGCTAATTAAGGATCAAAACTAGATTATGGTTAGGACAGAATGAGTCCATACATCAGTACATAATTGGTTAAAAAAAAAAAGTCCCATTGTTTATTGGTCCAGATGTTTGAGCAATTGGTTAGGTTCAGTTTGGGACTGGTGTGCTGAGGTCACTCAAAATTTGTGGTCAGGACAAACTACAGTAATTTGCAGGCTCAGTGCAAATAAAAATGCAGAGCCCCTTTGTTCAACATTTAACAATTTCAAGATAGTAATAGCAAGACATTAAGTCAGGGATGAAGACCATCTATACCAGTGGCCTTGTGTGACTGACAGCACATGTCACATTCCCATGAGGGTGGCATTTCTGTGGTTCTTTTACAGCCTTCCTCTTTAGAACTGTCATAATAAAACACAGTACTGTAGATAAGCCTCTAAACACAGCCCAGACAAAGGCTACTGTGAGTATAATTTCAGGGGAGCTCAGCAGCTCAGTGCTGCTTCTGCCTTAGATTGTTTGTATGCTCACCTTTGTATCCTAAGCATGTAGCACAGTCTCATGAGTTTCTGACCCATGGTAAGCACTCAATAAATAGTGGATGGGTAGGTGATGGATAATAGTAGTTGCCAGCCCTTCTCAGGGAATCTGGTTCCATTTATCTATGGATAAGAGGACCCAATGTGGGTTGTTTGGAGTTTTAGTTCACATTACTCACACCTTGCAGATGCCTCCTCCAGCCGGGTTGAGGGTTTCCTTTAGCTCTGGGCCTTGCATGTCTGCTTACAAAACGTGTTTGTCTATTCAGTTATTCTGAAACATAGTTAAGCTAACAGATTAGAATAACACTTGAGCCCTAACCAAGTTAAGGCTGGAGTAGGCACAAGAATGGCCACCCCCTTTCAAAGATGTCTATGTCTTAATTCCTGGAACCTGAGCCTATGTTAGATCACATGGCAAAGGGGATGCAGATGAATTAAAGTTGCTAATCAGCTGACCTTTAAAGTAGCTAAATATCCTGGATTATCCGGGCAGACCCAGTGCATCACCAGGCTCTTAAATGGGAGTGACAGAGAAGAGAGACAGAGAAAGAAATGTGATGAAGGAAGCAAGGTCAGAGTGATGTGCTGTGAAACGGGGTCCTTCTGTCCTTGCTGGGTTTAAAGATGGAGGAAGGGCGTAGGTCTGGAACCTGGAAAAGGTAAGGAAATAAATTATCTGCTAGGGCCTCCAGAGAAGAACACAGCTCTGCCAACACCATGATTTTAGTCCAGTGAAATCTGGGTCAGACAGCAGATCTCCAGAACTGTAAAAGAATGAATTTGTGTTGTTTTAAGCCATTACGTTATGGTAATTTGTTACAGCAGCAGCAGGAAACTCAAACAGCTGGTTCCGCACTACGGTGAAACTATCAGTCCTGGTTCCTGGTTCATTAGAAATCACTAACTTCCATGGCTGGGTATTATTGTCTGCCCAGGTTTTTTACATTTCTCTTGGTAACCAAAAGTAGAGCTCTCTTTCTTTGTGTATTTTTATTTGCCTTCATTAGACCACTAAGTTTTGGCATTCGTGCTAGTAGTTGTATTCTCAGGGAAGCAAGAAATGCCACCAGTTCCAGAGTGCACTGCTTTCTTGGGATGTTAATAGCTGAGAGACAGTAAAAAAAAAAAAAAAAAAAAAAAGAAGCTTCCACTTCCAAATTCACTTCTAAAACCCAGGTTAAGCAAGCTTCTTTTTTCTTTAAGCACTTTATAAGGATATGTTCTATGTATAAGGTTGTAAAAAATCTTAACTGTTTAAGAGAGTATCCAGCAAAAAGTATGCCTGTCCTTCAGCCCAAGTTCCTTTCAGCCATTACTAGTTTCCTGTGAATTCTTCCAGAACTCTCCTGTATACATATAAACTCACATACACTAATTATCTACACATACTCTTCTGTACCTTTGTTTTTGTTTTCCTTGATGAATTAATTAACACTTTTATTTATGGAAGAATTTCCATAGTTTTTAATGTATAACGTGCACATGCAACACTCAGAGCTCTTCATGGAGAAAAAATAACATATTTTCCAAATATTTTGGACCACAAATGTCACTCTTTAAGAGTGTCTCATAGAACTACTTTTTGAGACACACTGCTTAACACCAAGCTGCCTTCCTCTGGACTAGTAAGAATTAGTAAGTAAGAATTAGTGACCCCCATACACCAGTGTAGCATGACAGGTATGGATTTGGGAGGGATTTTGGGTTTAGAGTGACAGGCTACTGTCCTGGCTCTGTTGTTGACTTTCCTGCTTGGTCCCTTTCATGCTAACTGGCTGTGTGGCTTTGGGCAGGTTGTTAAACTTTATTGAGACTTTCTTGTTAATGTGGTCTACCTCATTTATTCAGTCACTCGTTCATTAGTTAATACATGCAATTATTAGAACATTCATGAGCTGGGTAAAATAAAGCAGTCTCTCCACCTGAGAAGCTTTCTAGTCTAGTGAGAGAGGTTTCATTTGTAGCACACAAATCAGCAGTAAGCAGTGGCCTGTCTTAAAATTAAGGTTGTGGAGAATCATTTTCTGCCAAGATTTCTGCTTTCTGGTTTTCTACTTTCATAGGCCTAGATCAACAGTAACAAATGTCACTTACACCATTTCAAAACTTGCAAAGAATGCAGGAAGAAATGAGGTTTAATATATTGTCTTCAGGTATTGATTTTTTAAAGCATGTATTGACTCTGATATTAATCACCTGATGAGTTACCAGGGTAACATTATTTATCTGAATAAAGTACAATAAGAGTAACAAAATCTTCTAATTGATTATGAAATTCCTGCATAAATTTTGGCATCCTTACGGATTATGGACATTTATGTTTTAATGTTTATCACTTTAAACATTGAATTATATACAACCACAGAATCTTTTTTTTCAAATCCATAATGTATATGTTTTACAGGGAAATTTTAGAATTAACATTTTTTCCCAATGTATAAAGCACATAAGTGCATTTTTTAAAATGTTTATTTGTTTTGAGATAGAGCGTGTGCACTCACGCTTGCCTGTGAGCAGGGGAGGGGCAGAAAGAGAGGGAGAGAGCAAATCCCAAGCGGTCTCCCCACTGTCAATGCAGAGCCTGACAGGGGTCTCAGTCTCACGAACTGTGAGATCATGACCTTAGCTGAAACCAAGATATCAAGAGACTGGTGTTTAACCAGCTGAGCCACCCAGGCACCCCTGGTACATTTTAGCATTAAGGGTCGTCACTCTTCATAATTCTCCTTTCTTTGTTTAAGTCACAATTACTTATTTCAAAAGCATATTTCTAATTTCTTCTTGGTCTTAATAACTTTGGACAGGAAATTCACGTTCTTTAGAAAAAGATGACTTTAGAAATTTAAGTGGAAATAACTAACACAGTTTCTTTAATTGCCATTTTGATTGCCAGAAAGTTTCTCTTCTTCATTTCTTCTCTTGTTTCATTTTCTCAGGCCAACAAAATGTTGTCTAGGCCTACTGAATTCCAGACAGCATTCAACACTTGTTTTACTGAATCCTGATGACTTCAGTCTGTTAATTTATTTAGGATATGCTTTTGGTTTTTATAAGGTCAACTAGAAATTTGAAGCTACTTTTCCCACTTATTTTAACATTAAATATTTTTTTAATACTGAAATTTAATTTGAAAACCACTATGGTAACTTTGGTGGTGTTGACTCTTTAAGCATACATCTAAAACTTGTCCATTTAAAAAATGTCTCTGTAATTGAGTTTATTTCATAACGGGAACTCTGTTAAGGTCAGTATGATAGCTGCCTAGTAATTTAATAGTATCAAATGCTTAATACTTTGATTTAGTGGGGTTTTTTTTGTGGTCATTTTAATGAAAGTTTGATTTGTCACATCTTAAAAGACAAATCATTTGATATTTGGTTTCTATTATTAGCAAATCATATATCTCATTGCCAGTGCTCAGGTCTGATTCTCTCCCAATACATTGCCCCCACCTCAGCTCTCCTCTTCACCCTTGTCCCACATCTGACTTTTACCCCAATCCCAGAGGAAGTCAGAGATGTGGTGGGTGGATGCCAGGGAAGTTGGTAGTATACACACACACACACACACACACACACACACACACACAATGTGAGAGAAACAGCTACTTTAGAATGACCTGCTTTGGTGGCCAGGCAGGAACTGACCATTTTGCTAGATTTTTGCTGTGACTGCTATGGTCCAAGAGTTTAAGACTTCCTTCTTTCCAAAAGAAAACATTGTCTGTTCTTTTCTGTAAAATCTCAAGCATAGCGGCATCGTTCCAAGCTATTTTTCTCAATTCCAGATAATTGATAGTGGGTGAAAATGTGAGTTTATAGATTCAGCAAAGTTGTACAGAAAGCTAGCTTTTGGGTAGCATGTGGAAATACCATAAGCTGTGGGCTCACAAAATAAACTTGGCCCTCATTGTGATAGCACTTCTCCCTGATTCTCCCCATATCTTTCACATCATTCCTTTGAATCTCTTTTAATCATTTCTGTCTGCCCCTGTAATTTTAATATTCTCTGGGTTTCTATACTAAACTGTTTTCTCTGGGAGACTCCTTCTGGGTGATCTCTTCAGCTCATTTGCCTTTAGCGCTGGGAATACAGCATGAGTGCTGTCTTTCTACATAGTCCAGTATTCTCCCCTGAGCTCTCCATCTATGTAATGGTTTACCTGTTTACTATCTATCCCCATTCATATATCTTGCAGGTACTTAAGACTCACCTATTTAAGTTTAAAACCAAACCCTTACGCCCATACTAAACTTGCCCTCCTCTGTATCATCATCTTCATGGAAGCCAAACTTAGAAAACCTAGAAATCTGAGAGCATTGTCATGGAAGACCAAATAAGATCCAGAACTATTATGTACTTATACAAATACACTGACACCGCACGCGCGCGCGCGCACACACACACACACACACTGGTATTCACAGAGGAATATTGCATAATTTTACATAGTTTTGAATTTTAAATATTAGAATCATATAATGTGTATTCTTTTGTGCCATGCTCTTTTGTTCAACACTGAGATTCATGCATGTGTATAGCTGTATTGTAGTCCATCATGTGAAAATTCTAGGACTTATTTGCCCATTTTCATGTGGAAAGACGTTTGGGTAGTTTTCAGTTTTTCACTATAACAAACATAGTGCATACAAACAATGCACTGGTGGACATCTGTGCACGTATCTTCTGACATAAATATGCAAGTGTTTCTCTAGAGTGTGTAGCATGGGAGTAGAATTCCTGGGTATAGATATATACACCTTCATATACCTGGGCAGTTGTTTCCAAATTGTTGTGCAGAATGGCTTTGGTGTTTATACTCTAGCCAATAGTAATTTATCTTGTTATATTCCATGTCCTTCATGATCTTTGCTGTTAGACATTTTCATTTTTGCATTTGTAAAATATTTCATGCTAGTTTTCATTTCCTTCAAGTTGAACTTATTATTATCGTATGCTTTTTGGCCCCACTGTTCCCTCCTTTTGGAAGTTCCTCTGGTCTTTGGCATAAATTTTTAAATTAGGTTGGATTTTTTAAATGTTTATAGGAGTTCTAGATAGTAATCCTCTATTAGTAGCATATGTTGCAATATCTCCTTTCAGTTTGTAACTTATCTTTTCATTTTCTCTAAGTGTGAATAGAAGTACTTCTTTTTTTCCCACATTTTGTTAGATGTTTTATTTATTTTTGTGAGAGAGAGAGAGAAACAGAGACAGAGAGAGACAGAGTGTGAGTGGGGGAGGGGTAGAGACAGAAGGAAACACAGAGTCCATAGCAGGCGCCAGGCTCTGAGCTGTCAACCCAGAGCCTGATGTAGGGCTCAGACTCACAAACCACAAGATCACGACCTGAGCTGAAGTCACACGCTTATCCGACTGAGCCACCAGGCACCCCTACCAGTACTTACTTCTAATGCTTCCAATGTAATTGAACTTACCAGTCTTTATGGTTTCATTTTCTGCTTTAAAAAAAAAAACCAAAACCAAAAATAAATATCTCTATCCTAAGATCCTAAAGACATTGTCCTAAATTTTATGTGTATTGTGTGGGTAGAGATACAGTTAAACTACATAAAAACTGACTTTTGATTTTTTTTTTTAATTTTTTTTTCAATGTTTATTTATTTTTGGGACAGAGAGAGACAGAACATGAACGGGGGAGGGGCAGAAAGAGAGGGAGACATAGAATCGGAAACAGGCTCCAGGCTCTGAGCCATCAGCCCAGAGCCCGACGCGGGGCTCGAACTCACGGACCGCGAGATCGTGACCTGGCTGAAGTCGGACGCTTAACCGACTGCGCCACCCAGGCGCCCCTGATTTTTGATGTCAGAACCATTGTTTGTGTCATGGTCAAATAAGCATGATTTTTCAAGTGTCAAAGTGCCATCAATCATTGCACATTTTCTTGGATCTCTCACTTTGCTCAGATTGGCACCTTGACATGTTTCAGAAATACTATTCTCAGAATATGCTACAAAATGCACATAATTCACTCCAAGCAATACTAATGTTTCTCATTTGAATAAGAAACGGTTGATACTCCATCCAAGGTAATACCAATATGAAACTTGGCTGAGAAAATGTCCTTACAAAAGGAGCCAGTAGCTGGAATAACATTTTAAAAGATGTTGGTCATTCAACTCCCAGAAAGTTAAAAGAGAAGCCAATCTTCATTCTAAAATTTTAGAGAAACTTTCCCAGAATGAGATACATCTTTTGACAATTCTAACTTTTGATCTACATTATTCGCTGTTAATTAGATGGTGGTAGTGCAGTTCTGATTTGGGTTGTAGTTCCTGTGTGTGTTATGTGCATGTGTGTGCTGTAATATAGTGTGGAATCAAACTAATAAAACAGAACTTTCTGCAATTATATTACTGAGAACATAACTCATCTTTTAGTAAAGCTGTCATCATCTAGTTTCACTTACTCCCTTTATTTGAAAAAGTCCTCTTCTTCAGCATTGAAATCTACAAAGGTGGTTTCTTATTATCATTATCATTCTTCTTTAATTCACAAGTCGTACAATAAATATTTATTACTTATAAAAATGATCAAACTTTTCTTTTGGCTATGGGAAGAATTCTAAATTTACCCTGTTGACTTACGACAGATATGAAAGCTATAGAACAATGATTTCAATTCATTCAACAACTTGTATTGAACATGTGTTATGCCCTGGACACTAAGGCCAAAAGAGTCAAAATATAATTTGTTAGCTTCTTGTGACTTTAGAAGGAGATGGGAATCATAAATGGACCACTAAGAATCTATTTCCTTCAGATATGTCACTTCACAGTGGTCCTTTTGTATTATGACAGTTTTTAAAAGCTGAATTGATTGATCTTTGTGTTCTGGTTGTAAACTACAAACAAAATTAAAGACTTTTCAAAGTCTGAAAAAATTTAAGTTGAAAAAAATTCAGTTTTCTATCTTGCCAGGAGGAGAAAAAGCAACTCTAAGACATTTAGGGCTAGTAATAATTATACTTTTGTTCTTTACTGTAACAGTTTCTCCTTCTATAGAGTATATTTTTAGCTATTTAATTTTATGTCACAATAATTGTGTCCATATTTACTGTTAATTTTAACATTAAAGTTCCCAGAGGGAGGTCTTGTCATCTTCATAATGCATCAATGCCTAGCACCTTGGCATTCCTGTGAGCATAATGTTGTCTGAACTTGGCTTGCTCAGGATAAGACAGAACACATCCCAGGTTTAGTGGCAGCCAACCACGGTTGATTGTATGCAGTCAGGAGGCAAAAGAGGACCCTGTGGCAGATTAATTTTTAGTTCTCTGTGCAAGAAAAAACAAAAACAAACAAAAAAAACAAAGACAAGAAACAGTGGGTGCGGGATTTCTGAAATACTCATAATCTAAACATACTCAATGTTTGGGGATTTTTCAGTGGTTATTCTTTTAAATTAAAGATGTTATTAGCAGGAGCTTTTTGTTCATGCAGCATTAGCAGCTAATAATAATAGTTTCCAAATTTTTTGTGGAAATTTAAAGGCATTTTCATATACAACACTTCATTTCATCTTCAGACCACCTCCGAGGCAGATGTCACCTCATATTTCCAGGTGAGAAAACAGAATCCAGTTAGGTTAAATGACTTGTCTGAAGTCACATAGCTAATAAGAAATGCCCCTAGATCCAAATCTGTTTCCTGACCTCAAGTCCCATTCTTTCATCTATACCGATCTGCTATGACTCCTCCTCTGCCTTTGAGGTTGGAAATGTGGTGGCATTACTGAGTTTTACTGTGTTGACTCATCTTAGTCATTACTGCCCCAGAAGCCACTCTGATTGTCAATGTTAATTTTTCAATATCATAATTTATTTAGGTTCATAAAGAACCACTGACAACATTTATTCAGGGATCCTTCTGATTGAGCTCTGTTACCTACCAGCTTACCTTTTTATAAATCTGTTTAACAGTCAGTGATCATCATTCTTTTTATCCTAGGTCTCAGAGAGAATATTTACATAAATACAGAGGTCATTCCATTGATGTGGGAACTCCAGTACTGACACTGAATAAAATCTAGTTACTAAATAAAGATATATAGATTCAGTAAATGAGTGTGGACCAACAGCATTTCAGCACTGCTAAAATGTGAAGTCACTATTATAGACACACTAACAGTCAAAAGACCATTAAAAGAAATTCATGTAAGCAGAACCTTCTGATGTTAAGAGATTAAAATGCATGTTAATAGGTAGATTTTTTTTTTATGAAATTTATTGACAAATTGGTTTCCATACAACACCCAGTGCTCATCCCAAAAGGTGCCCTCCTCAATACCCATCACCCACCCTCTCCTCCCTCCCACCGCCCATCAACCCTCAGTTTGTTCTCAGTTTTTAAGTCTCTTATGCTTTGGCTCTCTCCCATTCTAACCTCTTTTTTTTTTTTTTTTTTCCTTCCCCTCCCCCATGGGTTCCTGTTAAGTTTCTCAGGATCCACATAAGAGTGAAACCATATGGTATCTGTCTTTCTCTGTATGGCTTCTTTCACTTAGCATCACACTCTCCAGTTCCATCCACGTTGCTACAAAAGGCCATATTTCATTTTTTCTCATTGCCACGTAATATTCCATTGTGTATATAAACCACAATTTCTTTATCCATTTATCAGTTGATGGACATTTAGGCTCTTTCCATAATTTGGCTATTGTTGAGAGTGCTGCTATGAACATTGGGGTACAAGTGGCCCTATGCATCAGTGCTCCTGTATCCCTTGGATAAATTCCTAGCAGTGCTATTGCTGGGTCATAGGGTAGGTCTATTTTTAATTTTCTGAGGAACCTCCACACTGCTTTCCAGAGCGGCTGCACCAATTTGCATTCCCACCAACAGTGCAAGAGGGTTCCCGTTTCTCCACATCCTCTCCAGCATAGTCTCCTGATTTGTTCATTTTGGCCACTCTGACTGGCATGAGGTGATACCTGAGTGTGGTTTTGATTTGTATTTCCCTGATAAGGAGCGACGCTGAACATCTTTTCATGTGCCTGTTGGCCATCCGGATGTCTTCTTTACAGAAGTGTCTATTCATGTTTTCTGCCCATTTCTTCACTGGGTTATTTGTTTTTTGGGTGTGGAGTTTGGTGAGCTCTTTATAGATTTTGGATACTAGCCCTTTGTCCGATATGTCATTTGCGAATATCTTTTCCCATTCCGTTGGTTGCCTTTTAGTTTTGTTGGTTGTTTCCTTTGCTGTGCAGAAGCTTTTTATCTTCATAAGGTCCCAGTAATTCACTTTTGCTTTTAATTCCCTTGCCTTTGGGGATGTGTCGAGTAAGAGATTGCTACGGCTGAGGTCAGAGAGGTCTTTTCCTGCTTTCTCCTCTAAGGTTTTGATGGTTTCCTGTCTCACATTTAAGTCCTTTATCCATTTTGAGTTTATTTTTGTGAATGGTGTGAGAAAGTGGTCTAGTTTCAACCTTCTGCATGTTGCTGTCCAGTTCTCCCAGCACCATTTGTTAAAGAGGCTGTCTTTTTTCCATTGGATGTTCTTTCCTGCTTTGTCAAAGATGAGTTGGCCATACGTTTGTGGGTCTAGTTCTGGGGTTTCTATTCTATTCCATTGGTCTATGTGTCTGTTTTGGTGCCAATACCATGCTGTCTTGATGATGACAGCTTTGTAGTAGAGGCTAAAGTCTGGGATTGTGATGCCTCCTGCTTTGGTCTTCTTCTTCAAAATTCCTTTG
Organism: Prionailurus viverrinus; assembly: GCF_022837055.1. Lineage (NCBI taxonomy): Eukaryota > Metazoa > Chordata > Mammalia > Carnivora > Felidae > Prionailurus > Prionailurus viverrinus. The sequence goes on from NC_062561.1 coordinate 147,420,907, forward strand.
GCTATTCGGGGCCTTTTGTGGTTCCATATGAATTTTAGGATTGCTTGTTCTAGTTTCGAGAAGAATGCTGGTGCAATTTTGATTGGGATTGCATTGAATGTGTAGATAGCTTTGGGTAGTATTGACATTTTGACAATATTTATTTTTCCAATCCATGAGCAGGGAATGTCTTTCCATTTCTTTAAATCTTCTTCAATTTCCTTCATAAGCTTTCTATAGTTTTCAACATACAGATCCTTTACATCTTTGGTTAGATTTATTCCTAGGTATTTTATGCTTCTTGGTGCAATTGTGAATGGGATCAGTTTCTGTATTTGTCTTTCTGTTGCTTCATTGTTAGTGTATAAGAATGCAACTGATTTCTGTACATTGATTTTGTATCCTGCAACTTTGCTGAATTCATGTATCAGTTCTAGCAGACTTTTGGTGGAGTCTATCGGATTTTCCATGTATAATATCATGTCATCTGCAAAAAGCGAAAGCTTGCCTTCATCTTTGCCAATTTTGATGCCTTTGATTTCCTTTTGTTGTCTGATTGCTGATGCTAGAACTTCCAGCACTATGTTAAACAGCAGCGGTGAGAGTGGGCATCCTTGTCGTGTTCCTGATCTCAGGGAAAAAGCTCTCAGTTTTTCCCCATTGAGGATGATGTTAGCTGTGGGCTTTTCATAAATGGCTTTTATGATCTTTAAGTATGTTCCTTCTATCCCGACTTTCTCAAGGGTTTTTATTAAGAAAGGGTGCTGGATTTTGTCGAAGGCCTTTTCTGCATCGATTGACAGGATCATATGGTTCTTCTCTTTTTTTTTTGTTAATGTGATGTATCACGTTGATTGATTTGCGAATGTTGAACCAGCCCTGCATCCCAGGAATGAATCCCACTTGATCATGGTGAATAATTCTTTTTATATGCCGTTGAATTCGATTTGCTAGTACCTTATTGAGAATTTTTGCATCCCTATTCATCAGGGATATTGGCCTGTAGTTCTCTTTTTTACTGGGTCTCTGTCTGGTTTAGGAATCAAAGTAATACTGGCTTCATAGAATGAGTCTGGAAGTTTTCCTTCCCTTTCTATTTTTTGGAATAGCTTGAGAAGGATAGGTATTATCTCTGCTTTAAACGTCTGGTAGAACTCCCCTGGGAAGCCATCTGGTCCTGGACTCTTATTTGTTGGGAGATTTTTGATAACCAATTCAATTTCTTCACTGGTTATGGGTCTGTTCAAGCTTTCTATTTCCTCCTGATTGAGTTTTGGAAGAGTGTGGGTGTTCAGGAATTTGTCCATTTCTTCCAGGTTGTCCAATTTGTTGGCATATAATTTTTCATAGTATTCCCTGATAATTGTTTGTATCTCTGAGGGATTGGTTGTAATAATTCCATTTTAATTCATGATTTTATCTATTTGGGTCATCTCCCTTTTCTTTTTGAGAAGCCTGGCTAGAGGTTTGTCAATTTTGTTTATTTTTTCAAAAAACCAACTCTTGGTTTCGTTGATCTGCTCTACAGTTTTTTTAGTTTCTATATTGTTTATTTCTGCTCTGATCTTTATTATTTCTCTTCTTCTGCTGGGCTTAGGCTGCCTTTGCTGTTCTGCTTCTAGTTCCTTTAGGTGTGCTGTTAGATTTTGTATTTGGGATTTTTCTTGTTTCTTGAGATAGGCCTGGATTGCAATGTATTTTCCTCTCAGGACTGCCTTTGCTGCGTCCCAAAGCGTTTGGATTGTTGTATTTTCATTTTCGTTTGTTTCCATATATTTTTTAATTTCTTCTCTAATTGCCTGGTTGACCCACTCATTCGTTAGTAGGGTGTTCTTTAACCTCCATGTTTTTGGAGGTTTTCCAGACTTTTTTCTGTGGTTGATTTCAAGCTTCATAGCATTGTGGTCTGAAAGTAAGCATGGTATAATTTCAATTCTTGTAAACTTATGAAGGGCTGTTTTGTGACCCAGCATATGATCTATCTTGGAGAATGTTCCATGTGCACTCGAGAAGAAAGTATATTCTGTTGCTTTGGGATGCAGAGTTCTAAATATATCTGTCCAGTCCATCTGATCCAATGTCTCATTCAGGGCCCTTGTTTCTTTATTGACCGTGTGTCTAGATGATCTATCCATTTCTGTAAGTGGTGTATTAAAGTCCCCTGCAATTACCACATTCTTATCAATAAGGTTGCTTATGTTTATGAGTAATTGTTTTATATATTTGGGGGCTCCGGTATTCGGTGCATAGACATTTATAATTGTTAGCTCTTCCTGATGGATAGACCCTGTAACTATTATATAATGTCCTTCTTCATCTCTTGTTACAGCCTTGAATTTAAAGTCTAGTTTGTCTGATATAAGTATGGCTACTCCAGCTTTCTTTTGGCTTCCAGTCGCATGATAAATAGTTCTCCATCCCCTCCATCCCCTCACTCTCAATCTAAAGGTGTCCTCAGGTCTAAAATGAGTCTCTTGTAGACAGCAAATAGATGGGTCTTGTTTTTTTATCCATTCTGATACCCTATGTCTTTTGGTTGGCGCATTTAATCCATTTACATTCAGTGTTATTATAGAAAGATACGGGTTTAGAGTCATTGTGATGTCTGTATGTTTTATGCTTATAGTGATGTCTCTGGGACTTTGTTTCACAGGGTCCCCCTTAGGATCTCTTGTAGGGCTGGTTTAGTGGTGACAAATTCCTTCAGTTTTTGTTTGTTTGGGAAGACCTTTATCTCTCCTTCTATTCTAAATGACAGACTTGCTGGATAAAGGATTCTCGGCTGCATATTTTTTCTGTCTAGCACCCTGAAAATCTCGTGCCAATTCTTTCTGGCCTGCCAAGTTTCAAAAGAGAGATCAGTCACGAGTCTTATAGGTCTCCCTTTATATGTGAGGGCACGTTTACCCCTTGCTGCTTTCAGAATTTTCTCTTTATCCTTGTATTTTGCCAGTTTCACTATGATATGTCGTGCAGAAGATCGATTCAAGTTACGTCTGAAGGGAGTTCTCTGTGCCTCTTGGATTTCAATGCCTTTTTCCTTCCCCAGTTCAGGGAAGTTCTCAGCTATGATTTCTTCAAGTACCCCTTCAGCACCTTTCCCTCTCTCTTCCTCCTCTGGGATACCAATTATGCGTATATTATTTCTTTTTAGTGTATCACTTAATTCTCTAATTTTCCCCTCATACTCCTGGATTTTTTTATCTCTCTTTTTCTCAGCTTCCTCTTTTTCCATAACTTTATCTTCTAGTTCACCTATTCTCTCCTCTGCCTCTTCAAGCCGAGCTGTGGTGGTTTCCATTTTGTTATGCATTTCGTTTAAAGCGTTTTTCAGCTCCTCGTGACTGTTCCTTAGTCCCTTGATCTCTGTAGCAAGAGATTCTCTGCTGTCCTGTATACTGTTTTCGAGCCCAGCGATTAATTTTATGACTATTATTCTAAATTCACTTTCTGTTATGTTATTTAAGTCCTTTTTGATCAGCTCATTAGCTGTTGTTATTTCCTGGAGATTCTTCTGAGGGGAATTCTTCCGCTTGGTCATTTTGGACAGTCCCTGGCGTGGTGAGGACCTGCAGGGCACTTCCCCTGTGCTGTGGTGTATAACTGGAGTTGGTGGGCGGGGCCGCAGTCAGACCTGATGTCTGCCCCCAGCCCACCGCTGGGGCCACAGTCAGACTGGTGTGTGCCTTCTCTTCCCCTCTCCTAGGGGTGGGATTCACTGTGGGGTGGTGTGGCTCTTCTGGGCTACTTGCACCCTGCCAGGCTTGTGATGCTGGGGATCTGGCGTATTAGCTGGGGTGGGTAGGCAAGGTGCTCGGGGGCAGGAGGGGCAGGCTTAGATCTCTTCTCCTTAGGTGATCCACTTCAGGAGGGGCCCTGTGGCAGCGGGAGGGAGTCAGATCCGCTGCCGGAGGTTTGGCTCCGCCGAAGCGCAGAGTTGGGTGTTTGCGCGGAGCGAGCAAGTTCCCTGGCAGGAACCGGTTCCCTTTGGGATTTCGGCTGGGGGATGGGCGGGGGAGATGGCGCTGGCGAGCGCCTTTGTTCCCCACCAAACTGAGCTCTGTTGTCAGGGGGCTCAGCAGCTCTCCCTCCCTTTGTCCTCCAGCCTTCCCGCTTTCCGAGCAGAGCTGTTAACTTATGACCTCCCAGACGCTAAGTCGCGCTTGTTGTGGGAACACAGTCCGTCAGGCCCCTCCGCTTTTGCCAGCCAGACTCGGGGGCTCTGCTTGGCCGGCGAGCCGCCCCTCCGCCCCGGCTCCCTCCCGCCAGTCCGTGGAGCACACACCGCCTCGCAGCCCTTCCTACCCTCTTCCGTGGGCCTCTCGTCTGCGTTTGGCTCCGGCGACTCCGTTCTGCTAATCCTCTGGCAGTTTTCTGGGTTATTTAGGCAGGTGTAGATGGAATCTAAGTGATCAGCAGGACGTGCGGTGAGCCCAGCGTCCTCCTAAGCCGCCATCTTGCCGCAACTCCAATAGGTAGATTTTAAAGGAGTCTAAGGAATTATAAATTGTGATGGGATTACTGAAGAAATGGCTTGAGAACCTTTGTATCTTGGCATAAAAAGACAACATAGAAGATATTTTATTTCTTGACCTTAATTTTGAGTATTGTTGTTAGGCCCTTGATTTTTTGTTAGCTCAGAATAGAGACGGATTAATTCTAAAAACAGTTAAAGTAATTAGATTCTCTTCATCTCTTTTTTTTTATGTTAACGCAGCATAGGGAAGTAAGTCTCTAAACCAATTCTGAAATAGAATTTAACTTTTTATTTCGCTTACATATCTCTTATTTTTCTTTTTCTCTAAATGGCATTTTTTAGACTAAAATTATCTTGATTTTCTTTTTTCTCTAGGCTTGATCCTCCACAACCTGAGAAGTTGAAAAAGGAGCACAGCTCAACTGAAAACATGTCTTTAGAAACTCTAAGAAACAGTAGTTCAGAAGACCTCTTTGATGAGATTTAACTGTCTCAAAAGGTACTTTGATGTTCACTAGACTATGTTTTCTATTCATTTCTTTAAACTAAGAAAGCAAGATTTCAACTCAGCAGCAGCTATTACTGTACCCTACAATTTAATTACATACACACTGAATCGAAACCATTGTGCAAAATGGATTATGCATGTATATGAAGATATGATTTGATGACAGTGGTACATTATTCTAAACTATTCATTCCCATGCCTATAATTACATAAAATCTCAGACTTTGTATTGCAAAGGACACATTTATCATATTCAGTTCACACATATTATATGTGGTAGCTGTCTAACATCCTGTCTAGGAAGATTTTGGAAAAAGGACAAAGAAAATGTCTACAGTTCTTTTTTGAATAGTCATGTTCTGAACAATGATGCTTGAACATTTTAATTTGTGAAATGATGTATAAAATTTATTTTTAGTTCATACACAAGCAACCTCAAAATCTGATGATAAAATTTTTGATACATTGAGGATTTATGTTCCTAATAAAATATGTTATTTAGCTTACCTTTTTCCTTTATTATAGTAGCAGGCTTTATAAGGTGCTTATTGATAGAAATGTAACCCCTTTTTGTATCAAAAACATGTTTTTTCGGGAACCTTCTTGCACTGTTGGTGGGAATGCAAACTGGTGCAGCCTGTCTGGAAAACAGTGTGGAGGTTCCTCAGAAAATTAAAAATAGATCTACCCTATGACCCAGCAGTAGCACTGCTAGGAATTTACCCAAGGGACACAGGAGTGCTAATGCATAGGGGCACTTGCACCCCAGTGTTTATAGCAGCACTCTCAACAGTAGCCAAATTATGGAAAGAGCCTAAATGTCCATCAACTGATGAATGGATAAAGAAATTGTGCGTTATATACACAATGGAATACTACTTGGCAATGAGAAAAAATGAAATATGGCCTTTTTGTAGCAATGTGGGTAGAACTGGAGAGTATTATGCTAAGTGAAATAAGCCATACAGAGAAAGAAAGATACTATATGTTTTCATTATTATGTGGATCCTGAGAAACTTAACAGAAGACCATGGGGGAAGGAAAGGGGGAAAAAAAGTTAGGGAGGGAGGAAAACCATAAGAGACTCTTAAAAACTGAGAACAAACTGAGGGTTGATGGGGGGTGGGGGAGAGGGGAAAGTGGGTGATAGGCATTGAGGAGGGCACCTATTGGGATGAGCACTGGGTGTTGTATGGAAACCAATTTGACAATAAATTTCATATTTAAAAAAAACATGTCCTTTTCAGAGATTGTTGATAAAAGACTTCTTACACATTAAGGACCCTCTTTAAAAATAATGACCATGTCATATTTACTTATCAATCCTCAATAACATCTAGCACAATTTTTTAAAAACATACTTACTGTTTCTACCTCCTACCCTCTCATTTTGTCTTCACTTCTCTCCAGTTGAACATCCCTTTTCTCCATGGTTTCAAAGTTAACAGCGACCATCATGTTGATAAATTCAACAGTTGGTCCATTCTCAGTCCTCCTCTTACTAAGCCTCTCAGCTACACACCTGACATAGTCGGTCACTTCTCAGTAAACATTTTCTTCACTTGACTTTTGCATTGACATATGTTGTTTGTTTCCTCTTTCTTTTTGTACACGGAGGCTCTTTGGCCCAGAGTTAAGTGTTTTAGTGCCTCAGGTTTATTCTTCAGCCTTCTTCTTTTCACTACCTACCTTGTCTATCTAGTATTTCTGTGATTTTAAGTACCATTTGCATGCTAATATCTCCAAAATTAGAATAGTTCTGTTTCCACAGTCATATATGTGTAGAGTCAGTTGACCTTTGAACAGTGCTGGGGTTGGGGCACTGGTTCCCTGTGTAGTCAAAAATCTTCGTATAATTTTTGACTCTCCAAGAACTTAACGACTAAGAGACTACTATTGACTAGAAGGCTTACTGAAAATATAGTCAATACATATTTTGTATTTATATGTATTATATATTGTATTCTCACAATAAAGTAAGCTAGTGAAAAGAAAATGTTACTAAGAAATCATAGGGAAGAGACAATACATTTATAGTACTGTACGATAAAAAATGTGTGTATAAGTGGACCTGCATGGTTCACACCCCTGTTGTTCAAGGGTCAGCTGTATAATTTATCATTAATTTTTTGCAAAAGGAGGTTCTTAAAACTCTGAGTACATCTACCTGCGTTGGATGATTGTTTGGATGTTTAAGCACATCTCAAGCAGAGGTCTGATTACATCCCAATCATCTTTTTTCTCCATTCTTCCCCACCCAACAAATTACGGTGACACCTGGTCCCTTCAAGCTGAAAACCCAGGAATCCTGATCAGTACCTTTGTTTCCCTCTTCTCCCACATCCTGTTATTTTTACCTCCAAAATATAGCTTGATTCTATCTACTTCTCTCTTACTATCTACTACATGTGCCCCCTGACTGGTCTCCCTGCCAATCTCCTATTGTACAATGCACACAAACTGAATTTTTTAAGTTTTAGGAAAGAGCGTTTCCCTGCCTGGATTGAAACCCTCCAATAGTAAGCCACTGGTCTTTGGATAAAGTTCACACTCCGTACCACAGCTTACAAGATTTGATATGATCTGGCCCCTACCTATCTCTACCCTTGGTTTCCTGCTCTTTTCTCTTTGCTTGCCTTGCTCCTTACTGCCCCTCAAGTAGGTCAGATCTCACAACCATTGTATTGGGCAGAATGTTCATCTTCATATGGTTGGTTTCTTCTCATCTTTCAGGTCTAGAATCATATGTCACCTCCTCAGAGGTACTTTCCCTGAAATGCCCTTTCTAAAGATGTGCACACTCCCAGTCACTGTCCCATTGGAATATTTTTTCACTGTGCATATCACCACACAGAATTATTTTTTTCATCTCTCTCTCTCTGTGTCTGCCTGTCTCCTAATAGAAAGTTAGCCCCATCATAGCAGAGGCATGGCCATCTGTTTTATCTATCTTCCAGTTCGTACAACAGGGCTAGATTCACAAAGGCTTACTAAGCATTTGTTGAATGAATAAATGCATGTCTTCCACAAAACAGCCACTCAAATGTTTCTTTAAGTTATTAAACTGTTTTGAAAGAAACTTAGGAAAAGGTTGAAACTTAGTTGATTTGACACAGAGAAATAATTGTTTAGAAAGCTTCAAGTACCTTTTGTGCTTAATTATAAATAATATATACATGTATATTTATGCGTGTAGGCTTGACTACAGAGAGAGAATCAGAAAGAAATTACACTTTATTGTTTATATCAGAACAAGATTCTATTCAGTCAATGGAACAACAAAATTCTTTAAAAAAGAAATTTACCACATTTTTATTTCCATAGTGGCATCCATTTAAGAAGGAAGACTTTAAAATAAATGTAGATACAAATATGTGAAATATGAAAATATAGGGGTGCCTGAGAGGCTCAGTCACTTGAGCAGCCAACTCTTGATTTCAGCTCAGGTCTCAACCCCAGGGTTGTGGGATCAAGCCCCACATTGGGCTTTATGCTCAGTGTAGAACCTGCTTAAGATTCATATTCTCTCTCTCTCTCCCACTCCCTGCCTCCCTCCCTCCTTCCCCCTCTTCCCTTCAGCCTCTCTCCCCCACTCATGCTCTCTCTCTCTCTAAAATTCAATAAATAAATACACACATACATACAATAAACATAATTATAAAGTCTAAAATTCTGCTCAGTTACATAGAAACTTCACTATACTATGAATCCCAGATAATCTAAGATTTGCCTTGGACCTTTCCAAGGGAATTTTGTACATAAAGTACTAGAATCTCAAAATAATGTTATCTCTTCTGAATAACCAAAATTAATATACAACTATTGTGTGTGTGTGTGTACTTACATATAAAGTTTTTTTTTAAGTGAAAGAGAAGAAGAAAAACAGAATTGTGGCTATTAACCCACTAGTGGTGAGAGAGGGATGATGTACAGAAAATGTTTCCTAAGTAATCGTAACAACAGAATCTATAAAGCTCATGTTTACAAGATTTTGATTATATTTTTCCAGAGCAGTGTATCTTTTCCACCATTGTTTTGTGTCAGATTGATTCAGCTGGTTAGAACAAAGCATAAGTAGTACATAGTTATGGTTCCCTCTTTTATATCAAGCATGGAGAATTTGAAGGGCTATTTTTACATTTTGTGCTCCGCGTAGACAGATATCTATCGATTTGGTGTTAAGATGTGCAGCTCTAGTCATTCTATGCCATGATTTTTCCTCACATTTTTCCATTGTTTATATTCAAAAACAGATTGTTACAGAAAAACACTGAAATTGAAGGCACAAGAATTAAGTTATAATGCAGCATGAATTTTGTTTGGTTTTTTACTTTTTTGACCTTTGTTATAAAACAAGGTGACATTTTTTTTTTTCAGCTTAAAATTTATAATTCTTGGCCCTGGGATCAGATGGTATGACTTAGGCCTCATTAAGGAAGTTCATGGAAGAAAAAGTCCCATCTCAGGAAGAGATGTCTTTATTATGTAGTTTTAAAAGGTCAGGAAACTACTTTAGACAAGTTTTTCTTAATGGCATATAACTCAAATTTATAAAATACTAGACCCTGTGTTTTGGAGCCAAACAGCTGTTTATTGGGTAAATTTGGCTCAATAAATGTTTATAAAGGATCCATTATGCACACAAAAAAAACAAAACAAAACAAAACAAAAACAAAAAACAGAACTGGGCCATGTGGAGAATTTACGGATAATTCCATCCATTCACCAAATATCTGTTAAGCATTTGTGTCAGTCTCTGTTTTGGGCACTAGATGCAGCAGTGAATAATATGTATGGTTTGTTGCTGTGGAGCTTATATTCTAGTAAGTGAAATTTGGGCCTGCTCTCAAAGAGTCAAGTATATGGAAGGGAGTTGACATTGGGGCCCAAAATCAGTATCTGAAAAACTATGATATCAAGGAGTGGTAGCGTAAGTGTCATAAAGAAAAGAACAAAAAGTTTATGGGTGAAGATCCACAGAAAATTAAAAAAAAAAATCCTATTGGGAGGCTAAGAGAAATCAGTAGGGTTGAGGAACGTATGCTGTGAATGAAACTGTATGCCAGATCAGAAGAGATTGCAGAAGGTCCTGGGGGTAGGGGCTTGGGGTTACTGTTCAAGTTTGTAATTGTGAATCATCAGAATGAAGGAAACAAGTTAGAAGGCTTTCCAGGAGGAATGTTAGCCAGGTGGATTTAGAATATGAAGCTAAGTTTTGTAATAAAGATATAACAAGAATTGTGCTCCACATTTCAGACTGGCACTCCCACGGGAAGATATATACTGCCAGAAATCTTCGGGTCGTGGGGCCCTTCTTAGACATCTGGGATTGAGAAAGGAGAACGAGTCAGTGGGTCCCTTGACTGATACTTTGCAGAAGCAGCCAACCCTCATCCCTTTGTGTCTCTCAGTCTTACACTTAGTATAATTTATAGAATCCATTTTTAATAAAATAAAATTAAATAGGTGACCTCGAAATTCATGAAAGACCTCATGAATTTACCTATACATCAGCAAATTAAAAAAAAAATAAGTAGTTAACACATTTGGTAAGGGAGAATGATAGTCACTATTTATCCATTTCTACCTATTGTTTGAATTAAAAATTTTCACTGGTGTTCTGAAAACTCCTGGTGAATGCTTTTCAAGAGGGCAGATTTCATTTGCAAGTGTTCTGTGAGCAAGCCTGCTGTGATTTTCTCCATATATTAATAACTGTGAAAGGATACTTTGACACATACATGCCAAGAACTTCATGGTTGCTTCCTAACTGACCATCCGTCTCCTGTCCTAATTTCCACCTCTCTGATCTACTCCCCCAAAAACACACTCACGAGTGTACTTTGTACTTACTTTCTTCCTTTCAGTTATCCACATGTCATGTTATTCACCAACTGTTATTACTACTTTCTGATTTTCCTCTGTAATATGAATTTTGTTGTTTATATGTTGATTTTTCTTCCCTCTTTTGGAGGTCCTTTGTCCTAAACTCTCATCTCAAAATCTCACAGAGAACTGTATTTTCTCAGTGAGGGTCTCTTTGTCCCTAAAAGTTCTTGATTCTTCAGGACAGGAGAGAGTGATTGGAGCCTACACCTATCTTGATAGTGGATGGTCTTATCAAGGGCAGGAGCAATTTTTGTGGCTACTGTTCCAGTAAGTGGAATATAGGCTAGACCTGAACTACTTACTTTTGGTTTAAAGACAGTCTCCAGCTTAATTACAATCTTAGAAATAACACAGCCAGTCAACTATATGTAGGTGGATTAGATAATTTTTTTGGAACCTGCTCATACAAGACCCTTCTAGGAATCTGTCATACTCTGCATTCCTCTGAAGGGCTTGCATACAGGCAATTTATTCGGGAATATGATGCTAGGGAGCAGGAGTGCTAGACTGGAAGCACTTAGAAGGAAAGGAGGAAAAGCGAGTGCAAGGATGCCTTATCAAGGCAGCCCACCCTGTGGGTGATATGCTCCACCCCACCAGGATGTTCTGAGGTACCTTCTGAAAGTCACCTCAGAACAATACATCTGGGAGCAAAAGGGAGAAACATTTATCCATGGGTTGCTGTTTCCCATTGGTCAAGAGTGGCCTGGAAGCATTGTTCCCACATACCTCACTTTGCCCCTGTTTAGTATGTAGCGGGGTCCCTGCAGGTGACCAAAGCTGCAGTCTCAGAGAAGCCCTGGACAGGAAACAAGAGGAGCACAGGTACCAATTTTACGTGCCTGAAGTAGAGCAAAGCCTGCCTGGAACTGATTGCCAAAGAAATGACTACTATTGAGGATTTTGAAGTGGTATACAAGGGGTGTCCAATATAGAACCCATGTTTTATGCACATGCCCCTGCTCCACGTCCCCAACCCTAGCCATAGCTGATTAGGCCAGGGAAAGAAATGTGACTCTCACTGCGTGGCTGAACTTGAGTTCCCTGAAAAAGCCAATGTGTAAGTTGGCACAGAGACTGACTGGAAGAAAGAGAAGGCTGCAGAGCACAATGGAGCAGAGGTGCCCTGTGACCCTTGAGACTGATTGGGAGAGTAGCCGGTGCCTGGAGTAGATGCAGGTCATTCTGTAGTTCAGAGCCTGTTTCAGTGTAGACATATGTCTAAACTTCACTGCTCCCTTTTCTGAGGACTTACCAGTGAAATGGTTCCATAAAGCAAAGCAGAAAGTACCCAATTAATAAGGAAATCAAATATATTCTCCATTGGACATTTTAATCAATTTTTATTATCTTCAGTTAACAAGCTGTCACTAGTTAACTCTACCACTAATAGAACATTTCAGGAGAGTTTTCATCTAGATTGGTATAGGCAAACTTGAATAAGAGGGGAAAGTAAAACCACTTTTATAATTAAAATTTACATAATTTTTATAATAAAACTTTAAAATTCATTAAAATGCCATTATATATAGCTAAGATCTTACATTAGATGTGTCTTTAAAGTATTGATGGATCTGAATGGTAGTATGAAATGTCTATGATCTTTGGCAACATAGGATAGTACTATAAATTTTACTTAGGAATGAATTTTAAGTGTAAGGTGTCACAAAGTTGCCATCATTGGTAGATTAATACCTATGCTAATCCTTTAAAGAATACAAAGCAATATATTTTTTCTTGATTTTACCAAATAGTAAAAGGAACTCTATCAAATTGTAGTGTTTTTATGTGATGACAAGGGTTCCCTTTCTCTCTATCTCTGCTCTCTCAATTATGATCTGATTGAAAACTTTGTGAGGGGTGCCTGGGTGGCTCAGTTGGTTAAGTGTCCTGCTTTTTGTCTCGGCTCAGGTCATGATCTCACAGTTCGTGAGTTTAAGCCCAACATAGGGCTCTGTGCTGACTGCGTGGAACCTGCTTGGAACTGTCTCTCCCTCTCTTTCTGCCCCTACCCCACTTGTGCGCGCGCGCTCTCTCTCTCTCTCTCTCTCTCTCTCTCTCTCTCTCAAAATAAATACATAAACTTAAAAAAAAAACTTACAAAAAGAAAGAAAGAAGACTTTGTGAAACTTTTGGATCCCTATTAGGACAAGATGCTGGTAGTGATGATGGGAGAAATATGCTTTGTCATTGTGCTTTGCAAACATTTAGGGAGTTCATCTGAAATATTCCAGAGCCCCTGTTGAGTAATATTGGGAACAATCTTGCTTTGCTCCTTTGAAAGATATAATATAGTATATTTCTCTCAAGAACTATGTTTACAGAGAAGTAATTACATTACTATGGAAGATTAAATTATTGTCAGTAAATATTTACTCTCCACTATCACTGCTCCATTGACTTGCTTTGGACTATAAAATGTGGATGAAATAAAAATATTCCAGTTTTTGTGCCCAGAAGTTAAGAAGCATTATGTGTTTCTGCTTTTTCTTCTGGGAGCTTCTGATCTCTGCTGTGAGAGGAACATGCCCCAGGTAGCTGCAGCCCGTGCTGCCTGGGCCTCTGATGAGATCATGGAGCAGAAATAAACTCAGTCCTAAACTGGAGTCGAGCTCACTACCCTGAAACCTTTAGAAGAGCGATCCATCTGAGCCCAATCCAGATAGACCGAACTACAGTCAACCATGCTGACCATGAGCGTGAGAACAATTGCTTACTACTCACAGCCACTAAGGTTTGCTGTAGTTTGTTATATCACGGTATTTTGACAATAGCTGACCAATATAGTTACTCATATAGAATAACATACAGTGACAACTTTACATTTGTAGTAGCTGTTAATATGTACATGGCATAAAAATCTGGTGTCTTCTAGCTGGAATTTGATAATAGAATAAGTAGGAATTACAAGTGTGGATTTGGGGACGAGAGTAAGCCAAGTTTCTACACTGCCAGCTGTTAACTATCTCACTCTGGGCAACATACTTATTTTCTCTGAACTTGTGTTTTCTCATCCATGCAATGGGAATTAAATAAGATAATGCAGATAAAGCACTTAACACAATGTCTGCTACACAGTAAGTAGAGCATGTATAGAAGCCCTTACCATGAGTGTTACTACTGCACTATCAAATCAGCATACAGTGGATCAGCTGCATTGACCCTCTCTCTGAGATTTATTAGCTCAAGCTTCCTATCCTTGCTCCTTTCTAAAGTCTTGCGTTTTTCCCGAGACTTTTACGAATTCTTGTGCAATTTATTTTCGTGGCCATTTCTGCTCTGAATTCCTGCTTCCACTGGGCTCTGAGTCTCACTTATGTTTTATAATAAAACTGATTTTCTTCTTTCTCTGCTCCATGCTACCTCAGCCATGAAACTTCCCTCCTTTCCTCTGAATTCCGTGACGAAAGCACTTAGAAATGTCTGTGTGTAGCAGAATTTGTGGAAGGTTTGGATCAGAGAGAGGTAGTTTACCTCAAAGAAAATGAGCGATTTATATTCCATTTTTGCCATAACTCTATTCTTTAAAGCCTTCTGGCTTTCCTACTGTATGAACTTTCCACTGGCAACTTGTCACCTTAAGAGTCCAGCTTCCTGCTATGACGTCCATCCCTTTGCTCTCATCTCCCTCTTTCCTCCGCTCTCAGCTTTCCCCCAGTTGCTGTTATTTTCTCATAAAGAACTGTTTCTCTGTCTCTTTATTCTGATCATCCTATGTGTTTACCAGTAGTCATGCAACGTATCTCCATGTAACATTTTCCCTAGTGTTAAATGTTAAAATACTGCATTTATAAATGGCGGTGTCTATCCCTCACCATTTATGCAATGTCATGTTAAAAAGATGGCATGACTTCTAAGCAAAGCAAGATCTAATTGAATGTATTGACTTATCTAAAGAAATGATAATGACTATCAGGGGAGGCACATTTGCCACCAAAGTATAAAAAATGATGAACTCCAGAGGAAAACATTGTGTGTCTGTCTAAACATTGGAATATAGTCCAAATGCTACCTAGGGAAAAGAAAAATCTATCCCAGAGCTTTAAATGTGTTTATGTATTCACCCATCCATTTATTTATTCATAATGTCCCTCAAATGATGAAATTGCAGCTCTTTATGGGCCACAATTGGTTATCTTTTATATGATTTGGAATCTCAAAGTGTAGTTACTTCTGACTTGGAGATAGATTTTCAGACTCAATAATATGTCATCCAAAGTCTTTGCTTCTTTAACAAGAATTTTTCTGCAAGAATTATGACATTTGAAGAAGGTGAGAGAGGAAAGAAACTATATAATAAAACAAATCCTAGTATTTTCTTGAGGAATTCTATATAAACTAATGCCTTTCCTGAAGAGCATTTTTATCTTTGTTTGATTTTTCCATTGTAGCCCTAATCTGTCATATACGATATCAGTAACTTTCATAATTGCCTACATTTGGCAAATGTTACAAGTTTTTCAGCGATAATAACTCAGTGTGTGTTTCACTGTCACTGTCCTTTGTGTCAGTAATCATTCATCTCAAGAATTTGAAATTCAGGCTGTGTGCAAGGACACCGGAATCTGCCCTGTGCCCTTGAGCTTACACACAATTCTCAACTATGTTTAGAAGAACACAAGTCCACATGTGTATGTGTTTATTCAGTCATCGCGTGTTTGGTGAACACTTTGTGCCAAGCACTCTGCCAGGCACTGGAGATATAAAGATGAGTAACACCATCATGTCTCATGGTGCCTGGAAGTCTAGACTAAGGAAGGAGGCAGACCTGTACACAATCAAATGTTTGGTAAGTGCTCTAAGAGAGGAGCCCCGGAAGTTCAGGGGGCACAAAAGAGAATCATCCTGCTCTGACTTTATTGGGAGAGTATAGGAAGAAGAGGTTATGGCCAAGGGAAACCCCAGAGAGGAGATGGATGAAGTTTGAGCTGAACTTCTGGGATGATTGAGGATTTGCCAGGTGGCTGAGATGCACTTTAGGGAAATGGGCGGGTGTGGCATCTTCAGTGTTTTGTGGCTGGAGCGAAGGGAGGGGAAAAAGATGCAGTGAGAGCCTGAGAAGGCAGTGTAGACTCCCCACTGATTATGTGAATGAACAACTATAGAATGATCTTAAGAGAAGAAAGGGAGTGACCTGATTCAGTTTGTGCTTTTGAAAGGGCAATCCGAAGGCCATCTAAGGGCACAACCACATGCACCCAGACGTCTCCCACTTCTTTGCAGGTTGTGTAACTCTCTGATGCTGTTCCCAGCCTGTCTGGAAAACTGTCAAACTCTGCTTCAGACCAAGCAGTATCCACTGATTAAAGCTTGCCAACAGTCTTTGCAAGTTGAGAGACTCCTGATGGTAGAGTGACACAACCAGCCCACAGCAGAGAGACCCCTTTCTAGTGCCCAGGCCTTGGGCTTTGATACAAGCAGGGGTGGTTTCATCATTTCCTTTAAGAGTGATCTCAGGGTTTTTTAACCTTTTGTGGAATTGGCTTTCTTCCTTGAACATTCTCAGCCCTGCTTTGACATTCCCATGTCCTGCAGAATGCTGCTTATATACACCTTTAGGGGAATTGCTGTTGCTGTCCTCTTTAATTCACTTCTGACACCTCTTTCTGGAGGCCGTAGGTGCGACTGTGCTGTTGGAAGCAATATCCACATTTCTTTCCTAAAGCTTCAATACTTTATGCAAAGGTACCCATTCTGGATCCAGAACTTGTACAGGAAGGAGGGAGTAGAGTTCAATACACTGGTGCCATTCAATGGATGTTGAATAACATAAAGCATCGTGAAAGATGGGCTTCAATCCTGAAAGGAGACATTGTGAACTAACCTTTTCTTCCCGGGGATTTTGATCCCAGGACAATTAAAAGGTATAGAGTATCCTTTTCCTCAAAACAAAGTGGCAGAAATCACACTTTTTAAAAAATCAAATTACATTTTGTTTTCAAGTTTCAACAGAAAACTTGAGACTGTATTTTCCACTGTCTTTCTAGTAGACACACACATTGTTGGCCACTATTTCTCCACAGATTTCAGTGGGCAAGTGCATGAGGAGGCACTTTTTCCACCTTACTGATGATTTTTGCAGTGACCGAACTTTATGAAAATATTTTACAAAATCTTCATGAGTCAATCTTCCAGTGCACTTGAAAATAATTAGGCTTGCTATCACTTGCCTTCCTCTCCTTATCAGAGAAGCATTTGCAACCAGGCAATCTGTGAATGTGGCTAAATCGTATCATAGAATCATTGAGAATATCTTCAATATTAAAGTAATCACCATTGTCCCTGGAGCCCTGACACGGGTGCCAGCATCCCCACTCAGGATCCTCTATCAGTCCTGTCTAGTAGCACAACCCGGCAGCCTCTCTTGATGAAGCAATGTGAGGTTTAGTCCTTATTTTATTCCATTTAATTAAAGAACAGCTGAAAAAATCCTGTCTTGCATTTTCAACACATGGTTCCAATTAGTGCGGCAGAGCAGGACCCTGAATTTGATAAAAGCACTGACGTGTACCTTTGGTGCCTGTACAATGTACTCTTTCATTTTACAAGGTGGCTGAAGTGCAGTTTTAAATATCTTTTTTAAATGTTAACAAAAACCCAGGGGTGTAAGCTTAGGAAAAAAGTGAGGAGAAGTGAACACAATTTTGTTTGAATTGCCTGCCATAGACTTTTAGAACCTTGTATGCAGAAGACGCTTATGTGGGAAAATCTGCAGTGGGCATTTACAGGCTTGTATGCAAAAAGCATTATGGTTCATGAGACTTGCGCTCGGAGGCTATTAGATGGGAGATCCATCACCTCAGGAAATACCACTTACTGTACTGTAAATTTGCTTCATGTGACCAATCTGCTCGAGAGGTAATGGAAATCCCATTCCAGTAAATTTGTTTCAGACCAGCTAAAACTGATAGGACATTTGCCTTCAGTGGGACTCTTTCTGGATAACTTCTGGAAGTTCATATGTTTTTAAATAGGAAAGTAAAACTTAGGTCCCAGAATCTGGAAATTAGATGTGGAAAAGCCTAATTTAGGTCATCACATCCCACCTCCTGCCAAAATAAAGGGAACTAGCAAGAGGAAAAAGTAAGATAAAACAAGTAAAATATTTTATGACTGCTTCACATGGTGTGTGTTCTGTGCCGTCCCAGAAACAGTGGAATGATTTTCCATTTCAGGTCATGGGAAAGCATGATGTCTTTAGTCCCAGAAGGGTGAGATACTTAAACTGCTATAAGGCCCTTCATGAAGGTTAACAACAAACCTCTTTGTGCCTGGCTTTTATTTTCAGAGCTACCATTCCATTCTTGGCCCATAACTCACAAACTAGAGAAATGTGCCCATCAAGAACAAACTCACTACTAGTTGCGCTCAGAAATGTTACCCCAGAGTGCCAAGGTAAGAACAAAAATCTAAATAGGATAAAACTAAGTAAATTGATTCCGTATAACTGCAACTTAAGAAAAATAGTCATTGAGATGGTCTTTCTGATGGCCTCAGTTCTGGAGACTATATCAACAGATTTACTGGGTGTCCTCCCTCAGTTCTCAGAACTATAAAACAAGTTTCCACTTTTCTAGAAGGAGCTTCAAAGAGTAATTGAATGAAAACCCGTAGACAGATCACTCCTCAGCTTATGCCCTCTGTTGCTGTTGGTGCTGTGTCTTCATCCCATGACTTGGAACTAACTATGGCATCTTTGATGATTTTTTTAAATAGGCTCACTAATTCTCACCGTGAGTTGACTTATACATAGGTGATTATTCTACATCATGAATGAACCATTCTAGATTTAGAATGTGTC
Organism: Prionailurus viverrinus; assembly: GCF_022837055.1. Lineage (NCBI taxonomy): Eukaryota > Metazoa > Chordata > Mammalia > Carnivora > Felidae > Prionailurus > Prionailurus viverrinus. The sequence continues at coordinate 147,439,561 of NC_062561.1, forward strand.
TAAATCTTCAAATCACAGTCTTAACTGTGCTATAGATATATTTCTTATCCTGTCTTTTTTTTAACGTAATTTATTATCCAGTTGGCTTACATACAACACCCAGTGCTCATCCCAACAAGTGCCCTCCTCAATGACCATCACCCATTTTCCTCTCTCCCCTACTCACCCTCAGTTTGTTCTCTGTATTTAAGAGTCTCTTATGGTTTGCCTCCTTCCCTGTAATCCTGTCTTGAAACCCGCTCCGGTAGCCATCATGTCCACCACTCCACCGAAGAGTTCTTATCAAGTCACAAAGGATCTTCAAGTTGCTAAAGTCATTGGTCATTTCTAGCCTCATCTTAGTCACACTGAAACACTGATAACTTAACATACTTGATCTCTGATTCATTGTTGTCTCTTGGTTATCTTCCTATTCTACTGGCTATTCCTTCTTTATGACTTTTTTGCTTCCTCCTAATTTTCTCAGTCTCTATAAAGGGATTGGTACTCAGATCTCTTTTCTTTACATTATTGGCTAAGTGGTCTCATTTAGTCCATGACTTTAAGTAACTTTACATGATGAAAAATGCCAACTGCCTCCTGGCCTCTCTTCTTGGATGTACAAATGACATGGTAACTCTAACATTAAATTCTTTATTGTCTCTTCAAACATACTTATTTACCAACCTTTTCCATTTCATAAATAACAACTCTATTCAACCAGTTGCCCAGGCAAAAACTTTTGGAGACATCCTTGATTCATCTATTTCTCTCTAATCTCCAATTGTAATCTATAGTCCATAATCTCTAATCTCTAATTATAACGTACTAGTGATCTGCTCCCAGCTCCATTTCCATTTCTGTGGCTTTACCTCCAGCCCTCCCCCTTTTTTTTTTTTTTTTTTTTTGCCCTATCCCTTTTCCAGCCACAGTCATGTCAGCACGGTGCCTTGAATGTGCTATTTCTCTGGCTGGAATGCTCTTCCCTTCAGATTAGCTACATAGTCACTCTCTTACTTTTTTCATGTTTCTATTCAGATTCCATGTTATTGGGGAGGCCTTCCCTGACCATCCTATGTAAAATAGCACCCTTCTAGCATTACCTGCCACACCATTGTTTCTCTTGCTCTCATTCATCATTTTCCACATCAGTTTTCAGACCTGGCATATTATATGTGTTCATTTGTTTGTTGTCTGTCTCCTCTCACCCGACTACAAACACCATTAGAAGAGGGACTTAGTCTCTTTTGTACTCCCCTATAATCTCCTTTGCCAAGAGTGCTGCTTTGTGCACAGTAGATACTTAATAGATTTTTCTGGGTTAATGATTTAAATTTTTATCACGGTAACTATAAGAGCAATAAGGCATGGGAAGTTTTGTTGATTAGGCCCACTGACTTGTTACTAGAACAAACCCTCTACTGAATCTGACATGAAAGCTTGGTCTAAATTATATCAGACTCTCTTAGCATTTATAGTGTTCAAGAGTTTACATTTCTATGTACAAATCATATGTCCAAGTCCCAACAATGTTAAGGCTCAAAATGAGATCATATTAATTTTACTATTTTTTTCTGAGTTTTGTTTATTTATTTTTGACAAACTTTGTGTATATTGAAGGTGTACAGTATAATGTGTTTTTTTTATAATACATTGTTTGATATATGTGTGTGTACTGTGAAATGATCACCACAATGAAACTAACCAACTTATTTATCACCTCCCATAGTTAGACTCTTTTGTGTGTGTATGGTGAGGACATTTAAGATCTCCTCTCTTAGCAAATTTCAGGTCTACAAAACATTACTGATATAGTCCCCATGCTGTATGTTAGATCTCTAGAACTCCTTCATCTTGTAATTGAAAGTTTATGACCTTTGATCAGTATTTCCCCTTTTCCTCCATCCCTCTGCTTCTGATAACCATTATTCCACTCTGTGTTACTATAAGTTTGACTTTTTTTTTAAAGATTGAACATTTAATTGAAATCATATGATATTTATCTTTCTGTATCTGGCTTATTTTACTTAACATAATGTACTCCAGTTTCATACATATTATTGCATATGGCAGGATTTCCTTCTTTTTAAAGGCTAAATAATAGTCCATTGTGTATTTATACCACATTTTGGTTATTCATTCAACTCATTTCTCTATCTTGGCTGCTGTGAATAATAATGCTGCAATGAACTAATTTTTGACAAAGGAGCCAAGAATACTCCATAAGAAAAGGATAGTCTCTTCAATAAATGGTCTTAGAAAAACTGGATTGCCACATGCAAAACAATGAAATGGGATCCTTTGTCTTACACCATACCTAAAAATCAACTCAACATGAATTAAAGACTTAAATGTAAGCCCTAAAACCATAAAACTCCTAGAAGAAAACATAAGGGTCAGCTCCTTGACATTGGTCTTGGAAATGATTTTTTGGAATTGACACCAAAGCACAGGCAACAAAAGCAAAAATAAATAAATGAGACCACAGTAAAATTTGAAAGTTCCTGCACAACAAAGGAAACCATCAACAACATACAAAGGCAACCTATGGAATGGGAGAAAATATTTGCAAATCACATATCGAATAAGGAATTAATATCCAAGATATGTAAGAATTTTATACACCTCAATACCAGAACAACAAATAACTCGATTTTAAAATGTGAAAAGGACCTGAATAGACATTTTTTCAAGAAGACATGCAAATGCTCAACAAGTGTATGAAGAGGTAGTTGACATCACTAATCGTCAGAAAAATGAAAATCAAAACCATAATGAGATATCACCTCATACTTCTTAGATTGGCTATCACCAAAAAGTCCAAAGATAATAGGTGTTGGTAAGGATGTGGAGAAAAGGAAACTTTTGCACACTGTTGGTGAGAATGTCCATTATGGAAAATAATGTGGAAGTTCCTCAAAAAATTATAAATAGAACTACCATGTGATCCAGCTATCCCACTTCTGGGTATATATTGAAAGGAAAAGAAATCATTATTCTGAAAAGATATTTACCCTCACATGTTTTTATTAACTTTATATATCCAAAACAAAGACCTGAGTCTTCACTCCATATGACTGTTGATTTCTCTCTGCAAGTGGGTCTTGGTCATTGTTTATCATTTCAGCCAAGCATCTGGCTTAGAGCTTGGGTCTCTGCTCCTTTTGTGGGCCACTGCTCACTCCTTTATCTCCCTGGAATAGGTTTCTTTAAGCTGCTGCTGCTCCACTGAACTGCTTCCCAAAGTGGGGCAGCAAGCCTTCTTTGATTCCCTGCAGCACAAGAGACCAAGCTTATTTACTTTTAATAAAACCATATCAAGCTCTACACTGACCTCCATATTGCTAAGCTTTTTTTTAATAGGAAATTTATTGTCAAATTGGTTTCCATACAACACCCAGTGCTCATCCCAACAGGTACGCTCCTCAATGCCCATCACCCACCCCCCCTTTCCACCCACCCCCAATCAACCGTCAGTTTATTCTCAGTTTTTAAGAGTCTCTTATGGTTTGGCTCCCTCCCTCTCTAACTTTTTTTTTCCTTCCCTTCCCCCATGGTCTTCTGTTAAGTTTCTCAGGATCCACATATTGCTAAGTTTTGTGGTCATTCTGCAGTCATCACTTTGTTCACACTGGTCACTTGAAAACATGAAAATTCGGGACTAATACAAGGAAAGTTCACCACACTGACTAATTTAATTTACTGTAGCTAGACCCATAAGGAGTCACCAGTAACATGGCCATGTTGCAAGCAACCAGCTTATCAACATGCACCATCCAGCACACACATATGTACACCCCTCACTGGGATTCTCCTCTGCCATATGTCCCCTCCAAACCTAATCATGAGCTCAAAGGAAAAATTTCCTCCTCTTTGTATCCTAAATTCTGCCTCCTGGACCATCGTGAATCCCAGGATCTCTGTCTCCTTCCAAAATGATTTTGTAAATTCTCCAAGGAAAGCCCCACACCTTGCCTGTGGGTCAGTCTTAACCTGTATCCTTAAGCAGGCAAATGGTTCAATATCAGTGTATTTCCCCCAAACTAGAGCCATTGAACCATTCATACACTAAGTATGGGACATCTGCAATCCATTCTAAGCTGCACCAAGCCCAATCAAGTTCAAACATACCCAACTTTCTTTAGTCTTCAGATTCCCTGATACCAAGATCTTGACATATGGGAACAATATCATGAACACATGTATTTATTGTACACACATACACACACACCATTGACCTGTATGCTCTGAGATGGTCTTCTTAACAATAAACAGTAATATGCTATTATAAAGCATAAATCCATATAAAGACAAAAAAAAAGTTTTCTTCCCTGGACTCTGCTCTCCTCCACCCCAAAAACTATCTGCAGAGAAAAAGAACTGTGTGAAAACATATTTGATTTATGTGACTAAATGGAAGACCCATCCTCTGGACCTAAAGGGTCTCAATCCAGGTTGTTATTTCGGCCTCAAGAATAGAGATATTTACTTTATTATTTAGAACTGAAAGGCACATTGGGTTGTTTTTCTCAGATTAAAAAGGCTGCATCAAAATGGCAAATTCCTTACTTTCACCTTTTGGTGTCCAAAAACTTCTAAAGGGCATCCAATGCAGGAAAGCTCTTGCATATGATGTGTTGAGTGTTTGGGTTGATACACATTCCTCCTCTATAATCTGGGCTTCCTTTACCTATTAGATAATAATAATACTTTGATTCCAAAATCAAAATCATTGGTTTTCATGCCATATGATAAATTCTCACATCTTTTCTGAATTGTGAAATGATAGCTGTCTCTAGACTACAGTGATATTTTTCTGTCAAACTGTCATTAGGAAAAATTGTAAGGAGACTCTGCATGTGGTTTCTTAGAGTGGCCTATAATAAATTAAATCTGATTAATTTCCCTTTAAATATGCAATGAACAAAACCCATTCCCACCCTCCACCCCCGCTTTTTAAATTTCTGCTACATGGGACTAGTCCATGGGAGAAAAATTGCTCTTTCTCCATCTTTTCCCCTTGATCTCTCATGATCCCTTCATTGGGTCCCCACTGTTCTGTTTCCAACCTTCCCACTAAGAAAATATACCTGCCCAAGTCTCTTATCCTGGGATATTCCTGCATGACAAGGTAGCTAATAAATTGATGCCATAGATAAAGGACAGTTAACCTGGACTGGCTACCTTTTGTCTTGTTATATGTTCCATTTGACAGGCCTTCATTGAGCTAACTCAGAATTATTGACATAAGGTTTCTTTTTTGTTTGTTTGTTTGTTTGTTTTCTGTAGCCACTCAGTGAGGCTTTTCTTTTAATCAGTCACTAGAGTATATGAAGCAGGCAGTTCTGGATTCCATGTCCAGTATTGAGTTGGTTCAGATGCACAGAGACGTCAGAGCAAATGATGCGAGGTCAAACTGTTCTTAAAACATGGCTCTGGGGGCGCCTGGGTGGCTCAGTTGGTTAAGCGTCCGACTTCAGCTCAGGTCACGATCTCGCAGTCCGTGAGTTCGAGCCCCGCGTCGGGCTCTGGGCTGATGGCTCAGAGCCTGGAGCCTGCTTCTGATTCTGTGTCTTCCTCTCTCTCTGCCCCTCCCCCGTTCATGCTCTGTCTCTCTCTGTCTCAAAAATAAATAAACGTTAAAAAAAAATTAAAAAAAAAAAAACATGGCTCTGGTTCCTTACTACAGTGAGGTCTATGCTGAACCTCAGTATATAAAGCAACAAAAGAAGAGTTGGAGTAGGATGCAAGAGTTCGGTCCCCCTTATCCTTTGGGGAAAAATTTACAAGCCATTGGTCCAGTGATTAAGAGATTCAGATTAAGAGAACAGATTCAGGAGTCAAACAGTTGAATTCAAACCCTTGTTCTGGGTGACTCTTGGGAAATGTCTTCCTCTCCCTGCACTTCACTTTTGTCATTTCTAAAATGCAGCCAATAATCTCATCACAGGTGGTTCTGAAGATTAAATGAGATCATGTAAAACGGCACTTAGTGCGGTGCCTGGTGCCCAAGAAGAGCCGTGTTAAAGGTGCGGGATGGTTAGTGTTAGTCTGCTGCCACTTCCGTTGTAACCAAAACTATTAGGACAGATGGGTGCAGTATGATGCCCCATGCAATAGAGCTGTTGCCCATGACCGAACACTCTCCTGAGGGTAGCAGAACAATCGCTGTTTTGTAAATTGAGTTAAACCACTCCCTAGTGTGGCTAATGATGACTAATACAGCAGAAGGGAGTTGGCCACCCTTGTGCAAGGCACAGTTGGGAAGTTGACTATGCTCTGCTTACAGAAATTCAGGTCACTGCCAAGCTCTAATCCATGTCACTCCTGCCATAGTTCTAATCTTAGAAGAAATTCACTCATTTGTAGAATACACATCAACCTTTAACATATACTAAATACAATTTTGGGGGAATTCCCAGCCAACTTCCTAAAGCAAAATACACTCCATGAATAGTGTCCTAATAGCCTTTGATGAGGCAGATTGTATTGGTATCTACAGTTTAGCATGGGGAGAGACATAGTCCTTGATAGATAAGTAATGGGAATAAAACCTGGAAAACTCATATTTTGATGGAAACAGTAAAATGGTTCCCTTGGACCACAGTATCTTAATTCTTTGATTTTTGTACTGCTGATAGCACAGAGAAGCACAATATTTCAGCTAAGAGTGTTAGAAAGGTATAGGCATTAAACAAATGTCTAACAGTTTAAATGGTTTCTTAGAAGGGACTGAAATATGCTTCCTCATTTTATATACACATCCTTTTTACATATTGCTCCAGATAGGATTGCAGAAGCAATGATCTTGCAAGAAACAAGACCTCAACTGAAAATGATATGCACCGTTAAAATACGAAATAAAACACACAAGCCAACAAAGCTGAGATTTAAAAAAAAAAAAAAAAAACTTGTATTTTTTTCCCCTTATGTTTCATTTGCCTATACTCATTCCAACTTGGCCTAATTTGCTGATCACAAATCTGGATATATTACCAAGACCTTGTCAGGATGCTGAGAAGGGACAGGAGCCCCCAACTCAGGTTTTAGCTATTTCCGGGCTACTTCTGCTTTCCCTAAACTTCTCCTCTATCACCACTGAGGCCTTTTAAAGGATATTACCAAGAACTTGGCAATGAAGTCATGTGTCCTTTGTCACTACGTGTCTGATTCTTGTTATAGATTCCCTGATGCCTCAGTTCTCAAAGCTGTGGATCCGGAGCTGTGGCTGTTGTCTGTCTGTAGTGGGAGAAAAGTAGAGAGAAAACTGCTTAGGAGAAAAGTAGATTCCGTGCTAGAAGCATGTGACTCCCACGCTCCACATCTTGTGTTATGGGTCACTCAAACGTGCTCCCTGAGAAAGCTCTCAGGAACAGGGAAATCATCATTATTTCCTCATTCCTTATCTCTGGGAGAGAGAGGAGGGCCAGTCCCTTTTAGAGTCCCCACTATCTTCCGAGTGCATCTCTGCTTTTGAAGTGTCAATAAGCTCCAACTGAACTCATCATCTCCCTTCTATCTTTAGCCACATCTCGTTCCTATTTTGGTGCTTTCCAAATTGGTGAAAGGCACCAACCTTGTCGTGGTTGTTATCACTGACTCTTCCATCTCCTGACCAGACATTTTCTTCCATCAAATCACCAAATTTTGTTACTTCTTCCTCTATAATGGCCAATTTTCTCTACCATCACCAACACTACTGCCACTAACAGAACTACTACTATTGTCTGGATCTCTGTCACAGATTTCTAGTGAGTCTTGCCCTTTAACCTTGCCCCTTCTCAATCCTTCTCCTGGTTCAGTCATTTTCCAGCTCCACTTTCCTTAATTGCTCCCTACTGCCTTCAATGAAAAATGTCCAGTATTCTTAAATTGTCTTATAAGGCCTGTCGGATATGATGCCTCCTTACTTCAGTGACATTTTTATCATTCTTTCTTTTGCTACTCTTCCCTCCCCTCCACCAAAAAACAAAAACAAAAACAAAAACAAAAACAAAAACAAAAAAAAAACCAACCCTGTACATATTGGCACTACATCTTTCCATGCTCTCTCTTCCCTTCCAAGTCCTTGAATATGCTCTTCCCTTTGTCCTGAATACCCTTTCTCACTATGCTGTCTCCATTCTTTGACTAATTCCTATTCATCTTTTAAGTCTTGGGTTGAATGTCACTTCCTCAGAAAGCTTTCCCTGACCATGTAAATCCTGATTAGGCATTCTTCATAGATCCTGTGTCCACACCATATTCCCCCCACCATATAGCATTTAGCACATTTAGTCCACATGGCCCTTGTAACTGCATGTTTGCTTCTCTGTCTCTGTCACAGTCATTCATAAAGACAAGAAGCCAATCTTTTTCAGTGTTCAATTCTTTGTACCCAGAGTAGGTCTTCCTGAATACATAAATGAGTATAATGGAAGCAAACGTGAGAAAGTAGTTAAAGGAGTGTCAACATGTCAGATGCATCTGAGAGAGCAAATGAGCTGAGAGCCAGAGAATGACCTTTGGCCCCATGTGAAAGTGGTTTGTGACTGTGATAAGAGCACTCTCTGAGATGTAACAGAGTAGAGTGGAGTGGAGTGTGTTGAAACTGCCTACGACGCTAGTACATGTAGACAGCAAATGTAGACAAGTTTACTGTGAGATGTGCCATGGTAAGAGGAAGACAGTGCTGCTGCAGGAGAGAGAGGGCATGACTGCAGGGACATATTACGTGAACGATTAAAGACACTGCTTGTAAGAAAGTCACAATTGTCCTTAGGGTCACACAGAAGGCAGACCCAAAAGAAGGAATGCCTATTTTGGCAAAACTCATGAGCACATTTTGAATCTCAGATTCGGATAAAATGTGCTAGGACAAAGGAGTTAAAATTCCAGAAAACACTCAGGAAGTAAGCTTACAATGTTGCTTCACTGCTTTGTGCAGCAAGTAATAACTTTATTGGTAGCTTTTGTTGGCTTGTTGTGATAACCACATAAAGGAAAAGAGCTGTAAGTGAGATGCAGGGAATGTTTATGCTTTCGTTTATTATTCAATATGGACGTCACAAGGGTATGAGGAGTCGCACAGCAAATAACCGTGTACTCACAACCTACCTTCAGGACTAACATTTTGTTAAATGCAGCAGAAGACCTGGTGCATCTTGAATTTAAAATGACTGTTATCCCAGTTGTACAGGTCTCCAGTTAAGGCACAGATTAATTTTTTAGCATGAAAAAAAAAATGTTTCCACTATGGAAAACCAACCTGTTGAAGTTTATACAGAAAATATTTTCAGTAAACAAAGAAGAGTGCAGAGTTTCAGGAAGAAAGTGTGAGGGTCATGATGACAAAAGCAATGGAGGACCCACAGATGTGCCCCAGGCCCTCCTTACTGTCATCAATCATAAGCCTGTCCTATTCCACAGTTCCAACCACTAGGTCTTGGACCCCTGGGAGTAGCAGAATTTATTGTGAGGGGTCTGTAAATCCATATGCACATTCAGTATGACTAGACTAAATAAATAATATGTCACACACACACACACACACAGTACTATTTTTTAAATGTCTATAGGTGAGGTGATGAATAAAATATAAATACACTTACTTGGTTCACTGAATTAATAGAAGCCTTTGATCATTATGTATTTTCTCAGTCTATAGACATTGAAAGTATAATGTCTAGCATGATACAGTCCTCATACTCAAAAGAGATTGGACTATTGCCATTGTTATTTACTAGAAAACATGTATAAAGCCATTGGATGATGAATTAAACAAGAGGCAAAACGTTTTCTTTAATGTTTCACTAATTATTTGCATTACCAAAGGTTTCCATAAACTGTTGTATACACTCTTTGTCTTTGCAGAATGCCTTTATGCTAACACCCTCCTTAGTCCATACGTCACACAACAAACACCATCAGATCTTGGAAAATGAAATAGAGTATCTAAGGGGTGCCTGGGTGGCTCAGTTGGTTAAGTGTCTGACTTCCAATTTCGGCTAAGATCATGATCCCAGGGTTGAGGGATTGAGCCCCACATCAGGCTCTGCACTGACAGGGCACCCACCTGCTTGGGATTCTCTCTCTCTCTCTCTCTCTCTCTCTCTCTCTCTGCCCCTCCACTGCCCACACACCCTCTCTTTCTCAAGAAAGCAAAAGAAAAAAGCATCTAAGGATCAATCTTGTAGGAGTCTGAGTAGGGTTTCTCTCCCTCCTTTCAACACTTGATAGTTCTCCCCTGGACGGGGTGATGGGCAGGGTGGAGTGAGACCAGAAATCCCAGTTTTTTTCTTCTTGTCTTCTGCTTGACATGCTTTGAGTTCCCCTGGGGTGCTTCCATCCACATGTGGCCCATTTTTAATTTGTCTACCTATAATGAGTGCCATTTTGTGCCTTATTCATGCAGAGGAACCCAAAGGCCCCTCGGGTGCTCTTATCTGCCTAGATACTCAGCATGCACCCTTAAGAGTGTCGATTTGTTTGGTAATCATTTATTTCCAATGTATTTGTCTCTTCTCACAAATAAGATAATAAACTGAAATATCTAAGCACATAATTTGTATTTTATGTTGAATGGAATTGACTGTGGAGGAAAAGAAACTCTCACCCTTGTCTCAGTTCTCTCTCTCGCTAGTGTCTAAGTGAGCAATAGAAATGCTCTTTGATATTCAGACATGTTTTACAAAAACTTCACTCAAATGTTTTCCACAGTGAGACAGCACATAAGATGGCACATGACCCAACACCGTTACTCTGATTCCCATAATGAAAAGTTGATTTATTTATCAGTTTTCTTTCAATGTTTATGATCACATAAAAGAAGAAACCTTAATTTAGTGTTGGCGTATATTTAACACTTCTTACAGGTCCCCACCCTCCCTCCATTTTTCATTTATTTTTTAACATAGAGAGTGTCTAGGTCTCACATTCAGAGCCTTTAGCACAAGGTAGCAATGTTTACATAAGTTTTAAAGCATTTTTTTTAATTCATTGTGTATATGTCGTGTAGCTTCCATCTATTTAAGGCAAACAGTAGATTCTTTTTCCATCTACAGTAGTGATATAATCTTGTAAAATAATAAAGTGAATCCGGTTAAAGAAAAATATTACATAGATACCGATTTGATAGTACAGCCGAAACCATGTGAGTTACTTAAGAACGAAGTTTAGGAGCTCCTGCTTTATTATAAAGCAAATAGATTATTGGGAAACATGGAATAATAACCTGTGAGCACTAAATATTTTATCAAGGCAGAAAAGCTAGTCATCACACAACATTGTAAATAAGAGGTTAATGTTATGGCCATACAGAAGTGAGTAGGCATGTGTGAGTTAGAGTTTTGACTTGACATTTTCCACCATACACTATTATATGTGGTTACCAATAGCATTGGCTTCAACATCTTTGAATGTGAAGAAGAATGTGAAAAAAATAAATTTGGTTGTTTTTAACCTGGACGTTTATCATTTTTCTGATGCACAGTGTCACAGAATCCATTAATAAAAGGGGTTAAAGATTACGCCCTGAGAGGCTGGCAAAACAGTTCTCAAGTGCATTACTCAGCTCGAGGCAGACGTCACAAGGGGAACTGGCTGTCGTTTTAAAGCTAGTGGGTGTAAAACTTGCTGTTTCTTTCTATTTGTCTGTGAGATAATTCTGGCTCTCCCTTTCCCTCCAGGACATGGCTGCCAAAAAGAATTAATCCCATACCTACCCCATTCATGATGACCTCGGAAACAGGAGAAGCAAACGTTTTTTACTGTTAACCAGAAGCATTTCCCCCAAATGACTGCAAATAGCACAAATGTCTGTTCCATTGATAGATAATTCCAGTGACACTTTTTTTTTTTTTTTTCAGCCAAGTAGAGATAGCGTCACAGCAGGATAAAGTGGGCTGGAGTCACTAACTTTGACGTTCCAATCCTGGATCTCCCACTGCCTAACTCTCTTCTCTCAAGCCAGCCACTTAACCTCTCTTTTGAAGTCAGCTTCCTCACAAATGAGACCAGCTCACGTATACTTCTTGTCTAAGCACCAGATAAGGCAGATAATGTTCAGAGGCAGTAGCCACAGCTTAATCCACAATGTAAAAGTGCTTTCCGGAAGGGCTTCTCCCCCACCCCAGGATTTCTTAAATTACTAAACTTCATATGCTGTCCACCAGTGTCAAAGGCGACAGCCAAATAAAAGGCCCGTCCTTGTACTAAAGACCAGGCCTTTCCCTGGTTATGGACTTATTTTAATCATGAACCTTGATATACTTGTAGAAAAAGTTGACTTGTTTTTCTTCATATCTCCCTGTTGGTGGGTATCGTTTAATGGGAAATTTTTCAGTTTTTTATTTGCTTTTAGTTGTATTTTGCGTGTATGTATTTTTAGTTTTTTAGTTTTCTGATTTTCCAGTTATCTACAGAAGACTCGAAATATCCACCTTACTTTCCAGAGAAATAGTTTTTATAAAACAGAGATGCCATTTGTTATCCATAAAACATGCTCTTTTTTTGACATCTCCTGTAATATAGAGAAGACATATTCATGTATTTACTTGGGCTGAGAAAAGATAGCAAAATTTAGTCTTGGATATGTATAGATAACACTGTTATCTATTGCCTCCACCATTACCAAAGAACTGGGTTCAGTCAGAATAGGTATTTGCTGAACAGTAAGGAATACTAAGAGATATCTTGTGTGGGCAAATTAGTTTGTATACTTGACCCAAGCAGTTAGCACAGAGCAAAAGGGACCCAGTTTTCTGGAACCCTGTATCATATATTGTTGACTCCTGCTAGTTATTTCTTCTATGCAGACTCTCATGAACTAAAAAAAGCAAATTGACTTCCAAAAGTTAACCTATGCATGAATAAAAGCACAACATACACAGAATGTTTTAGTCCTTCTGAATTCTTTGATGTTCCATCTCTAATAAGGAACTAACTAGATTAAATTTAAATTCTTCAGATATGAAGTAAAACATGTATTCAATATATTTTACAACTTTTGAGACTGTAGAGATAAATGATTATTTTGTATAGTGGCTTTTGAACCTTACCTTGATTCTGAGGGTTCAAAGGAACAAATTATGGTTGAGAAGACTGATAAGAACCAATATGTGTTGAAGATTGAAAAGCCTCAGGGACATTTTTTGCGTCTGATTTGACCAAATCTGTTGACCATTTTAGCTTTTCATCCATCTCATTAGAAATAGTTTTCAACAGGGGCACCTGGGTGGCTCAGTCAGTTAAGCATCCAACTTCAGCTCAGGTCATGATCTTGGGGTTTGTGGGTTTGAGCCCCGCATCAGGCTATGTGCTGACAGCTCAGAGCCTGGAGCCTGCTTCACATTTCCTGTCTCCTCCTCTCTCGGCCCCTCCCATGCTCATGCTCTGTCTCTCAATAAGAAACAAACGTTAAAAAGAAATAAAAAAAATAGTTTTCAACAAAGATAACCATTACGCAAATTACAAGTGATGTGTTATGTGCGTGATTAGGTTTTCCATTTTTCTTCCTTTGAAGCTTTAAAAAAAAAAATCTTTTGGTGGTTATTATAATGGAAGTCCACTTTCATACTGGATTTCCTTCATTTCTCTTTAACCGTGATTCTGAGCTGAATCTCCACCAAGGGGGAAGTAGCATTGGTGCTAATCCCAACTTGGCAGAATTATTGGGTTCCACCCCAACAGTCACCAAAACATTTGGGTTTAGTCAGAATACCAATTCATCACTTCATAAAACCAAAGCTCTTCTCCATCCCACAGTAACCTGTTCATAGACTGTAGGGAGAATGAGAGAGATGTGAATAGACTCACTGAATAATAGGGCCTGGCCCTCTCAGACGTCAAAAGAGATCTGAGAACCTTCCATTTCTTAAGGCTCCTGGAGTATTAAAACAAGAAGAGGAGAAGAGGAAAAACACCAGAACAGCATAGAAATAAAGTGTAGCACATTTTAAGTGCTTAAAATCATGCTTTAAACACATGAAATATAAAATAACCTTTCTGGAAGACAAGATCAAATGGCCAGATTTGAGGCTGTTTGTGATTATAACAGCCCTAGCTAAATGGTTTTACTAAAGACACCTAGCTCCCAATCATCATAGCTCCTGCTCAGGGCTGAATGGAAGTTCCAGGATCATTTAGCCTCATTTGATAGATATAGATTAAAAAAACTGAGGCCAAAGAGTGCAAATTATGTGCTTTAGAGTGCAGTCAATTAGTTGGTGAAAAAGCAGATCTCTGTATACTCTCTGTGCAAATGGAAGGCACAAAGGAGGTCTTGAGTGGGCGAAATGACTATTAGCAGTTGATAAGCTGATGAGTATCAAAAGCAGTATTGCAGGGAAAGTAATTGTTGGGCAAAGCCACCATAAAATGGACTGAGTCATGGCCAGATGTGGCCAGATGTGGCTAATCAAGACTCCTGATTGACATTTCTGCATGATTTCGGTGAGGGCTGCATTTATGACACTACTTCATAAGGCGAAATTGGAGATTCCTTATTTCCAATACCTTTATTCTGTGGTTAGTTCTCTAGTTGGAAATCTGTGTGAGATCCTCATGGAGCCGGGTGTTAACTTTTCCCATTGAATTTCTAAGCTAGGAAGCTGGGACTCTTAGGAGTCGATTTTGACTCAGTCTTTTGTGAGACACTCTCATCTTTGAGTCATGCTTTAATAATTTGGATCTCAGCAATGACTTTATTTATCTTGGGGAATTTTACTTTTCTGGACAACCAGAATAATTCCTCTTTTAGATATCAGAAGCAGACACTGGAAAAGCTGCTTTCTGTGTCGTTTTCATACTGTTAGGATTCTGGGCTCCTTAGTAACTTGGCCAACTGTCTTGAATCAAATGTTAGGCGAGTGCTATTGGCTCTATCTCCTCATAGATCATTTCCAGCTGTTAGAACAACACAAATATGAGATCTTCTGAGCCAGGAAAACTTGAAGTTTTCATTAGATCCCCATACAAAGATTAGATGCAATGATTAAAAAGAAGTATCAATCCCCTGTGTTTGGAGGGTGATGGGATATGGATAGCATCACACTGTTAGTGGAAATATAATTTGTTAGAAACATTCCAGTAGGCAATTTGACAATGTGTATCAAAAGCCTCAAAATGTATATATTCTCCAATTCAAGATGGCAGACTGACCACATGCATTGGCCTCTCATTACTTCCAAAACCTTATTTACTGAATTAAAAGTATAGAAATGTAGAATAAAATCTCCCTTATACCTGTATCTCTCAAGTTCAGTAAGGAAAATGGAACCAATTAGTTCAATAGAGAGAGCTCAATGTAGGCACCTATTTATGAAAGTGTAGGAACATCTAAAAAGCCAGATGGATTTGCAACATCAGGGGCTACTGCCTCCAGTGGACTGGAGGGACCAAAGAAAAAATTAGTATTGCTAGAGCTCAAGGCCCTTCATGGTGAGAGGTTGAACCATGAGAACGGGGCTGCCTGGAGTCAGAAGGTGTTGGACAAAAAAGAAGAAACCACTTCTAGAGATGCTGCCAACGGTAGAAAGAGAAGGGAGAAATATATTGCCTTCTTCCTTCTTCTCTCTCCAATATCCTACCAGTGCTTCCCACTGGCTGAACCTCCATGGAAGCCAGTTGGCATGGAAATGTCATTTACAGGAGCTGGTCACTGCTCTGTGATCGAGAACAGAGCAGGGAAATGTTGAGTAATGACTAAAAGTAAAAAGGCAACTGCCTGGAACAACAGACAAGAGAGAATGGGAAGTGTGTATGTCACTAAAGATTGAGCTATTTAATAAATTACTGGGATACAAAAAGTAGATGAGAGCCATTAGATAGAAGAAAAGGGCAGAGCAATTGCCAGCCTAGAATACACTTTGACAGCTCTGTAAAGGAAGAAAGCTAATCTGCCCTGTGGAACCCCTGACATGTCTTGGGTATAGAGTCATCAGACACAACAGAGGGGAGAGTGAAAGATGGAGCTAAACAGAGAGAGATGCCTCAAAGGTCTGAGTGTATCCAGAATTCTTCAGTCAGCACCCTATCTCCAACATATATAAACACAGTAAGCAGGCAGTTGGCATTATACTCCCAGTCGAAATATACGGTGACTCCTTTCTAAAGTAATTGGGCAAACTGGGAAAAGATAACATTTCTACATTTGCTGATGCCTCAGAGGGAAGCCATTATCATTTCGGCACTGTGCAGGCACTCAGTCTGGGAGCCAGTTACCACTCCCATTGATCCTCAAAGTTTACTGGCCCACACTGCCTGGCGCAACCCAGGAAGCAATTTCAGAAGAAGGGGAGAGGCCTGCTAGGAGAACAGTCTTCTGCCACTACAAAAGCAGAATATCTATTCCATCTACCCAGTCCTGCTTTCTTAATAACAGAGAGAAGCCACTAGAATATGAAGAGAACTAGCAGTATAAAAAGAAAAGTACGAAATTCTAAAAAACAAACAAACAAACAAAACAATCTTGGAGGAAGTTGAAATGATTCAGGGAACAAAAAAATCATCCTTAGAAATATTTGCAAAAAGGTTCAAGAAAATACTACCTCTATAAAACAAATAGGAGAATGAGAGAATGAGAAAGCACTCTTAGAGATTTAAAATATAATTGCCAAAATAAAAAATTTAGTAGAAATACTAAAAAACAACAAAATCAAAGAAATCTCTCTGAACATTAGTCAAAGAGCAAAAGATGGAAAATATGAGAATGAACTCAGAGGACCTATATTCAACTAATAAAAACCTCAGAAAGAGAGAAAGAGCCAAAGTGTTTAAATTATTCAACCAGATAGTAAAAAGATACGTGCCAGAGCTAAAGAAGGGTAAGACTCTTTGGTTTATAATGGCTCACCGAGTGTCCAACCCAATGAATGGAAACAGACCCCCCACCTGGACACATTGTATGGGAAGTATCAGAACAACATAATTAAAAAGAAAACCTTACAAGCCTCTAGGAAGAAAAAAAGCCACAATTCACAAAGGAGAGAGACTCAGACTGATAACATTTAAAGTTCTGAGGTAAAACTTTTTACCCAGAATTTTCTATATTTGAAATATATATATTTGAAACTGCATTTCAAAAATACAAGGACTCAGTACATTTATCACCTATGTGTCATCTCTCATGAAGCTACTTGAGTGTCCTCAGCATAGAAGATCAGTAACCAAGGAAGGCAGGAACAGTAGTTCTGACCCAGGAAAGGGATAAAGGGATGTTCCAGGTTGCCATAGGCCTCAGAGCCACCGGTCCTGAGGAGAATGAGACAGTACACCCCAGGGGGAGACTTCAGGGACAGTCTGTGCCTTACGGAATAACTAATATGGCTTAGAATGTGGAAAAAATAAAGGGCAAATAGCAAAAGGGATGGGAGTAGGAAGTACTAAAAATTCCAGAGGAAAGGTTATACTACACACTCTTGATCAAAATATGACAAAAACTAATGCCTTGATTTTAAGGAATCCATAGAAACAAAATTCTAGAAACAAAATTCTTTGGGTTGCTTAGATTTCTGTACAAGGGCCCATGGAAAAAGCACTGGAAGCCTAGTGCATCAGTTGGCATGGTGTATATCTGTTTTTGTATTAAAGAATTAACACTGGCAAATCAGTTGGTTGGATTTCTATTAAGAGACAACCTAATGACATAACATGAAAGGTTTGTTTGTATCTGCTGTTCTCAGCAGAAAACAGAAATATTGGCTACTTGGACTACATGTCAAAGCAAAACTAACAAAAGATGGCACCAAAACTTTCTGGGGGGAAATACGGAAAAAAAATGGAAGACTTTCTCAAGTTTTAAGGGGTGGTCAAGACCAAGAAACACGGTCAAAATTGGAAAAAAATGAGAATTTAGTTTTATAACCTAAAAGGAACCAATAGTAAAACTAAAAGTAATATAATAAATATTCAGGTGGAAGGAGATAATGAAAATGAGCAAATCCCTGTCTTCATCTTGAGGAGTCACTACATATTGTCTAAAGTAGTTGGATAGAAGAGTACATGTATTAATCTAGATCCTTTATACACAAAAATGTCACCTGTTGGAAAAACCCGGTCTCAGCCCGCCCCCTCCCCCACCCTGCCTACTGCAGAACTCCTGAAATGGAATCTGCATTTTAACAAGACCCATCAGTGTTTCATCTGCACGTTAAATTTGAATAGCACTCCTTTAAAACAGTACTTCTTAATTTTGGCCCTGCATTATTAGAATTGCCTGCAAAACTTTAAAAAATACATCATTTAGAAAGGGGCAAAGCCCAGGCCCCCACTTTAAGAGATGATGCTTTAAAAGGGATAGTGTACAGAAATCAGTATTTCTTCTTAACAGCTTCTGAGGTAGTTCCAATGTGTAGTCATGATTGAGAACCAGTGATCTAGAAGAACTATGGTAAGTGACAAAGAGAATGAAGACAAAAATATTTTAATTTTGTTTCTGGATCTATCAGGCCATTGGGCTGAGGATGAGGAAGCATGGAAAAGACTTGTTTTAAATGAATAAACAAACAAACAAAAAGCAGAATCAGACCTATAAATACAGAGAACAAACTGATGGCTGCCAGAGGGAAGGAATGTGAGGAGTTGGGCAAAATGGGTGAAGGGGAGAGAGAGACACAGGCTTCCAGTTATGAGATGGGTAGGTCGAGGAGTACAAGCACAGCATAAGGAATACAGTCAATGATATTATAATAGTGATGTAATGGGACAGATGGTAGCTACACATATTGTGAGCAGAGCATAATATATAAACTTCTCTGAATCACTACGTTGTACACTGGAAACTAACATAACACTGTGTGTCAAGTATACTCAAAAAGAAAAGAAAAAACATTTTTTAATAAGAAATGTTACAATATTTGATCTGTATCTTGCACATGTGTTACTTGAAATATAGGTTTCTTTTTAAGCATATAGCCTTCCGCTCAGAAATTCTACTTATAGGAATGTTTTTAAGAAAATAATTGATATATTACACAAATATTCATGTTCATAATTTTAAGAATTATAAACAATGTAAGTGTTCACTTAAAAAAGTGATACCTGCACAACCATGTTTTTCACAACATTATTCACAATAGCCAAGACAGAGAAGCAACCCAAATGTCCATTGGTGAATGAACAGATAAACATAATGTGATGTGTGCAGACAATTATATTTTATTCAGCCTTAAAAGGGAAAGAAACTGTCCCATGCTATGACATGGATGAATCTTGGAGATATCATGCTAAGTAAAATGAGCCATTCACAAAGAGACAAAGGTTGCACGATTCACTTGTATAAGGTATCTAAAATATTTAAACTCATAGAGCAGAATGGTAGTTACCAGGGGCTGAGGGAGAGCTGTTGTTTAATGGATTTAGAGTTTCAGTTCTATAAGGTGAAAAAGTGCTAGAGATTGGTTTGAGAACAATGTGAATAAAGTCAACACTGCTGAACTGTATACTTAAGATGGTAAATTTTATGTGTTTTTTACCCCAATAATTTTTAAAAAGTATGTATTTTGTTAAACAACTCTGTGTATGTTTGAATGTATAGTAAAAGTTGTAGTAGATTATGCAACAAAGTGGTTGTATGGCTTGCAAAGCTACAATTGAGACTGCTTCTCTTCACTTTCTAGATTCTTTGCTATTTTAAGAGTAAGCACAAAGTATTGTTATAATTAAGGGGCAAAAGAAGAAGCTGTTTCCACTTTGAACAATATAAAACCAAACTTTCATTGGAGTTTACAATGACTGAATGACTCATATACTGCGCTCCCTTATTTGCCAAAGAAGCAATTACATTCTCCTGAGGAATTCAAGGCTTCACATCCCTTTAGGAAATGGTTGTGTAGTGTCTGGATCTTCTGGGACTTCTGAATATTCTCTCTAGTCTTGGGGAAAAGAAGCAAAAACTAAGTAGCCCTTTTACACATGAAGCAGAAAAACTGGTTAACATCATAGAACAGATTTTGTCTCATGAATTCCTTTAGCTTCAAGGGATAGTAAAGCAGAGCGGACATTGGGGAAAATGAGAGGAGGAAGGGGCATGGAGGAGTTAATTGCTCTGGACAGAACTGCCCAGCCCAAGTGTATGTTGACATTTTAGCTCTGTGTTACCACTGTTTTCTCTTGACCCTCTCTGGGTATCCTGAGTCACAGTGACAAAAATGTGGGTCATTACATCACAACTGTTTTATGATTATTTGTGTTCGCACGTTTGACACTTGTGGTCCATTGCTAATGCTATATTGTGCTGAGACGGTGTCATTAACCATTTTTCTTTTAATTTCAAAGCCTGGCCTAATGAAATACCTATAAAAGTGAAAAAAAAAAAAGAGTTAAACCAGAAGATCTTTAAGATTATTAAAACCAAATGTTCAAAAAAGGAGTTTCACTGTTAATGTCAAAATATCTCTGTGGCTCTGTAAAGCTTTTAGATTCTACCAGATACTTAAGTCCATCAATAAGCTAATGTACATTGCGATCAGCAAATCCATGGATCATGCTTGTGTGGGAATTCTTCTGTGTTATCTAACTCTTCTAATAAGAATGGCTCCATACATCCATGTTGAGTGCTTTTTAACCTCACAAAAGTTAGATGGCATGGCAATAATCTTAGCAATCAAGGGTCTAAAAAACACAAAAGTTATTAAAGGTATCACAGAATTAACAGACCAGTTCTTCATTCTGTTCAGCAGAGCACCAAAGAATTTAACAAATCTTATCTTTAATCTAATGTTGGAATTGTGATCCTGGACTATTTCTCTTCTTGTTATTAGGCCTGAGTGGAGAACTTTGGTTTGTCATCATTTTTTTATGGAATAATCCTGAAATACCACATTCCTGGTCCCTCTTTTCCTTTCTGTAATCAGTCATTCCTCAATTTAGAATACATCTTCTATCCTTTGAAGAGAATGAAAATATTCGGTGAAGATAAAATAGTATAATAATTTAGTAATGTTTTTTACACTATAAGTGACCCAAGTTTTTACCTACTCACATAATCTTTTATGACACTGGTTGTTAATATTTTAGAGTCAGGCAAAAGGACAATTTACAAAACTTAGTGAGAGAAAGAGAGGGAAAGAAAGGAGGGAAAGAAGGAAGAAAGAAGAAATGAAGGCAAACAATCATAAAGCTAACTTTTCAGATAAGTTCAATATAGGCAATGGTTCAGACAATTCAATTGAGTGTCTACCCCAAACCCAATTGGAATGAATGTTCAGATCTATAAAATAAAAATACAATACAGATAAAAATAGCCTCAAGTTGTTTTATATAATCTGTAAGGATGTTTTTCCTAAATCATAGAGGTAAAGTGTTGCTACAGTTTTTTAAACTGATATTATAATTTTTAAATAACTCCACGCAAAGGAAAACTAAATCCATTTTCTCATTGCCTCCAGTATAATTTGAGTAGCAAGCCACACAAAATTTTTGAGTGGATTTGTGCTGAGTTAGAAGACATTCTCAATATCTGGGTCTTTAAAAATTATGCTAAGCTTGCAAGTCCATAGCAGATCAAGAATAAGAACTGTCTTAGGAGGTTTGTTGGTTTTTCTATAGTTTATATGTAGCCAGCTGGTTTCTGACCTCTTTGTGTAAATATCCAGCTTTTCACATAATCAGATTCCATATTACCTTGTTATGACATCATTCTGGTCAGACTTTGATCCCTTACTAACTTTTCCAAACCATACACATAGACTTAAATAACGATAAGAAGATTGCTACTTATCCACAAAATACCACTGCTTGGTGGTGGTTAAAAAAACATAAAAAGTATATACCTATATGAATACATGTAAATACACATCTTTATACATTTTTATATATGTAGATGTATATATGCATAATAATGAATAGACCTACAGAAGGGTTAGAGATACACCAAAAAGAAAAGTATATTTTATTTGATACTAAATTATTGAGTTTTCAAATTGTGTATTGCCAGTGACATACACATTTAAGTTTCCTCTTTCTGCAGTTGTTACCAGTTGATACTTTTGTTCAACTTGTATTTTAAAAGCAGGTGAATTGAAATGTAGAATTTGAGACCTTGTTATGTATTATTTTTTTCCACGGATAGATGAAAATAAAGGTTAAGCTGTATTCTTTGCTGATCCGGAAGCCTGGGTATAAAAGACGCAATGATCTTGTAAATTACCCAGAAATGGCTTCTTTAGTGTCTGATCAAGATAAATGACACAAGGCAGCTGTAAAAAGAATTCCCACTAGCCACTGACCCATAAACAGTGGTGTCATTTTTCTTTTTTAGAAAAGTATCAAAATCAATTTAAAATAACACCAAATCTTTAGAGTTATAATTAAGTGTCCTAAATTATGCTTCATGGGATATTATTTTAACCAGTATTATTTTTTTAAGTTAAAATACATTAAAACACTGATTTCTAGAGAACTTTGATGTCTGTGAAATATGAATCATTTTTCTGTGGGCCCACTGTATTCCCATTACCTAGAACAGTGCCTGGTACATAGTAAGTGGTCAGTAAACATGGTTGAATGAATGAATTAAAGAAATAATAATATATTAAGATAATAACAATAATATATTAACTCATGTGGAAATTTGGATAATAAAAGTGATGTCACTCACACACAAAAGACAAAGGTACAGAACTAATAGATATATTGGTAATGAATGTTTATTGACCATTTTTTTATGTGTTAGGCATTCTACTAAGTGCTTTGCATGCATTTTCTTATATAATGATCTAAATAGTCTTACAGAAAATAGTGATTAGGCTATCTCACATGAGAAACTATGGCCCAGAAAACAGTAATGCCTTCAAGGTTACAGCTAATAAATGATGGTGCCTAAGTTAAAATTCACATCATCCTGGCCCAGAATATACATATTTTAACAACTGTGTACCTGTCTCTCAATGTACTGTGTTTTCATGCTGACTTTATGGTCCCTATGATCATTGATAGACTGTAGCCACAAAGAAAAGAAAAACTATAAAGCTTCTGCACAGCCAAGGAAACAATCAACAAAACTAAAAGGCAACCAATGGAATGGGAAAAGATATTTGCAAATGACATATCGGACAAAGGGCTAGTATCCAAAATCTATAAAGAGCTCACCAAACTCCACACCCGAAAAACAAATAACCCAGTGAAGAAATGGGCAGAAAACATGAATAGACACTTCTCTAAAGAAGACATCCGGATGGCCAACAGGCACATGAAAAGATGTTCATCGTCGCTCCTTATCAGGGAAATACAAATCAAAACCACACTCAGATATCACCTCACGCCAGTCAGCGTGGCCAAAATGAACAAATCAGGAGACTATAGATGCTGGAGAGGATGTGGAGAAACGGGAACCCTCTTGCACTGGTGGTGGGAATGCAAACTGGTGCAGCCGCTCTGGAAAGCAGTGTGGAGGTTCCTCAGAAAATTAAAAATAGACCTACCCTATGACCCAGCATAGCACTGCTAGGAATTTACCCAAGGGATACAGGAGTGTGGATGCATAGGGGCACTTGTACCCCAATGTTTATAGGAGCACTCTCAACAATAGCCAAATGATGGAAAGAGCCTAAATGTCCATCAACTGATGAATGGATAAAGAAATTGTGGTTTATATACACAATGGAGTACTACGTGGCAATGAGAAAGAATGAAATATGGCCCTTTGTAGCAACGTGGATGGAACTGGAGAGTGTGATGCTAAGTGAAATAAGCCATACAGAGAAAGACAGATACCATATGTTTTCACTCTTATGTGGATCCTGAGAAACTTAACAGAAACCCATGGGGGAGGGGAAGAAAAAAAAAAAAAAAAAGAGGTTAGAGTGGGAGAGAGCCAAAGCATAAGAGACTGTTAAAAACTGAGAACAAACTGAGGGTTGATGGGGGGTGGTGGGGAGGGAGGGTGGGTGATGGGCACCTTTTGGGATGAGCACTGGGTGTTGTATGGAAATCAATTTGACAATAAATTTCATATATTGAAAAGAAAAATGAAAAATCATGCTTTACTAATTCTAGAAGAATTAAGGCTCTCATGATATATTGGGTTTTATATCAACAGATTAAATATTTTTATTATGTATAAATTTAAAAATAAATTACAGTACATAGGAATTTTTCCTGCAAACACATTTGCACAAATGGGAAAAGAAGTTCCTGTAAGGATTTAACTGTTGCATTTTTTGCATAATGGTAAAAAACTGGCAACAGCCTCAGGGCAACTTGGTTAGACGTTAAGCCAATTATGAATGTGTAGTGGATGGCTACACAGTTATTAAAAAGATTTACAAATGGCATTCCAAGGTTGAAAAAAAGTAGCAAACTGTTCATGAGTACCACAGATTGTGGGATCAAGTAGATCTGCTTTCATCCTAGCTCATGCCCACTTACCAGATATATGACCCTAGGCAGTTACTTAGCCTTTGTGGGCCTAATTCTCCTCATCTGTACAATGTGGATACTAATAGTATATATACCACAGGAGTTGTAAACAGTATTGGTAAAGGAGATGTAGGGCAGGGGAAGCTTATATGCAGCTTCAGCCTGTGTTTTTTTGTCTTGGTGTCATAGTGTTTTAAGTATCTGGATTCACATAAGTAGGCAATTACCAATGGCAGTGGCAAAGAAAGTTGGCCGAATTGCTGGCCAGAGTGACAACATTTTCAGATTCTTTTTTTTTTTTTTTAATTTTTTTAAGTTTATTTATTTTTCACAGAGAGAGAAAGAGAGAAACAGAGCATGGCTGGGGGAGGGGCAGAGAGAAGGAGACAAAGAATCTGAAAAGGCTCCAGGTTCTGAGCTGTCAGCACAGAGCCCGACGTGGGGCTCCAACTCACAAACCATGAGATCATGACCTGAGCTGAGGTCGGACTCTTCACCGACTGAGCCACCCAGACACCCCTGTTTCTGGTTTTTCTATCCTGTTTCATTGATCCATGTGTCTATTTTTGTTCCAGTACCATACTGTTTTGATTACTACAGCCTTGTAGTATAACTTGAAATCTCGAATTGTGATGCCTCCAACTTTTTCTTTTAAAAAAAAATTTTTTTTTAATGTTTTATTTATTTTTGAGACAGAGAGAGACAGAGCGTGAGCAGGGGAAGGGCAGAGAGAGATCAAGACACAGAATCCAAAGCAGGCTCCAGGCTCTGAGCTGTCAGCACAGAGCCCGACTTGGGGCTTGAACAATTGACCACAAGATCATGACCTGAGCTGAAGTCGGATGCTCAACTGACTGAGCCTCCCAGGCGCCCCCAGATTCCTTTTTTAAAAGACTGTTTCTGATAGAAATTTTAGATGCCACAAACTGTATCCCTTTCAATGACCAGTCTAATTCTACTTTATATAGCATATTCAGTGGATCTTCAATCAGATTCTTTTGTTGAATGAGGAAATGTTCATCAAATTTTGTTTCTCAGGGCAGAGAGAGATGACTGACCATGATTTTCCCCTTGAAATCATTAATGTGTTAATTACACATCACTAAGTAAAGGAAGAGAGACAAACATTTCGGGCACAAGATCAGCTCTCTGCATCTAAACCTTAAACTCCATTCTCAGTTGAAGCTTTCTTCCTGACATTACAGTGAAAACAGTCATAGTTTGGCCATTAGAATTGTCAACTAGCTTCAGGGGAAAAAAAAAACCTAAATAGGCCAGCTCTCTGAGCCAATCTTTATTGAGGCACAATGAATTCATTAATCTTATTCAGAGTTTTACCTTTGTCCTCATGTTTTTTTTATTGTTCTTCATGAATAAAAACATGTTTGATTTTATTTTTTAATTTTTAATTTTAATTTTCAGTTGAGTATAGTTGCTACACAATGTTACATTAGTTTCAGGTGTATAATATTGTGATTTGACAAGCTTATATATTATGCTATGCTCATGACAACTGTAGCTACCATCTGTCCCCATTCATTGCTATTAGCATATCATTGACTGTATCCCTTATGCTGTGACTTTTATTGCCATGACTTATTCAATCCATAACTGGAAACCTGTATCTCCCACTATCCTCCACTCATTTTGCCCACCGTCCCACTTCCCTCCCCTCTGGCAACCATTGGTTTGTTCTCTGTATTTATAGGTCTGATTCTGCTTTTTGTTGTGTATTTTTTTTGTTTTTTTTTTATATTCCAGTTATAAGTGAAATCATATGGTATTTGTCTTTTTCAGTCTTATGCATAAGATCTTCTAGGTCCATTGATGTTGTCTCTAGTAGCACCCCCTCTTTCTTTTTTTATGTCTGTGTGAAGTACATTGCTACTGTGTTCTAGTTGGTCAATTTATTCCTCACAGGGGACTTTTGCAATTCTTAGCACGTGTATATTATTAGGGATTAACAGATAAGTAAGTACATTGTGATATTGAGAGTGAGCATTCTTACCTTCAGAGAAAGAAGTTGCAGATAAAGGAATGAAGTCTAGAATGAAAGCGGCCATGCTGGATTAGTGTCTGAGAGATCAGAATGAAGCATGTTTGTTTTGATAGTAAGTGGATAGATAGAGTGAGCATAGATATTTAAATACATATTTGCATATATATATATATATATACACACAGATAAAGAGATACATAAATAAATATATATAATACATGCTTACATATGTGTGTATGTGTGTATATGAGTCTGATTAGTCAAGGGGAAGGCAGCAGAGCCCTCAGCAGTTCCAGCAGGTTTTCTGAAGAGAGAACCATGTGACTGCATGTACTACTGTGCCAGAGTGGTTTCTGGGAGTAGTCATGGCTCACAAGAGAAGATACAGCCACATGTGCGAATAACACACCCATGTTCCCAATTTATAACGCCAAATACCAATTGTAATCTTTTATTTAAAACAGCATTCGCACCAGTGTTCATATTCTAGCACTGCTTTAGTTAAGTAATGTTTGCTGCTATAAAAATCTCAGTGGCCTAATACAAGTTTATTTCTCGCTTTTGTCACTCTCTAATGAGAGTTGTCAGGGTGGCTCTGTCCCATCCAGTCATTCGAGAACATAATTTGCTTTCTTCTTTAACACGATATTGTCTTGTGTCATCAAGTAGGTGGGTAAGGAAAGAGAGAATAGAGGATCCCAAGAGAGGTTGTTAAGAGATGAGGCACGTCGCTTCTACCCGCATTTCATTGGTAAGAATGTTAAGAGGCTAGCAAATGTGATTGAGTGCTGGTCCTAGGTAGAAAAGGAAAGTCATGTGTGTCTTTGGGCACTGGCCTTCTCTGCTACAAAAACTATAACCAATTTCATCCACTGTATTTTTGTGGTGGGGCTTATAGGCATCAATAAATATAGGAGATAACCTGGGGCCAAAGGGAGAAAGTCTCTTGCAAATTAGCTTGTAGGACTCTGCTATACTCACGTGTCTTCTTGCCAGCCCTCTTTGCTATGATTTTGCTTCTTCATGAGCTTGGCTGGTAAACTTGGCTCCTGGCTTTAAATCAGCTTCATCTTCAAGCTCTCGTGCTAATCCTTTAAATTCTGTCCAGGAAATATCCCACCATAGCTCTCCCGACCCCTAAAGTACTCATGATTATACTTGAGAATGTACTTCTTTGTCTCCCCAACACTAGCAGAGTGAATTGCTATTGCTATAACTATTGCTATTAACAATAGTTATTGCTATTGACTATGCAAATTGAATTAGTTACTAGAATTGACTATGCAAATTGAATTCTAAGTTAATAGAATTGCTATTAACTATGCAAATAGTTCTTAATTTGATTTTATTAAAAATAAAATCATGACTAATTTCTTTTTTTTTTTTTTAGTTTTATTTATTTATTTTAAGAGAGACAGAGAGCAAGTGGGACAGAGACAGAGGGAGAGAGTCCTAAGCAGGCCACGCACTATGAGTGCAGAGCCCGCTGCGGGGCTCGAACTCACAAACCAGGAGATCATGACCTGAGCCTAAATCAAGAGTTGATGCTTAACCACCTGAGCCACCCAGGTGCCCCTCATCACTAATTTCTTAAAAGGTGTGTTTTAACACTAACTTTATAAAATACTGAGACACAGAAATACAAGATTGAAATCATAATCTTCAGTATTTGTGTTGGGTAATATAATCTATATCCAAACCCTCAGAAAAATGCTCTAAAGAACCCCATGAGCATGTTAAGAGAACTAAATGGCTTATCATGGATGGGTCACTCCAGCAAAGCGTTTATCAATTTTACCGTGCTTTCTTTGGGAGCACAACCTTGCTTTTAGTGTTAAAAGAAAAATTTGGCTGATTTCTAATGAATCTAGTCAGAAGTAAAAGTTAAGAGTTTAGGCTCTGAGACAGAGGTCTTGGGTTTCATTAGCTGTGTGTCCCTGGGCAAGTAACTTAACCTCAACTATAAACAGAGATAATAACAGTAATTACCACATAGGGTTGATGAACGTATTAAATGAATTTAATCCTCGTAATAATGTTTTTGGTTGGCTACTATTATTTTATATTGATACACATAAAAAATTTAGAGTAGTCTTGGTACATATTAACTAATCAATAAGTATTAGCCACAATCATCATCATCATCATCATCATCATCATCATTATACTCACTGCTCCCAATTAAGAAAGAACTTTTGCGGGGCACCTGGGTAGCTCAGTCCATTGAGCATCCAACTTTTGATTTCAGCTCAGGTCATGATCCCAGGGTTGTGGGATCAAGCACTTGTCAGGCTCCACACTTAGAGTGGAGTCTGCTTAAGATTCTCTCTCTGCCTCTGCCCCTCTCCCCTTCTTGCATGTCCTCTCTGTCTCTAAAATTTAAAAAAGAAGGAAAGGAAAGGTGATTGGAGGAGAGGGGTGAGGGGGGAGGATGGGAAGGAAGGGGAGAGGAGAGGAGAGGAGAGGAAGCACTTTTGCATTTTAAGCTAAAAACTATTATTTCTGTTTTGAGATAGTTGAAAACCATAGACTGTGGTCCAGAAAGAAATGCTGCAACACAAATTAGTTGTTAACACATCCAGTCATCAGCAGGCTTGTGCCTCATCCGTCCATCTGTCCATCCAATGTTTATTATGTCCTTACCATATGGCAGTATGGTAGCTCTCCCACCTACTAGCTGTGTGCGCTGGAGCAACTTTCTTTAACTCTCTGAACTTGATTTTCTTCATCTGAGAAGTGGAATAATATCTGTCTTTGCTATGGAGAATAAATTAACTTAGAAATTTTATGAAGGAATGGCATAGAGCCTGACCGATAATAAGTACTCATAAATAAGTTGTAATTCTTACAAAAACTAATAGCAAAAGGTCTTTGTATTGAGATATGGTTCTTTCATATAGTTTTTTAAACTATAGATCTTGATATATTAGTAAGTGATAAAATCAGGTTTTTAAAAGAAGCAACATTTTTAAAAACCAACATTTAAAAAAAATAGAACAGGGGCGCCTGGGTGGCGCAGTCGGTTAAGCGTCCGACTTCAGCCAGGTCACGATCTCGCGGTCCGTGAGTTCGAGCCCCGCGTCGGGCTCTGGGCTGATGGCTCAGAGCCTGGAGCCTGTTTCCAATCTTGTCTCCCTCTCTCTCTGCCCCTCCCCTGTTCATGCTCTGTCTCTCTCTGTCCCAAAAATAAATAAACGTTGAAAAAAAAAATTTAAAATAAAAAAAAATAAAAAATAAAAAAAAATAAAAAAAATAGAACAGGCTACAGTAGAGTAGTACAAACTAAATGAAGAGATTAAAATAGAACAATACAGATAAGAGTGCATCACATGTACTGAAACATTAATTTCACCCATATAAATACCTATATGTATATGGGTATTGGTTGTGTATGAAACTTATTTCTTACTAAGGATTTCAGCCAAAAAAGTTTGAAAGCTCTTTAAGTATGTAGGTAGTGCTATATTGCTATTGTAATTGTCCAGATCAGAACTTTGTGTTTGTTAAGAAGAACTTTGTGTTTGTTAGGAAGAAGAACTTTGTGTTTGTTAAGAAGAACTTTGTGTTTGGTAACTACTATTGTCTTTATAATATCTTTACCGGCAAGTGGCCAAAATGGCACATGCAGGATTTTTAAATCAGTCCACGCCAAGCTTGCTTGGTGGTTTAGGAGATGATTAAAACCATTACCTAGGAAATAAAATAGGGTTATTGACAGATTGCATTCTTTTCTGTGCTACTTCTGCTCACTGTCATTCTGTAAAATAAAAAAGCCATTTATAATGGACATAAATCACATGGATGTAGGGTCCTTTGGAACATTCTGCATGAAAGCTGCCTCCTCCGAGATGTAGGGAAACCCAGGAGTCTGCTGTTGTTTCTAGTGTACATACTGACACAGACTAAAGGGAAGAGAGCTGTCACCAGTGCCTGAAAAGCTGGGGGAATAATTGCCATCTTCTCAAGAGAGCCCTTTGCCCTAAAAGCCTTCAATTCCAGCTCATCTGTCTTTAGAGTTTCTTGGGCACATAGGCCTCCTGTCTCTTTTTCCAAATTAAGGGCACTCAGCAGAGCTGCCACACTGGGCACTAATGAATTCTCTGAGACTAATCTACACAGTAATGAGAACTGGAATCTGTCACTTACTCTCCCAGGAGGTAACAGTTCACACGCCGTTACATCACCCTATTAAAATAACTTATTAGCTGTGTTGCTTGTCTGCTACCATTCATTAAGAAGGTGTGACCAAAGAGACATGTATTTGAACAAATGATGAAATTTAATTTGAATTGTTCTCCGTTTTGTTTTTATGGCCGAATGCACACATGGTGTAAGTAAATTTAAGCATTTTATACAGATCATAGGTACCTTAGGGAAGTGTCAACACAATTATGACTTTTCACCAACTAGATGAAAGAGAAGTTAAATAAGAAACTGCATCTCATTCAAAATGTGTGAAGAACCTGTACGTTCCATTCCCTGCATTTTTGTCTCCCAGGAAATATGTATGTTTCTGGAAGAGGCTTTCATTACAGGCATAATGTGTTATGCCATGAAATAATTGATAAATCATTGAGAGCTAAATTGGGGAGGATAAATCTAGATGGAATAATAAGTTAAGTACAATTTTTAAAAAATTAAGTTTATTTATTTTGACAAGAGAGAGAGAGAGCATGCAGGGTAGGAGCAGAGAGAGAGAGGCGGGGCGGGGGGGTGGTGGCTGGAGAGAGAATCCCAAGCAGGTTCTGTGCTGACACACTGCAGAGCCTGACACAGGACTCAAACTCAACGAACCATGAGATCGTGACCTGAACCAAAATCAAGAGTTGGACGCTTAACCAACTGAGCCACCCAAGTGCCCTGGTATATAATTTTTATCACTGATCT
Organism: Prionailurus viverrinus; assembly: GCF_022837055.1. NCBI lineage: Eukaryota > Metazoa > Chordata > Mammalia > Carnivora > Felidae > Prionailurus > Prionailurus viverrinus. The sequence goes on from NC_062561.1 coordinate 147,470,762, forward strand.
ACCAAATTATATAAACATTTATTTGCTGTTTATTTTTGTCAGTATAATATCTCAGAGCATGGGCTTTGACCTTATATGGAGATTACTTAAGTTTCAGTTCTTCGTTTTGGTAGTTGTGTGGTCAAAGAGGATATTATTTAGCTTTTTACCCTCATTTACTTCATCTGTAGAATGAGAGTAAAATGGTATCTATCTTACACTTGAGTTTGTTGGGAGGATTAAATGTGCTTAAAAAGTGTTTGGCCCATGGTAAATATTCAGTAATATCTATTATCATTATCATAATCACCATCATTATCTAGTCTTCCTCCTCCAAGGAAAAAGTCGGGAAGAGATTTTTTTTGCACTTTTTTTTCCCTTTTGATGCAGCTGTCTGAAAACGGCAACTATAGAGTATAGCTCAAAAAATATTGGAAAGCAGATCAATGCGTTTGTAAGCTCAGCAGCCCCATCAACTGCTCTGCAAGCCCATCCCCAATCACCTTTCTTTGAAGAAGAGCATTTCTGGCGTGTAGTGCTATTTGTTGCGTTATTTTGTTGTGTTATTAGTTGTGTCACTTTGAGCAGGCTTCCTTAACTCTCTAAGCTTCATGTTCTTTATCTTTAGAAAGGGCGTGGTCATACCTCCTTCATTGTGTTGGTGCCAAGATGGAGTCAAATGAAAATAACATTTTTCAACAAGTCTAACCATGTATTTATATGCTCAATGTATAAATCCTCAATAAACTGCAATTTTTAGGATTATTGTTACTCATAATGCTGCTCACTACTATCTGCGAGACAGAGCTCTGGATTATTTTCTAACAGCTGTATACCTGCAAGCTGTTCCCTTTCTGCGCTTGCCTCGTCTCTCTTATGTCCTCAGAGCCTGCAGTCTGAGGGGGCTGCCTGGAACTGCACTGGTTATAGAAGAGAGCTTTTGAAACTAGACCATATCATACTTAAATACAATCTATAACTTTGGCCTCATTCGCTCAACCTTCTAGCCAACTATACAAAGTAGCCTATGTTAATGTCCTAGTTGTTTTATTAATAGATCATTAATTGGATTAAGTGTTATTTTAACAGTTTTAATAATAACATTTGGAATCATATTATTGGTAAACAACATAAACCACTCATAGTCTTTCTAAACTATTGGAATTAAAAAGGATATTCCAAAAATAACAATCACTTAAGCATAGTCATTTTATAATAGGTAGGCTTTTAAAGTTAATTTTGTACTTTCAGAGTCAAATTAAATTCATGAACAACTAGCAATTGAAATTGCACCCAAATGCTATTTAAAACAAACTGGATTCTTTCTTACATTTGGGGACTTGGCATGCGTATGTCCTGAGGAGTTTTATAGCCACGTGGTGCATACAAAACGAGGTGCTGAATTTTCATCATTTTGCCTGAACTATGTCTTTCCAGATTTGTGTTTCTCACAATCATCTAAAATGCAATATAGTTTAGTTAAAAGCAAATTCTTAGTAATAATCTTGAAAATACATTTAAAAAGCATCTCCACTTCTGTTCTTGTCTAGTCTCAAACATTCTTCAAAAGACAGCTCACCATCTTGAAGTAGAAGAAAAAAATACTGATAGTAATATGACAATAACAGCCAGTACTTTCCACATCCTGCCATGTAATAAGCCCTTTGCACATATTAAGTCATTTAATCCCCATATCAACCCTATAAGCTAGGTACTATTTTTATCTCCATTTTACACTGCAGAGAATTGACCTGCAGAGCAGTGGAGTAACTTGCTGAGGTCGCACAGGCAGCAAGTACAAGACTCAAGCAGGACTCAAGTACAGGACTCAAGCATCAGGTTATCTGACCAAAATTGTTACATAGCCAGAGCTTTTTCCTATTGATCAACATCAAATTTATGGCACTTCAGTGGTGATGAAAACCTCTGTTTTGGGATACAGTACTACCATGTAATTCCTAACAAGGAAAAACAAAAGACAAACAAACAAACAAAAAAACCCACCTTCTCTCCTAATGCCTGGTTTCTCTCAAAATGAGCTATATTTCTTTCCATTTGTATGGTCTGGACTAATTTGCATGATTAGTTTGGATAAATCAGGTAAGAGAATATAACTTTTTAAAGTATAAGCTTCTGACTCAAAATTGAATGAGTTCTTGGTTTTTGAAAGTGACATGGTGACTATTGGATTATTTTAAAAGATCTCTATAAGTCTTCTAGAGAAAGGTGGCTACAGGGATATTATGGTTGATGCCCTCACGTGCAGCAGCCATGTGGTTTGGGAGGTGACCCTAATTCTAGAGGCAGCTTCTGATTTGACCCAGCCTATTACAATAATTCTACCTTCCTTGCTAGCATTGCTTGGGGAACTAGTGTTTAAGCCAATCGGAATACAACATTCCCCTGGCTGTCATTTGCTCTGCAATCCATAACCTAAATTGGCCCAGCCAGACTCAATGGAGAGACTTAACCATATGGTTGCAAGGAGCTACTTTCACTCTCACTGCAGAAGGAGACTTGAGATAAAGTTAAAGTTGTAGACAACAGAGGAGAAAGGAAAGAACCTTGATGTATGATGACCAGACCTGAAAGCCCAACTACCTTTAACTGCCACTTGAGGTAGGGGGAAATACATTTTTATCAGAGTTTAAGTTTGTTTGAGTCTGGCTTTCTGTTCATTTGCAGCTCAAGCATGGCCAGGAAACACATTTTCACTCCTTAGCACTGGCTCTATGGTCCTGGTTTTAAAGGGGCAATTATTTTGTGCATTTTGAATTACTGATAATTTGGTTCAAACATATGACTGACCCAAATTGGTATCCACATTTATTAAGCATGTAATGTAATTCATGCCAGTCCTCATGTAGGAGCTTACATATACATTATCTAGAAGTACCTTCACATCGGGTTCAGGGAGAGGGATAACCACATTTTCTAGGTGAGTGAGGTTCATTGTGGTTAAGTAACTTCCCTCGAATCTCAGTGTTACTTGGTGGAAAATTCTTACTTGAGATCAGGTGCTATTACCCTGGTACTTTGATTTGGGTGATTCAGGGCAGGAAGGATGGGAATGCATGAAGGACTTCAGAACATTTCCTTTGGAGGCAATATCTATTCATGGAATAGACCATTACTGCTCACCTTAAACATTATGCTCTATCACTTTTTCACCATATTATATCTTGTGGAAAATCACCAAAATCATAATAAGTATAACATTTTATAATTCCATGTAAATTGAAGTAGAAATATCTATTCTGGCATAGTTAACACATTTCTCAAGTTTCTTTCCAGCCACATAATAAAATTATGTATAGCTATATATGAAAAATATATGTAATATAAGTATATGTAGATATAAATCTGAAGCATACTTAATTTAGCTTTTAATTTCTTTATTGTCTCATAATTCCCCCTTTCTTGGATTTGCTGATGTAAAACATTCAAATGCAGTTCTAAATGGGAAACATTTGTTACTCATTCTAGGGCTGCATACTGAATTAGGTTTGGATAACATAGCAAATCAAGATGATTATCACACATGAAAGTGAAGCAATCCAATGTAACATAATGTCAATCATAGACGACAAGGTCTCTCTAGGGCTTGCTTTGTTGCTTTTTAAAGCCTGAAGCTCTTTAGAGAGTGCTACTGCAAATGCTCTTGATTCTTAGGGAACAATTGGTCTAGAAAGGTAAGAACTCAAATAACCAAAAACATTTCTTCTGCCTTTCTCATATAGCGTTTTCCCCCCAAGTGTTACATTTTAAAGCCAGAGAACTTACATCTGTGGCAGTTACATACCTCAGCATGAAATGAATTTTTACCATTGCCGACAACTGGTGCTCAGGCCCAAAAGCGCCATGCATGTCCAGAGATGTTGTCAAGCAAGAGCTGGCTCATAAAGCTGGGCAAATGCAGAACTTGGAGGAAGAGGATAAGTTGACTAGTTAAGCTAGCAGTGACTTAACTTCAAGGAGCTCAGTACCAAGTAGAGGCAATGCAAGCCTGCCCAAAGTGTCTTGGGTTGAAGAGAAATTCCGATGGATATTGATAGATACTATGTTAAAAAGTACATAGAATTGCCTGAATTTATGCATATAAAGAACCGTGTGTGTGTGTGTGTGTGTGTGTGTGTGTACCATCCTAGAGGATGGGTAATCTACAAAGCACACCTTAGGAAGTGTTGGGTTGTGGCATGGCAGAGGTTCTGTTTGAAATAGGCTATCTACATTATAACAAATAGAATACAATGGAGAAAATTGGTTTCTCTCTAACTTTTTTGTTTAGAAGTATTGTTCTGTATCATTATTTATGGTGAAATAATAACATTTCATATAGCATATAACATTACTTTTTTGTTAAAACAAATTTTTTTAATGTTTATTTTTTGAGAGAGAGATAGAGTGTGAACGGGGAGAGGAGCAGAGTGAGAGAGAGAGAGGGAGACACAGAATCCGAAGCAGGCTCCAGGCTCTGAGCTGTCAGCACAGAGCCCGACGCGGGGTCTCGAAGTCATTAGCTGTGAGATCATGACCTGAGCCAAAGTCGGACGCTTAACAGACTGAGCCACCCAGGTGCCCCACATTACCTTTTTTCTAAATAATTTTGTCTACATTTCTTCTTTTACTCTCAGGGAAACACAGAGAGTATAATTAGGACACTTGTGTTCTATTTTGCAGCAAGAAAATGATGCAGAGAGAAGGTAAATGCCTTTTACAGTCAGCATAAATGAGATTAGGGCATTGGAAAACTAAGGCCCACAAGCCAAATCTGGTCTGCAGCTTGTTTTTATATGATCTGGAAATGAAGAATTTTTTTAAGGTGTGTTAAAAAAATAAAAAGAGGAATATTTACTATCTGACCCGTTATGAAAAATTATGCAAACCCCTGGACTAGATTATGTTGTGGTAACAAACAAAGTCTGTATCTCAGTGGTTTTGCCAAAAAATATGTTTCTTGGTAATACTGTATGCCCAACAAAGGCTGCCAGGAGTCTCTGCTTATCCAGATGATTCAGGAGCCCAGACTGACAGAGACTCCATGTCATTATGGCACAGTGACGGACGGAAAGGAAACGTGATGAGATGAACACTGGCTCTTCAAATTTCCACTTTGGTGTGAAACATCCCACTTGTGCTCACATTTCACTGGCCAAGCATGTCACGTGGCCTCATCTTACTTCAAAGGGGCAGAGAAGTGCTATCCTACCTTGTGCCTGCAAGAAGGAAATCAAAAACCTTTGGTGAACACCAGTGTTAATAAAGGCAGGGTGTACAAATGTGCTCACACACACACGTGTATAGAAAGCTAGTTCAAGAAGAAATTAATTAGAATCCATGTCTGTGAAAATTTGCTTATTGATTCCCTCCTCTCTCTAGATATATATATATATATATATATATATATATATATATATAGTTGTGTAGATATCTCTATAACATAGTTACATAGAAAGCTCTATTACATGTATATATAGAGAATCTTATCCTATATGGAATTCCATATATATAAACACATAATAGATATCTCTATATAGATCTATCTATCTAATGAAAAATACTAGTATTAGAAGGAAAACTACACTTGATTCTAAGGAAACATATTTTATAAAGAAAGGTGTGGTTAGGAGCGAGCACCTGAGTGGCTCAGTCGGTTAAGTGTCCAACTTTGGCTCAGGTCATGATCTCAGAGTCCATGAGTTCAAGCCCCGTGTTGGGCTCTGTGCTGACACCTCAGAGCCTGGAGCCTGCTTTGAATTCTGTGTCTCCCTCTCTCTCTGCCCCTGCCCCACTTACACTCTGTCTCTGTCTCTCAAAAATGAATAAATATTAAAAACTTAAAAGAAAAAGAAAAAGGTGCAGTTAATAGTGACAGATCCAAAGTGTGAGGTTTTTATAGTTTCTGGATAATCTCTCCATCGTGTACTTCGTCCTCTATATTAAACGTTTTCTTTTTTAAGTAAAAGCCTTATATAGTTTTGAAATCATGCTAGATTATTTTTTATATGATCTCATGTTGGAAATAGTTGCTCCTGTGACAAAGGGAAGTCCACCGCATCACCACCCCCCACCACACACACACACACACACACACACACACACACGGTAAAGAACATTCTTGTTTTCTTTTGTTGTTATTGTATGTATGTATGTATGTATGTATGTATGTATTTATTTAGAGCACATGCATGAGAGTGGGGTGGGGACTAGGGAGAGGGAGAGGGAGAGAATCTAGCACGGAGCCCAATGTGGGGAACTGTCTCATGACCTTCAGATCATGACCTGTCCTGAAATCAAGATTCTGATGCTAAATCTACTGAGTCACACAGGCACCCCAAACTTCTTGATTTTCAAAAGGCATTATGAATTTTCAGTGTCCTTACTCCATGCCTGCATGCACAAGGCCAAACCGTAGTCTGAAATACTCCTACACCTGAGAACAACACTGGCCACACCTTTCTTGGCTTAGTGGCAAAGCAAGGAAATTGTGCGTGATAAAGAATTGAAGAAATTGTTGTATTCCTCTTCACATATGCTTCCTTCCTTCAGTCAGAGGTTATTGGTGAGTTTGCTTTTTGTTTCTTTACATCTTTGACCCTTTTCTCTTCACTTAAAGGAAGCCACATGAGAGAAACATAAATTGTGAGGCTTTTTTTTTTTTAACTGTACACTTGGCCATTCCATCAATGTATACTTTACCACTGGAGACTATTACTGCCAAAATGGCAAGTTTCAAAAATAACCAGTCACTAGTAAGAGGAAAAGCCCCAGAAAGGGACAATTTCTCTTCAGAAGAATAAATCACAATATTTAAAGAGAAGAGATCTTGTGAGAAAGCACCAGTTGGAGATTCCAAGCCTGTCTGCCATCTATGTCTGGGGAACGGTTAACAGCGTGTGTGGGAGGCCAAGCAAAAATGGAGAGCAGGGAGATTTTCTTTGCTTAAGGGAAAAAAAAAGATGTTTGAAGAAAGTACATGTGGGGCAGGAAGGGTGGAGAGCAATGGCTCCTGCAAACCAGAGGACACAGGATGAAAGAAAAAGTGCAGTTCAGTGGCTTCATGTATGCCAGATAGTACATAAACTAAAGAGGCAATTGTCATTTAAAAAAAATGTTTCCCTATCCATAGAGGAAAGTGAAATTTAAGGTTGCTGCTGAATAATTTCCATCAGCTACGGTTCAATCCATGAGCATCACTGATACCCATCTCAGCTGGCTTCTCTGTGTTTCTCCATCTTTCTCTGAAAGCCTCCGTGTTTCCGTGGAATTTCTCCTGGAATTAACCTGTGCTACCAAGAAATGCGTTTAAACTGCTTTTTTAAAACCCCTAGTTTCCATCTTGAAAGTGAAAATATAAATACAAAGAGTGTCATAGTTACTAGCTCCATTTTCAGAGAATCTGGATGTCAGCAAGTTAGAGAATGAACTGGGGAAGGTATTTGACCACACAATACGCAAAGTGATGAAGAAACCCCAGAGAAAAGGGAAACTTTCTTTTTTAAGGAGTACAAACATCCAGTCATCAAGGCTATATTTTGGAAAATGATTATGTCTACTGAAATGATAAGATGAGAAGAATCATTTTGTGTGACTTTGTTGACTCATGAAAATAAATAAAAATACCGTAAATGCTTCCCTTAAAAGAAGGTAGTAATATTTTTCATATTTATCTTCAAAGAAAAAAAATTAAGATTCTCAGCTTTTCACCAGTGAAATTACAGACTATTTGATTCTCTATGAAGTTATGATAATAGTAAAGGAGCTTACATAAAATCATATCCCTGCATATTTCAACCTTCCTTATTTGTGTAAATTTAAGTTTATATATAAATGTAAAAACATAGATCATATTTGGAATGAAACTAAACTTATTTCAAAAAAATATTCATATATAGGGGCGCCTGGGTGGCGCAGTCGGTTAAGCGTCCGACTTCAGCCAGGTCACGATCTCGCGGTCCGTGAGTTCGAGCCCCGCGTCGGGCTCTGGGCTGATGGCTCGGAGCCTGGAGGCTGTTTCCGATTCTGTGTCTCCCTCTCTCTCTGCCCCTCCCCCGTTCATGCTCTGTCTCTCTCTGTCCCAAAAATAAATAAACGTTGAAAAAAAAAAAAAATTTAAAAAAAAAAAATATTCATATATATAGTATATCATTCAATGTCATAAAATAAAAAATCTTAAGCTTTATATCTTGCAAGCTTTACATATTGATGGGTCATATTTAATCACCAAAGGGTTAATATTCTATGCATACTGTAATTAAAAATAAATAGATCTCTAGGCCACTTAGTCCCCAACTGTGCCAGATGAGGCAAACATTTCACTTCTGTAAAAATAAATTTCTAATTTTGAAGCATTAGTTGAACCTCCCATCAAGGAATTCTGTGATGTCTGTTCATTTATCTAAGATATTTTTTCAGGCTTATGAATATTTATGAGCCATAGGGTTCAATTGAGCATTATACGAAGTGAGAGGTAGTGTCTTCCAGATGTAAAGGGTGCTTTTAATTCTGTTGCTTCTCCAGATCCTCACTGGCATCTTGTCACGCTTGAACGAGTCATTCAAAATAGAGCTGCCATCTAATTGAAGTACCTGAAGTGCAGAAATGAGAGGAGAATTTAATGAAGCGTAAATTGTCTGTTCAATTGGAGATACAGACCCCTTTACTGTGGCACAATTAAATAAAACATAGTGAAGGTTTCTACTAATCAACCCAACCACCTTCTGTTTTGCAGAAAGGAAACCTATGAGATCAGTTGATGTCTTTATTGTCATGTGTAGTGCATGGACAGTAAATGTATTCTCTGGTGTGTGCATGTGTGTGCGTGTGTGTGTGTGTGTGTGTGTGTGTGTGTGTTTATAATGCAGATTCCACCATGTGTAAGATACTGTGTTCAATGCTGGTAGGGGATACTCAGATCAATCAAAATGGTCCCACTACCTATAGAAAACGACAGCCCTTATCAGGTACGAACAAGCTAGCTTATTTTTAACAAAAGTTATTATGCAGCTCTCCAGGTTAAGGTTATGAAAGCCTATTGGAATTTGGAGCAATGATACCTATAGTGACTCAATGGGAAACAAACAAACAAACAACAACAACAAAAACCCAGCTCTTGCTGGATTACACACTTTCTCCTGGTTGTGAACTTTATTGAATTTCTCAATCTTATGAGTGTGCCCATGGGGTGACTATGGGTTTGAAAGTCATTGGCTTAGTCATCAGGTGAGAGGAAGTAGGGGACAGTGGGAGGATTAGCAATAGTCAAGTACACCCTCTCCCCACTTAAAATTGTATAGGAACCAATTAGCTCAGGAAATGGAAATAGCAACTGTCTGAAAAACCAACCAAATTCAGAAAATGAGATAGCAACAAATAGATGTAAAAATTCACCAAAAATACACTTTGTATTCATGCATTCCTTATTTTAGAAAATATTTAAGTACCTATTTATGTAAAGCACTTTGGCTGATAGTCACTAAGTGTACAGTAATGAATAAGTTTGAGTGGTTTTGTCATTTATAATAAAGTGGTGAATGATTGGCTATTTATGCCGTGAGATTTTATCACCACTTTCCCTTGTACCACTACAGAGGTCCAGGTTACAATTCAGCATCATTTACTGCATTTAGTTTTTATGTCTCTTTAGACTTATTTAATCTGGAACAGTTCTTTCTGCTTCCTTTACTTTTTTTGACCTTGAGTCTTCAAATGGGGCGCCTGGGTGGCTCAGTTGGTTAAGTGTCCAACTTCAGCTCAGGTCATGATCTCACGGTTCGTAAGTTTGAGCCCCACATCGGGCTCTGTGCTGACAGCTCAAAACCTGGAGCCTGCTTCAGCTTCTGTGTCCCTCTCTCTCTGTGCATCCCCTGCTTGTGCTCTGTCTCTCTGTCTCTCTCAAAAATAAATTATCATTTAAAAAATTAAGAAAAAAGAATATTTAAAAAAAAAGAAAAATATAAGCCCATGATTTTGTAGAATGTCCCTTACTTTTGGTCATCTCTTGTTTCCTTATGATTAGAATCAGGTAATGCTTTGGGGGAGAAATCTCACAGAAGTGATGTGTCCTTCTCAGGGCATCATGTCAGGAGGGAGACACTGCACTTTTGGAAAACTATGTATGGCCATAGTTTTGTCTTGTCTTGTCGTGTTTTGTTTTCTTATCACCCTATACTCTGTAACTTCCTCCTTCTTCATACTTTAGATATCCATCTTACTACTCTGTATTTAGTCAGAACATTTCCTCTAAACTCCAGACCTATAAATATAATTGCTTATTTGACAACTTACTTAAAATACTTTACATACTTAAAATATCTGAGATCAAATTTGTGATCTTCTGCTAAGGACTATTATGGTGTTTCCCATCTCAGCTAATGGCTTTACCATCCAATCAAATTCTAAAAGTGATCCTTAATGTTTCCTTCTTCTTTATCTCCCCAATTCAAATCCATCATCAAGTTATATCAATTGTGCCTCTTAAATGTCTCAAATCATAGCTTATTTGCTTCATTCTTGATTGTTAAGATTGTGGTAAAAGACTATTCCACCAAGTCTACATGGCAAAATTTATTACCTGGTCTCCCTACATTCATGCTGACACCTTGCAGACTTTCCCCATATTGAAAATAGGGTGATATTTTTGAAATGTTATTCTAGTCAAGTCACTCCAAATTCTTTCCCCCATACTGCCCCAACCTCCCTCTAATTGCTTCTTGTTTTTCTTAGGATAAAGACTAGAACATTTAAATCTCTTAAAGCTCTACATGGTCAGACCTCTGCATGCCTCACTGCCCCATCTCAAGCCATCATCTCCCTCAATTTATGCCTCTCAGGTATACTAGTCTTAAGTCCCTAAAGCAATACTGAACACGTAGCCTTTACCTATGCTTCATCTAAACCAGATATCTTCCACTCAGTTAGTTAACTCCCATTCATGCTTTAGATCTCAGATTCAAAGAAGCCCTTTCTGAGAATCTCAGTCTAGGTCAGATTCTCCTATAACATGTCTTTATAAAACACATTCCTTTTTAGGAGAGTACTTATCTCCACTTGTAATTTTTCATTATTCATTGTGATTATTGGAACAGTATCTATCTTTCCAAGTAAGTATAAACAACATAAGGGCAAGAATTGCATTTGATTTTATTCACTTTCCTATCCCACCACCCACAGCACTTAGCACAACACCTAGTATGGTAAAGAGTGGTTATCTGCATGTTTGTAAGTGATTCAGTAACATAAGCTGTTAAGGTTTGCTGTACAATTCAATGGAATAAGCAATGAAATAGACATACACTGAGACAATCTTTTAGGAGCTAAACTGCTTCCTTAAGAAAAGCAATGTGCTTTTGTGACTTATGGGTCACCAAACCTAAAATATATATTGGGGTGTGCCGTCACACAACCACAAACTTTGTCTTTTAATCATGAGTATTGAGTGTTTCTTTTTTTTTTTTAAGTTTATTTATTTATTTTAAGGGAGATAGAGAAAGCATGTGGGTGGGGCAGAGAGAGAGGGAGAGAATCCCAACAGTGCGAGCAGGCCAGCAAGGCTTGATCTCAGAAGCCCATACCCATGTGATCATGACCTGAGTTGAAATCAAGAGTCAGACCTTAACCACTGAACCACCCAGTGTCCCAAGCATTGTTTATACTTTTTCTTAGAGTTCCTGAAATATGCTAAACTTATTATCCATTTGAATTCCTCAGGAAAAAAATGTTGTCTTCAAATAGGTTCATAAACTAATGTTTAAGTTGTCAACAAAAGTGAACAAAGCAAGGATGCTATTTTTATATCTACAGTTTTTTCAGAGAAGTGAATGGCTTTCTCTTTTCTCAGCCTCAGTCATGCTCTGTGATGGTTAATTTTATGTGTCAGTTTAACTGGGCTTCCTAGCAAATAGCTGATAAAACATTATTTTCAGGTGTGTCTGTGAGGGTGTTTTGGAAGAGATTAGCATTTGAATTGCTAGGCTAAGTAAAGAAGGTCCAGCCAATGTGGTTAGGCATCATCCAATCTTTTTAGGACCTAAAACTAAAAAGCAGAGGAAGGGAAAATTCTCTCTTCTTGAGTTGGGACATCCCTTATCTCCTGTCCTCAGACATTGGGGCCCCTTGTTCTATAGCCTTTGGACTCTGGGACTTACAAAAGCAACTCCCCTCCCTGCTGTTCTCAGCCCTTTGGCCTCTAGAACCACTTAGACCATCAGCTCCCTGGGTTCTCAGGCCTTCAGAGTCAGACTGAATGACACCACCACTTTTCCTGGGTTTCCAGCTTACAGAGAGCAATTTTTGTGTCTTATTGACCTCCAGAACAACATGAGTCAGTTCCTACATACATATGTCCTAGTGGTTTTATTTCTCTAGAGAACTCTAATACATGCCAATCTCTGCATTAACAAGACAGCCCAATGGTATTAACTTCCACAGATTCTCTCAACACAGCATCCGTCAAACATACACATTAATTTGATTACAATTTTCTTTTGGCTAAACCTGTTTCTCTTTGATGTGTGCAGATCTTCAGTGAACGTGTACATTATTATTTTGCTGTCATGAAATGTTGTTATCATAAGATTAACCTAGGGTCAAGACTTGCTGAGAAAAGAGAATAGAAAAGTTATTATGTGCTGTTCATAAATGTTTAGAGCAGTGCTTTTGTTTGGAGACACCATCTATCCTAATTGCATATAGGAATGAATAGTGTTAACTCACCTCAAGGAACTTACACAGTTGTGTTTAAAATCAGTCTTGGTGAATCACATAGTTTTTGCAATTAGAAATTGTGTTCACTATGTAGAGTAGTACTACAACGAACTCTTACATACAATTAGTCCGGAGGGTGGATCTAAGAAATGTTCAATATTTATGTATCTGAGATTTTTGTAAATTTAATATAATTTGAGTTTTCATAATGATTGTGCAATACTTTTTAATTCAGTAACAAAACCATGCAGTTTTTTATTTTTTTTATTTATTTTTTTTTTTTTTTAAATTTTTTTTTCAACGTTTTTAATTTATTTTTGGGACAGAGAGAGACAGAGCATGAACGGGGGAGGGGCAGAGAGAGAGGGAGACACAGAATCGGAAACAGGCTCCAGGCTCCGAGCCATCAGCCCAGAGCCCGACGCGGGGCTCGAACTCACGGACCGCGAGATCGTGACCTGGGTGAAGTCGGACGCTTAACCGACTGCGCCACCCAGGCGCCCCCCATGCAGTTTTTTAAAGGGCCCGTGTGCAAATCCTTTTCAAAACTTAAACTTCATCTTTCGCTTCCACTTACAATTTAGTAAGTCCTAAGTTTGTGATTCCTACCTAATGATGAGGACAGCCCAGATAACTTACACAGTTTGGGTATTTAAAACTAATCAGAGTTCTGAAGATTTAAGAAAGCTCAGTGGACTACAATCCAGGAGGTAATTAGCCGTTTTCAGGAAACAAGAGATCTGTGGCTACTTTAATGTCTACTGCGCAATGGGAGGAGAAATCTGTCACAGAAGGGAGTAACAAAGAAACAGCTGCAGGTGATCTGGTTGAACAGTTTAAGATCTCAAGGAGTCCAAACCCAGAGCAAGTCTCCACCTACCCACCAACTCTTTCCCCTGGGCTTCCCTGAGTGCACTGGGTAAACTGCTGAAGGCTGGAGTCAGGCCAGGAGAATGAAGAGAAATGCCTCTGGGGATCTCCAGGCCCTCCTTGAGAGCAAGGTAGTATCTGTGAAGGTTGGGAGCCTGGCAGGAGGGTGAAAGCTCTTCAAGACTGCTAAGGCCTGCACTAAATGCATTATCTCAGCCTTCTCAAGGCTAGGGCCAGACACAGAAGGCGAATCACAGCCCTAGAGAGCAAAGGGAACTCTTTAGAATCCTGAAAATCTGACTTTCACAAGCTGTAAAGCAAAGAGATAAATCCCACATTCAAAGAACTGGAGACTGGGCTCTAGTGTACAAAGAGCTCTGGAATTATGTAACTGCTCAGATCTGAGGTCCTACCTAATGGAAGGTCCTGATTCCTCCATCAAGTCACTTGAATCCAATGGTGAACTAAATAACTAAAACTGTAACAAAGCCAAGACCCAGCTGATCTGTAGAGAAGATTGACTCAGTGTTTATATTGGTGCCATGATGGTAATAGGGCAGGCCTTATTCTAGAGGCAAATATTCTTCTTGTGCAGTTTCTTGTGCACACAATACTGGGCACACAACTTGGGTTATGCCAAGTGGTAAAAATATTGGGGCCACAGTCAAGAGAAGAAAAGAATCAGATGGTCAACAGAATCAGATGCAGAGACAGCCAAATGTAAGATATATCACATAGGGACTTTAGTATTGCTGTGATAAATATACTGAAGAATCTAGTGGAAAGACAATAATATTTTATTTAGTTTGTCCTGGTTTTGGCATTGTATCATATAAATGATAAACAGTAGGTGACTTACTATTTCTGTTTAAAGTTATGGTTCTGTGATTTATTCACACTGTTGCATGTAACTATAAATTCCCCCCCCCCAGTGGTGTACAGGGTATCATTGTAAGACTATACTGTAATTAATTTTTCCATTTGATTGTCAGCATACATTTCAGTTTCCAAGTTTTTAGTACTACAGAGATTGTCATGACGCATGTTCTTGTATAGATCTCCCAGTATACACACTCAAGAATTTCTTTACAGACGATACTTATGAGTAGAATTTTCCTAGCCCGTGCATTTTCCCCCACAGTACTTAAACCAGCAGTCTCTATTTCTATATATTGTCACCAACACCAAATGTTGTCAAACTTTCTAATTTTAGCCAACTGGTGGATTTTAGGTTCCCACTATGGGATTTTAAAATCCCATCATGATATTGAGCTGCATTTCTCTATTTTCTCTTGGGAATCTTTTCGAATGCTCATGGACCATTTGTGTTCTCTCTTTTGTGAGAAATTTAATTTTTTTATTAATTCATAGGAATGATTCCTATATTCTGCAAACAGATCATTCTGTCATTTATACGTGTTGTAGATGTTCTCTATATATTCTAAACTCCACAATACATTGCTATTACTTTTGCTTTAAACATTTCATTGTCTTAACATGTGAGAAATGAGAAAAACATATTTTATATTCACTATTCCTGACAGTCCTCATTCCTTTGTACAGATCCAGATTTTATTTTGATATCATTTTCCTTCTGTCTGAAGAACTTCCTGTAACATATTTGTTTTGTTTTGGGTCTACTGATAATGAATTCTCTCAACATTTATTTGTCTGAAAACAGTCTTTATTTAACCTTGCTTTTTGAAATATATTTTCACTGGATGTAGAATTAATTTTATGTTGATAGTTCTTTCTTCCAGGACTTTACAGGTTATAGCCACTTTGTTTACTGGCTTGCATAGTTTCTGACAAGAAGTCTGCTTATCTTTATACCTCTGTCTATAATGTGTTTTTTTGTTTGTTTGTTTTTGGTTTTTGTTTTTGTTTAGTTTTGTTTTTTTGCCTTTTAGCAGTTTAGAGAAGTGTGTCTGTCTTATGGAATTTGTGGTTTCTGCTGGGAAATCTGTGATCCTTTATATTGTTTTTCTGCCATATGTCATTCTCTCTAGATTCTTTAAACGTTTTCTCTTTCTCATTGATTATCAGCATTTGATTATGAGATCCCTTGGTTGGATTTTCCTTGTTTTTCCTGCTTGGAGGTAATTAGATTCTTTGATCTGTGGGATTATAGTTTCAACACATTTGAAAAATATTATATTTATTTCTTAAAATATTTTTTTGTTCTCTTTTCTCCCCTTCGCCTGGAACTGTAATTCTCTGTACATTTGACCTATTGATAGTGTCCCACAGCTCAGTGAGATTGTTTTAGCTCTTCCTGTCTGCTTCACTTAGGATGCTTTCCATTACTACCAGTTCAAGCTTGCTGAGATTTTCTTCTACAGTATCTAATCAACCATTAATCCCTCCCATGACTTTTTTTTTTAATTTCTAATACTCCAGTTTTCATCTGTAGGCAGGCTAGTTGAGAATTTTTATAATTTCTTTTTCTCTCATCCTCATGTTCACGTTTCCTTCACCTTGTTGAATCTGAAAGGGTATTGATGATGCTGTTTTAATGGCCTGGTTTGTATGTTAATTCCATCATCTCCATTACATATGTGTTTGTGTCCATAATTAATTTTCTCCTAGCTTTTAATAATATTTCTCTGCTTCTTTTCATGACTGGTAAATTTTGATTGGGTAGCAGTTGTTATGAAATTTACATCACTGTTTGCTAGATTTTGTTGTTTCCCTTTAAGGAACATTTTTCTGGCATGCAGTCAAGATGCTGGAAATTGGCTGAATCCTTTCTTGTCTTGCTTTTAAGCTTTGTTAGGGCATGTCTAGAGCAACCTTTAGTGTAGGGCTAATGTAGCCCCAGGACTAAGGTAATACTCTTCAAGGACTGTACCCAAGTCTCTGTGTACTACAAGATCATTCTCCTCTAACTGGTAAAAACTAGAAATGTTCCCAGCCTTGTGTGAGCTCAGGCAGCTGTTTAGCTTACTGCTTCCTAGACATTCTTTCCCTGTCTTGTTTTCCTGAATAGTTGTGTAGACTCAGACCAAGACTCCAGGGGACCCCTCTATCGATCTCTAGAGAGTTCACTCACTCTCTGCATCTCTCTCTCTCTCTCTCTCTCTCTCTCCCTCTCCCTCTCCCTCTCCCTCTCCCTCTCCCTCTCCCTCTCACTTTCTTTCTTCTTCTCCCTCTCTCTGTGTGCATTTCCTTCCTCTGGTACTCTGTCCCATGAATTTTAACTTTCTTGGCGTTACTAAACTCTGATCTCTCTACCTCAAGTCAGTAAAACCAGTGTTCTTTGTACATTTCACACTGTCCTGTTCTGTGGCCTGTAAACTACCTCCAGGCAATAAGTCCCCCACTTTGTGCCCTTCTATGAGATAATGATCCTGTGACTTTTGTTGTCCAAGGTCTTATAAATATTGTTTCACATATTTTGTTAGGTCTTCTAATTGTTTTAGAGAAAGGGATTTATCTTGTTCCTGTTTCTCCATTATCACCAGAAACACAAGTCTGTTATTGTCTTCTGACAGTTGAAACCAGCATAAAAATTTTAGTGAGTGGGTAGATGCTACATGCAGAGAATGACTGGAGTTTCCTTCTTCAGCTGTGCTTGGCCAGAACCCCGAGCCTTGCACCTGATCAGCCGCTCATAGCCATGCCCTCACTTGACTACCACGTCTTGTGCTCAAATTCTCACAAAGTCCCCAGCAGTCCAATACCAGGCAGCTGCCACCTCTTCTCATGTACCTGGCATGATGACCACAACCTCCTTGCAGGTGCCCCAAAACCACTACCAGGACCACAGTACCGAAAATGTAGATGAAGTTGCTTCAGAATATAAATAAAGCTGACCCTAATAATGGGAAAGCAGGCTGACTGCAATGGGATGTGTGCAACACCTAATTAATGTGTGAATCTGTTACTGCTGCAGTCGTAAAACTATCTACTGATAGTTTGTTTGACTTCCTTGAAACGTGTTATCTAAATTTTAAAGATGGATGATTGTGTCATGAACTTATGCAAGACACGGGTTCAAAATCTGGCATCACGTATGTCTCTGACAAGCACACGCTGGGAGGCAGTGACAGTAGAGGTAAAGCCTCCATGAGGCCTCCTTACAGGCCATGGGAAGAACTCCTCACGGTGAGTAATGCAGTGTACTCACACGTGCCACCTGCACGCGTCATCAAAATATGCACCTCTGCTTTCTTCCTACATTTGCATCATTCCATTCAATGAAGTATTTTAGTATTAAAAAGTAAAAGGTACTCAGGGCACCTTGGGTGGCTCAGTCATTAAGCATCTGACTTTGGCTCAGGTCATGATCTCATAGTTTGTGAGTACAAGCCCTACATTGGGTGAGGTCAAGCCCTGCTTTGGGTGAGCATGAGCCCCACTTCAGGTGAACCTGAACCCTGCTTCAGGTTAGTCCCATTTCTCTTCTCTCTCTCTCTCTCCCTCTCTCTCTCTCTCTCTCTCTCTCTCTCTCTCTATCCTTCTCTCCCACTCTGCCCCTCCTGGAATTTTCTCTCTCTGTCTCTGACCGTCACTCACTTGCACCCCCCTCTCTCAAAATATATAAATAAACAAACAAATGAACTAACTAATTAACTTATCTATTAAAAAAATGTTAAATTAGTAGCAAAGGTTAAAAACTTTTATGTAGTAGTTGGTTATTAGCAGGGAAAATTTTCATTTGTATATCCTGATTTCTAACCTGACCTTTTTTTTTTCTCAATAAACTAAATAAAATTATTTCAGACTTTCCCTGACAGTAAAACCCTTTGAGGTCAATTTTAAGGGCTAGGTTTTGAGCGCCTGGATGGCTCAGTTGGTTGAGCATCTGACTTGGGTTCAGGTCATGATGTCATGGTTTGTGGGTCTGAGCCCCATGTCAAGCTTTGCACTGACACCACAAAGCCTGCTTCAGATTCTCTGTCTCTCTCCCTCTCCCTCTCTCTCTCTCTCAAAAATAAATAAAAACATTAAAAAAGTTATTTAAAAAAAGGACTAGGTTTTTTTCTCTTTAGTATTTTAAATATATAAAATTATAAGCTATTTCTGGATATTTTGGACTTTTGTTAAATACAAATGATTTTTCTCAAGTACATTTTCTTTGTGTTCCTTATTAGATTCTTCCACACTTTATTTCATTATCCTGAATGTTTAACCTACTAAATTCACACACTCAATGATAATTTGCTTTCTAAGAACTTGCTAGATAGGCAAGAAGACTTTGAGCCTAATAATAGGTCATTCTTGGAAACAGGAAGAAAACTGTGCCAACATTAAACAGTCCCAAACACCAAAGATTCAAGTTGGTTTGAAACAAAAACCACAAATTTTGATTGAATCTAAACTTGGCAGTGTAAGACTCACATGGATTGTTTCTGGTATTGTATAGAGGAGATACATACACAGTCTAACAAAGGGAGACGGGGAAACCAGTTTAAACTAGCAGAACATTCAGGAAAGGATTAAAAACTCAGATCTGGTGTAGCGAATACGGATCTGGAGCTCCCGAGTCTCATGGTCTGTCACTAACAGACCTGGAGTAGGTTAACAGAGGATAAATGCTTTTGGAGAAATCAACTAACTTTTCTGAAATGAACGCATGGCACATAGCACTATGCCAGGAACACATTCCTCAGAGAGAAAGTCCAAAACTAAGAAATGAGAGATCAAAAGGTAGAGTTTAAACATGAAAAAATTAATTTCAAAATTCCCATTGTCTTAATTTATATGATATGGTTAACTGGGCTCACCTGGGTGTCAGTAGTCTAGGGAAAGCAAAAATACATTTGTGAAGTATTTTCAAGTCACTAAACAGAGACAGTGGAAATATACATTAAAATATTTTACCTTTAAAATGTAACTAAAAAAAGAAATTATTGCATAGTTGAAAACTAGTTTTTCATTGCCAGTGAATCTCATGGAATACCACTATTGAGTTTGCTAGCACTTCACTGAGTTTTTTGAAGGGGCTCACAGATTTAAAAACATAGACCATACATTTTTTAAACCCTTTTTTTTTTGGTATTGTGAAATGTAATGAAGAAAAGTATAAAACATAAAACTAATGAGCGATTATAAGACAAAATATCATATCTTATATCGGTAAAGAAATAGAAGTGTCATTGGGGTGCCTGGGTGGCTCAGTCGATTGAGCGTCTGACTTCACCTCAGGTCATGATCTCACAGCTCTGTGAGTTCGAGTCCCGCATTGGGCTCTGTGCTGATGGCTTGGAGCCTGGAGCCTGCTTCAAATTCTGTGTCTCCCTCTCTCTCTCTGCCCCTAACCCACTCACATTCTGTCTCTGTCTCCCTCAAAAAAATAAATAAACATTAAAAAAAATTTAGAAGGGTCAGCAACACATGAGCCCTTCCCAATAACATATTGAGTTATTCATTAAAATGATCCCAGGGGCACCTGGGTGTCTCAGTCAGTTAAACGTCCAATTCTTGATCTTGGCTCAGGTCATGATCTCAGAGTTTGTGAGTTTGAGCCCCGCATCGGACTCTGTCCTGATGGCATAGAGCCTTCTTGGAATTCTGTCTCTCCTTCTCTCTGCCCCTCCCCCATTTGTGTTCTCACTCTCAAAATCAATAAATAAACTTAATAATAATAATAATAAAATAATCCCATAGTGTTTTTGGAGGATAAGGACATAGTAAATCATATCTTCAGAAATTAATATTCTAAGTAAATGGCATATTCCAGACAAATTTGAACAGTCCTGGTAAATTCAAACCAACAACCAGCCAAGATTTATATTTGGTTTGAGTGAAACATTTCAAGACAAAAGTTAGAGGTAATGAATATAGTCAGCATCCAACAGAAAATTCTGTTTTGCCCTAATGGTGCCTTGCTTTACCATGTTTACACTGTTCAAATTTGAGACTGAACATCTTTTTGGGGCATCTCTTTGGAGTCTGAAAAGCTCATTCCCTGAAAAAGAAAACAGGCAAATATTGCAACATCCACAGGCACAATGTGTGCAGGAGTGGGTTACTCTTGGCCTGAGTTGGCATTCATTTTCTGGGATAAAGGAAGAACTTGTCTTCCTCACACACAATTTACTCCGTGGTTTTTGCTTCTGTCTTTCCCAGGACCCAGTGCTTCCTCTCGATTGGAAACTGTTTCTGGCCGCATGTATGTGGTAAGTTTTGAACAGCTAGAGATTCTCCATAAATGGACTCCAAGACAGTTTCTTTTCAAAAGGGGCCAGGTACCTACTCTATCTAATACCTTCCCTCCTCTCCCTTTCATCAGCCTTCCTAAATATGTTTTAAGATGGGCATGAGTTTTTGAGATCTTGCATAGTGGTTTCGTTAAGCTTTTGATGAGAATAATGCCATGGCTGGGTGCACTTGCCAGGTGAGTAAATGGAATCTCTCTCTGTATAGCTTTATCAAGAGAAACAGAAAGAATGGAGTTCTACTTGTGCAGAACTTGCCAACAGATTCTGAGCTTCTCATGTCTTGGAACTTTTTCTTGTCCCAGCAAAATGTGTATCAGAAGCTTCTTGACTAGTACAAAATTGACTTGCACACCAGATTCTTATATCCTTACTCTGTTATCTGATCAACTGCTGTTCAGCTTCCTTATCAAGGTGTTTTCCTCACTACTTTGCCTGGCCCTCTTGCTTACTGCATCCTGCCTATCTTCTGGTCTCTACCCACTTGCCTGGGCTTGTGATTTGTGAGGCAACCTGACTCCAACGTGGGTCCTGGAGCTAGGGGTTATGGCACCGCCTGTGGTTAACCGCTGGCACTATGTGTCTTACTTCTCATCAAACCACTGGCTTGTGATACCTAACCTTTGCCTTTGTTAGAGTCCCTAGCCAGCTTCTGAAGTCACCTCCTCTCCCAAACACTCAGTGTTGCCTCTCTTTTCTAAGGGCCTGTGCTTCTTTGTCCTATGACACATTCTGCTCTGGAACCAGGCAGACACCATCACCAGCCCTTATTTAATGCACTCTGCATTGCTATTGCCTATTCAATTCTTTGTTTCTCCAACCATACTATAAGGGGTGATTGAAGACGAGTGCTATTTTTGCATCCCTAGAATCTAGGACTGTGCCTAGAATTTAACAGACGTATAGGCACCTTTATTGACAAAGGCTTTTAACCTGGACCAGGATGACTCAAGTGATACAGAGTCTAATTCCGGTTTTCTTACTGTGTAATACTGTAATCTTAGGCAAATGATTTGATATTTTTGGTCCTCGGTGTTTTCATTTGCAAAGCAAGGATAATTGTTGGGATGACTTCTAAGATTGCTTTTGGCTTCAAAGTTCTTCAACTCTAATACTCAGAACCTTGATTATGAAACCTTCCAAAATGGTAGGACTCAATTTTCACCCTAAAAGAGGTATCTGGATAGTTCTCACCGTTATTCAAAACTGATTTTCAGAGAAAAGTGATTTTTAAAGTAAATGATCCATATTTTCCTTTCTCACGCCCGTTATAATGTTTAGCAGATCAGGCCTTCAATTTTAGGATGAATATAAGAGATGAATCGCCACCTAGTGGACATGTCCCTAGGCAGTGCCCTCCCCTCTGGAACAAGAGGGAGCTTTGTTCTCTCTCTGTAGCCCATGGGTCTTACCCATAGTTTCTCCTTCGTCCACCTGACGCACATCTCAACTTTGTCATTGCTTCTGCTACTAAAAAATCACAGTAATATTCATCTTGGTAAGGGAAAACATGTTTATTTTGACCACGTTTGATTTCATTTTTACCTAGTTGTGTTTCACATTCACAGTGCAGTAGGCATTTTAAGGAGAAAAAGATAAGGTCCAGCAAACTTAGACTGGGTCTTTTTAGCCTCTTATCAATCTGGTTTGAAAACAATCCTTGAGCATTCAGAGACGCCTTGGCTAGACAGACAGAAAAGGGATAGTAGAGTTCACATGTCTCCCAAGCACAACTGTCTAGAGAGCCCAGCCTTTCATCCAGTTCCTCACCAAATGTTCAGAGTTTTACAATTTTCCTAGTTTAAAGGAAAACCATTTAGACGCTAATCTAGGGCTTTGGATTAGTAGTTATTTCTGTGTAAAGTGGAATCTTCGCCTGGATAATGTTTTTACTGAGCTTAAGGAAATCTAAGAGACCTCTACTTAAAATGAACAAAAGGATATGATTGTAGTAGGTTTTCTTTCTCCAATGTGGAAAAAAATGTCCCTATGTTCTGTCAATGGAAGTTCAAAGAAGCTTAAGAGAAGATATTCTCTGTTAGTGAATGAAATATCAAGAGGATTGCCGCAAATCTTCAGCCCAACTTCTGATGCCTCTAAGGTACTTTATTATTCTAGTGCAAGAATTTATTCATTTAACCAGCACTAATGATTCCTTCCAGCAACCCCAGATTGGCCAGCTATTCCTTTAGTAATTGCAACACTGAGGCACTATATTTCTCCAGCCTTCTCCACAATCATTTATTTTTTTCCTTTTTCATCAGTTTTTCTCTGCTACTAAATACCTCTAGCCAGCTCATGACATTCTGATATTTTAATTTCTGTTTGCTACCCTTCCAACCCAGTGTAAAATTTCTTCACTTCTCTACAGACTTTTAATTAGTCTTTCTCTGAAATCTCTTACTATGTCTTAAAAAACTTTTGAAATTCTCTGAACCTAAAAATAACTCTTCTATTGATCCTAATATCTATTCACACAAGTTCTCTCCAACCCTCCCTCCTTC
Organism: Prionailurus viverrinus; assembly: GCF_022837055.1. Lineage (NCBI taxonomy): Eukaryota > Metazoa > Chordata > Mammalia > Carnivora > Felidae > Prionailurus > Prionailurus viverrinus. The sequence continues at coordinate 147,493,983 of NC_062561.1, forward strand.
CTCCCTTCCTTTTTTCCTTTCTTCCAAGAAAGTTGTTCAGAGCAGTTCCAACTAAAATACTAATACACTCTCCCTGAGTTCTATAGACATATTTCCCAGTGCCAGTTCTGTAGAGCCTCAGTCCTAACTAAATCATTCAAAGGATTCTGTCAAGATTTCTAGGCCATACTCTTGTATCTCTGCTCTTGAACAGACTTTATAGGCTTGCTCTTCTTACCTGTACCTTCTGGAAGCTGGTATGTAGGTCGATGCAAACAGCCAAATAAGAAGGACCCATTGGGGAAAAAATGAAATTATACACCTAGAGCTAGCCTTGATCATGCTTCCCCCTGACCCCAAGGAAAATATTCTGTCATACAGAAGCTGTCCTTGTTCCTCCAGTACATTCATACCCTTAGCAAAATCTCTACAGAGACCACAAAGACTAATTTCAAATTAACGTACTAATCAATAAGCATATATAAATATCTATCTATATACATTAGACTATCTTCAGTGTTGAGTAGAAAATAGAAATAAATATAAGGCACAATTCTTGTATTCTCAGAGCTCACATTGTTTGGCAAAACTTACATTTAAATATTTACAAGAAACAGATAAGCAGGCATGTCATAAATCACATCTAATTTTTCTATAGAAATAATGGTGGAATTAAAGCTTGTGTTGTTGACCAAGGACTTGATGCTAAACCCTTTATAGAATTAACCACGAGCATTACATTGAATTGATTTTAATAGTACTTCTGTATGGTATAAATGTTTCTAAAATGTTCATCAAGAGCTCAAACATAGTATAGTCAGTGCAAACAGTGAACAGACAAAAACAAATATGTCCATATCTCAACCCCTAGAACCTATGACTGTGACCTTATTTAGAAAAAAGGGTCTTTGAACATGTAATTAAGTTAATGGTTTTAAAATGAGATTATCCTGGTTTACCCTGATAATCTCATGACAAGTGTCTTTTTATGAGACAGAGGAAGAGACACAGACACAAAGGAAAAGGTCCTGTGAAGACAGAAGCAGATATTTGAATTTTGTAGCCATAAACCAAGGAACCCCTAGAACCATAAGAATTTGGGAGGGGCAAGGGATGTTCTCCACTAGAGCTTTCAGAGGGAGAATGGCATTGTCAACACCTTGACTTCTGGGTGTAGACTTCTAGTCCGTAACTAGGAAGATAAGTTTCTGTTGTTCTAAACTATTATGTTTCTATTAACTGGTTATGGCAGCTACAAGATACAAATACACATGGTGATTAGTTACATGAGGTCTTTTTTTTTTATTTTTTTTTTGCATGTTTATTTATTTTTGAGAGAGACAGAGACAGAATGTGAGTGGGTTAGGGGCAGAGAGAGAGGGAGACACAGAATCCGAAGCAGGCTCCAGGCTCCGAGCTGTCAGCACAGAGCCCAACGCAGGGCTCGAACTCATGAGCTGTGAGATCATGACCTGAGCCGAAGTCGGACACTCAACCAACTGAGCCACCCAGGCGCCCCTACATGAGATCTTTTTGATGGTCTCATCTTACTTACCATAGTTTCTTGCCTTACCTTTCCTGTAATAAATCAGAAATTAAAGGTAGAGCCATATAGGATTAATTAAATTCAGCAGAGTTTCTACATAGAGTGTGATAGCAGCTTTGAAGAGATGTCTGGGGATGAAAATAAGATTTAGAGACATTTATCCCTGTGTACCTGCTTTGCTCTCACCTTTCCATTTATTCAAAGTTTTAGGTAACACATTAAGGAATTAGGGAATAAGCTTTGGTTCATCTGTTGTCTTCAAACCAAAGTCTGTCTGGCTTCTTGAGGAAAACCCAATTAAAAACTTGTATTGTTTTTCTTACATGTAGCACAGTTCAGAAACAAAATCACAAATCTTTAGAATATCCAAACCAATCCTTTGGGGCACCTTGATCTACTCCAGTGTTACTTGATCGTTTTAGAATCCTTAAAGCTATGCTTGGATTTTATGGCCAAATCATTGTCAAAACTTGATCCTGAATATGCATAATTAAAAGTGTTTGTATTTTAGCCGTAAGACTGACTCATTACTAGGTAGTAATTGTTGGTAATCATTAGTCATCTCAGAGGAAACCTAAGGTATGACTTTGAATTAATGAAATTGATTCCTAAGCAATTCTGGGTACATAGTAGGCACTCAGTAAATATTTGTTCAATGCATGAATTTATTTGGCTAAGAAAGCGTGTGACTTCAGGTAGCCCTCTGATCAGGATGTGGGTAATTAAAATAAATAAATTAAAGCTGAAGATATCTATAGAAAGTCAGAGAAGGGCATAAAATAAAGCCCATTGTATTTCTTTATGCAGAAGAAACAGCTGCAAGTCCCTGGAGAGGCTGGAAGAGTGATGCTACCTGGAGTTAAACCAGAGACAGGGTTGGGACTGGAAGGTGCACTCTCTGTCTTGACGGAGCAGCCACTACTCAGCTTGAGCAAATTATCACCATGCAGAAATTTGAGACTAATCTGCCTTTCATTTCATATTTTCAAGAGAAGCCAGAAATATAGATGAGAACACTTGCCATTTTAAAAGTTGGCAGTGAACTCACTCTTTTAAAAAACGCTCTGTGGTGGCCAAACAAAACACATCTGCTGGCCAGATAGGCCTAGAGTCTTCCAGTCTGGGTCTGTACTTCTTAGTATCTTTTCCTTTCTTTACTTCCCTTGGACTTCTCTCTGCTTCCTCTTTCTTTCTCTCTCTCCTTTCAGCCTCTTGAATCACTGATTGTCTAGAAACTAGTTTCTGGGATAAAAGTTGTGAAGGGAAAAAAGACTGGAGAATTGTATGTATTCTGAATGTCAGAGCAAGGCTTACTTCTGTTTTTGGTCAGAAAACAGACAGGGAGGCAAATAAATGGGCTTTGGATGTCATAGATGCTGGGTTTAGTCCATAATCTAACAAATATCTAATCACTGAAACATTATTTAACTTCTTCGGTTCTTAGTTGCACCATCTACAAAAAGGGAATAATTGCACTAATATCCACTGCACCACCATTGTGAAATCAAATGAGACAATAGTTTTAAATGAACCTTATTGATATAAAGGGCTGTAAAGTTATTAATTGTACAATAGTTATTAATAATAAGAGGTTTATTGGTGTGCTGCATGCTTGTTATCGTATGAGAGTTATAATTCACAGAGCACCAGAAACGTGCATAGCCAGAAGTCAAATAGCCATAAATCAAACATGCCATAGTGAATTCTACAAGATAGGGTATAAATTATGTGGTAAAGACTAAAAGTGCTATAAAATTTCAGAGAAGAAGATTGATGACGACTGCAGTAATAAGAGAAAGAGTCTTAGAAGTAGTGAGACTTACACCAGACCTTAAAGGCTACAAAGGATAGTGATAGTGTTACTGGATTGTTTCAGGTGTCAAAACAGATTTAACTTTGGAATTACATTTTTTATGATCTCTGGCCTATGGAAGCACCAAACAGGTTTAGTTATTGGTTTCGCAAACTTCATTCATTCATTCATTCATTCATTCATTCATTCACCTGATCTGGGTTGACATCTCTGTGTGTCAGGTACTTTAATAGGTGCTAGAGATACACTGTCTATGACCTCAGGGAGCTTACCATCAAGATGTTAAGTTTGGGAAATGCTAGGTTAATTGAGATAAAACCTTCTTGGGTAGGGCTATTGTATGTAGGTGTGTGTGTATATATATGTGCATTCAGCTGAAGGATTTCCAGATCTTTCAATATCCTTGAGTCTGGAGATCTAGAGAGAATAGTGCATGGAGACTTCTTTTACAGATTAGCAATAGGAACTATTGTTTAAATTTAGAGATACTGCACCTGAGGGGCGCCTGGGTGGCTCAGTCAGTTAAGCAACCGACTTCGGCTCAGGTCATGGTCTCCCAGTTGGTGAGTTTGAGCCCCGCGTTGGGCTCTGTGCTTGACAGCTCAGAGCCTGGAGCCTGCTTCAGATTCTGTGTCTCCCTCCCTCTCTGCCCCTCCCCTGCTTGCACTCTGTCTCTTGCAAAAATAAATAAACATTTAGAGATATTGCACCTGACAAATTGGCTAGAGGTTGAAGACAAAATATTACGCATTTCATTTGAAAATGTAAATATTGACTGTTCAAACAAAAATTTCCCTTATGTTTCCTGACTTTGTCAGACACCATATATAATAATGGTAGCCAATTTGTGGATTACAGAGATATTGGAGGGTATCTATGGCTCATCTAGTCTCAGTAGTTAGTAGGGCTTGTACATATATATGACCACTGTGATTAAGAAAATATAAAACCATTTAAAGCTGTTCAGTCATGTTGTTATTACATACTTTATCAATGTCTGTCATTTATAGAATGTCTATCATGTAGTTGTGTTCATATTTTTTTTTATTTTAAGAAAGGATTCTCAGATATACATTATAATACTGACTTACCTTTAAATTTTGACCGTAACTATTTTGCTCTAATGTTTTCTCCTTAAACTGGAACTTCTTCAGAGTTAAGAAAACAATTATATTTACCATAGCATTAGAAAGAGTAAAATACTTAGGAATTAATATAGCCAAGAAGGTGAAGGACTCGTGCAATAAAAATGACAAAACATTGCTGAAATAATTAAAGAAGACACAGAAGATTTAATATTGTTACAGTGGTCGTGCTAGCCAAAGTGATCTGTAGATTTAATGCAACTTCTCTCAAAATCCCAATGACGGTTTTTACAGAAAGAGAAAAATCTCAAGGAACCTAGAATAGCCAAAAAATACTGAAAAAGAACAAAGCTGGAGAACTCATACTTTCTGATTTCAAAGCTTACCACAAAGCTATAATAATCAAAACAGTGTGGTACTGACAGAAAGACAGACATTTCACTCTGTAAAGTGCATGGAATAGTCGAAACTATTGAGACAGAAAGTGAAATGATGGTTGCCAGGGGCTGAGGGGACAGGGGAATGAGGAGTTAGTGTCTAATGGCTATTGAATTTCGTTTTTTCAATATGAAAAGAGCTCTGGAGATGGGTGGTGGTGATGTTTGCACAACAGTACGAATGTACTGAATATCACTGGGCTGTACACTTAAAAATGGTTATTTAAAATAGTGTACTTTGTGTTATCTGCATTTTGCCACGATCCAAAAACTGGGGAGAAAAGGTAAAAATGATTTTTCAAAAATTATGGTAGAACATTGACTTCGTAGTTGTTAAAGACTTCAGCCTATACCACTTAAGCTTTCTGTTCTTTCTCACCCGTTACTCTTTACCACTGTTTTTGTTTTGCCTCCCTTCAGGGCCTCTGGCACCAAAAAAAGTTAATGTTTGAAGCTCTTGAAAAGCGGGTGCATTTATTTGCAGCCCTTTTATACATAGTGACAGTATTTTACTTCCCCATTGCCATCCCCAGTCTGAACCTGCATTGAAGGGATTTATTACCAACGAACACCTAGTAGTCAGGGCCTCCTCTTTGCCTCGGGACACTCACCACCTGTGAGAGGCTCCCCCAAAGATTACTCAACCTTCTGGGAACCATTTCACTTCTCCTGAAGGTTTGTCACTTTCCACCCCCACCACCTCAATGTATACATGTCAGCTATTCCACCTGGAGTCTACAATAGTTTTCTCATCTAAATTGGCCTTCATTCTAAACAAATCAAAGATGGAAGGGTTACATGAGGGAACCGGATCCTAAAATGTGCAGTAATTAGAACGCTTCATATCCAGAAGCTCACGACCTCTCCTGTCTCTGACTTCCCCTGAAATAATAACCAGTGACTCAGATCAGAGTGTCTCAGGGGCTGACGTTCCTTTTGGTTCATTGGAGGGCTGCATTTAGCTTAGACTAACTCCCCAAAGCCAGGAAATATTCTCTTAACAGATGAAGTGTTCTGTTGACACCAGAAAAAATGCAAAGCATAATGTGGTATCTATTCATCAGCCACCAGAGCACCTAAGGCAAGTGGGTTCTTTACAAAACCTATTTGATGAGAATTGCCTGATCAACCATAGGAGAGATAAAGTAGGATAAGTGAACATTCCTTAGAAGTATCTCTTGCAGTTCAGCTGATGTATAATTGTGTTTCTGAGCTACCCAAACCAAATCAATAACGGTCTTCATTTATTACGTTCTTACAGTTGATCAGGTTCAGAACTGAGCAACTCCATAGTCCTTTTTCTTTTCTGATGCTAGTATGAAGTAGCATAAAAGCAACTAACTGGCCAAGATAGAGTGATATATCCCTTTTGCTCCTCTTCTCCCTAGATAAATCGGTGAGAAATTGCATTTTCTTATGTTCAACCTAGTTGATAATAAAGATCCAAATCCAAATGTCACACAATATAAATAATAGACTAATTATTTGGCATCCACTATAAACTGAAATATTAGAAAGCATGAGATATGACTGTCATTTCATTTAATGGTCGCTTCTTTCTTAGTTTCCTTGGTAATTTAAAGTGTTCACATCATAAGAATGAAGGCATGTAAGAGTTACACTTGTGACCAAGGTAGAATGAAAGAGTCTAGATCTATCCCCTTACCAGAAATTACTGGAAAATTGGACCAAGTGTATTAAACAATGGCTTTAAAGTACCTGGAAGTCAGGTGAGAAAACATAAGAGATACCTGACAGGAAATAAACAAGGTGAGCCCCACCGTTGTCCCAATTTACTGCCAAGAAAGTTTCCAGGCCATAGTGCCATATGTCCAAGCCATGGATGAACTGAAGCTCTCAGTCACTGCTGGTGGTCTTATAAAGGGCTCAGCGACTTTGGACAATTTAACAGTTTCTTTAAGAAGTTAAACATACCCATGCCATGAGATCCAGTCCTTTTACTCTTATTTGCCCAATAGAATGAAAGCATGTGTCCTTAGATTTGTATGTGACTACTCATAGCATCTTTATTTGCAATGGCTAAAAAACTGGACACCAACCAAATGTCCATCAAGAGATGAATGGATAACACACTGCTAAAATACATACAACAGAATTCTACTCAACAATTAAAAGGAATAATCTGTTGATACTTACAACAGCATGGATAAATCTCAGAGAGAGAAGCCAGACTAAATACAGTACATACTCCCCTTATATAAAATTCTGGAAAACCCATATTTTTTTATTTAATTTTTTAAACGTGTATTTATTTATTTTTGAGAGAGGGACAGAAGAGAGAGACACAGAATCTGACGCAGGCTCCAGGCTGTGAGTTGTCAGCACAGAGCCCAACACAGTGCTGGAACCCACAAGCCACGAGATCATGACCTGAGCCAAAGTCAGATGCTTAAGCCATTGAGCCACTCAGGCACCCTGAAAATATATAGTAATCTATAGATTACTGATAGAAAGAATATCAGTGGTTGGCTGTGAGTGGGGGCAGAGGTGGAGGAGGGGCAGATGACACCGTGACACAAGGAATATTTTGGAGATGATGAATATGTTCATTGTTTTTCCTGGGGCAGTGGTGTCACAGGTGTATGCATATGTCAAAAGTAGCCAAAAATATCGTACACTTTTAATATGTGAAGTTTATTGTGTGTCACTTTAAAGTATGTTTTAAATGTTTGCTATTGTGGTAAAAGATACACGATGGAAAATTTACCATTTTGATCATTTTTAACTGTACAGTTCAGTGACATTAAGTACGTTCATGTTGCTTGTCGCAACCATCACCAGAATTCTTTTCATCTTCCAACTCTGGACACATTATTATGTGTCACTCATATCTCAATAAAGATGCTGGGGGGAGAAGAGGAGCAGGAGAAGGAGAAGCCACCACAAAGTGACAATTTTTTTTTAGCCAGAGGGGCTCCTGGATGGCTCAGTTATTTGAGCCTCCAACTTCAGCTCAGGTCATGATCTCACAGTTGGTGAGTTCCAACCCCACATAAGGCTCACTGCTGTCAGCCTGTTAGCCTGCAGCCTGCTTCGGATCCTCTGTCCCCCTCTCTCTGCTCCTCCCCAGCTTGTGCTCGCCCCAAAATAAATAAATAGCAATAGTTTATGAGACACTAGCCTAATTATTTGTCATGTATAAGAGCTGATTGCACCTCAGGGCCTTGGGCAAAGCCTCCTGTGCATCTGACATCCTCTAGTCCTCACAAGAATCCTGTGAGGTGTAAACAGTGTTACAATACCTACTTTACACATGAATGGACCCAGGAATTCTTTTTGGGGAGAAGAATGAATGAAGTTACTTTTCTAAGTTTGTTTAGCCAGGAAACCTGTGAAGCCATGTTTCAAACCCAGGCAGTCCCTTGCTATTTCAGCTCCCTGTGTCCGTGGCTCATTTTTCAATGATGACAAAATAGGTGCACTAATGATTTTACTTCATTGTGAGGACTGAGAAGGAAACAAAAGTATCTAAAAATCCAAACCAGCCCGTGTTCTTTCTCATCATTCATTTTCACCTAATAAGTTTCAGGATATGTAGGTGTCAAGCCCTGCTCCAGAAACTGGGATACAAGTACAAACATGGCCCCTGTGAAGTCTCATGGAGTCCATGAATTGTAGCAATTCTGGGATACATGTAACAGTGCAAGGGCACACAATTTACAGTAGCTATTTTGACAGGCAGCTGGCGCAGGGGTTGGGGTCTAAGCAGGGGAGTCACTTCAGAAAACCTTCATGGACTACTGTGCATTTAATCCACGTCTTGAAATGTTGGTCCTTTTTTTCTAGATAAACAAAGGTGGGAGACAGGGAAAGAAGTTTGCAAGTTACAGAAATGAAAAATATGAAGGCAAGAAGATGTTCTAAAAGAGCAGATGTTTTCAAAGGTAGAAGCCACAGGGGAATTAACTTTTAAGATGATTTGTTGTAAGGAAAATCATCAGTATTTGAGTTGGAAATTTCTGGAATGTGCAAAGTGTTCATTATGAGCTCATCAGGCTATGGTAATTTCCAGAAATAATTAAAACTGAAACACGTTGGGGCGCCTGGGTGGCGCAGTCGGTTAAGCATCCAACTTCAGCCAGGTCACGATCTCACGGTCCGTGAGTTCGAGCCCCGCGTCGGGCTCTGGGCTGATGGCTCAGAGCCTGGAGCCTGTTTCCGATTCTGTGTCTCCTTCTCTCTCTGCCCCTCCCCCGTTCATGCTCTGTCTCTCTCTGTCCCAAAAATAAATAAACGTTGAAAAAAAAAATTAAAAAAAAAAAAACAACTGAAACACGTTGTGCTTTGTGGCCAAGAGGTAACAAAAATAGATGAACTTGAGGAGGCTCTCTGTGATATACACTTCAGGTCACGATGTGTGACCTAGGATTGCTAAGTGCATGGTATCTCTAAGTGCTATATCAGTAGGATGAAAACACTTGGAGTCAGGACTAGATTTTACATGGCAACAAGACTGCCTCAAAGCTATTTTAACAAATGAACTGATGTTCATTAAACATGCTTTACAAACTAGACTTTCATGAAAATGCCACAAAACCGGTTTTCAAAATCCCAATTTCTCTTTATTTAAGGAAATGGAGCACTTGAAATGCCAAAACTTTTACTGATCAGTTTCCCCTTCCGGAGTCCTATTCTTATGAAATCACTGCCTTGCTTTTGTTGGAAAATTTTAGGTTTGTATTTTTTAGTACCATATAAACAGGGGTTTCTCAGTTATCTTCTCAAATGATTGCTGTTTTTGTTTTTATAGATTATTGACCCAATTTGTAAACATTACGTTAACTTTAGAGAGACCTCCAAAGACAGTTTTTTTTTTAAGGCCAGAATTTCCTCAAGATTTTGAGGTTTCACTTTGTGTTTATTATGACTACCTCTGAGACTGATAGGAGTCTGAGAACATGGGTAACGTTATTACAAAACGTCCCACTGAACTTATTTCAAGAACATTACTATCTGTGAGGGCTAATACCCAAGGCTGATGCTATCATGTTGTTAAGTTTGAAGCATGGTGGGGGGGGGGGGGGGGGGGGGAGGGGGAGGTAAAAGGAAGCATTTAATGGAATAAAAGCAATGAAACAAATCACCAATTGATTTCTCTGTGTTCTTGCGTAAAACGGAATGAGGTTGAAGACAAATTATCAAAATAAAAATAATATGTCCCCAGAACTGAATTTATCAGAATGTCCGGGATGGCAAGGATTTACAGACCGCTTTTCTAAGTCCGAGGCCACACAAATGTGGTAAGTAGTTTTGCCACACACTTCCCCCTCCCTCCCTTTTTTTTTTTTTTTTTTTTTTTTAAGGAGGGTGGGAGCAGGGCAGTTCTTGTTCTGTCCAGCTTCAGTTTAGTAAAGAAGAAAGAAAATAGTAGTAATAAATGGGCCCCTATCTAAATAGTAACAACTCCCTGGGAAAGTTGCAATATTCTTTGGAAATTCAGTTGCAGCCTATCATGGGAATATATGATTATATAGAGACATAGAAGGTATGTGGTACATGGAAAAGTAGCAATGGCTGCTTGAGGTACTGTCCTTCCTCTCTGAATTTTACTTTTCTCTTCTGTGAAACTAGAATAATAATACCTCCTTTTCAAAGTTATCATGAAGATATGCTTGGCCTACATTAGGTGCTCAATGATTGGTGGCTATTATGACTATTATTTTTGTTGTTGTCATTATTATTTTTATTACTAGTATAATCGTATTTGGAAAATGAAATAGAGAAATTTAGAGTTCATCTGAGATTATGGTATCTTTTGGACCAATACTACCCTGGAAGCAAAATATTTTGGTTTCCATAACAGGGGGATAGTATAATCATTAGTTTTGTCACCAAAATAGAAGTTAAAAATTAATGCCAGCACTGTGCATTTACTTTAACCAACGACAACATCCTTTTAAAAATTTAACGGTGGTTGTCCTATTCAATTTAGAAACTACTATTGGCTGCAAACTTTTTGAGTGTAACTTTACCCAGCATTTTAGGTTAAAATTGTTCTAAAACTATTATTTCAAGATGGCTACCAGCACTGCCCCATGCCAGCCACCGGCAGCCGGCAGCCGAGAGTCCAGCACCCCAGGGATCTTCGCCTGAGGCCCCAAGTCCTCCTGCACTTCTACTAATTACAACTTGGGATATAGTAGATAGTGTAATGTTTTGTTTATATTAACTAATACAGCAATAGGTATGGGTAGGGAAACTTATAAATCAGTAAAGAATGCTTGCTATAAGACTATTCCGTTTCCGGGGCACCTGGGTGGCTCCATCCGTAAATGTACAACTTCAGCTCAGGTTCAAGCCCTCATGGGGCTCTGTGCTGACAACTCAGAGCTTGGAGCCTGCTTCCTACTCTGTGTCTCCCGCTCTCTCTGCCCCTCCCCCGCTCACACTCTTTCTCTCTCACTCTCAAAAATAAATGAAACATTAAAAAAATTTTTAAAAGACTATTCCATTTCCTATGGAACATACTTGCACAAAAGGAAAAAAATTGACTTTTCAAGGAAGTGGAAAACTTTTGAGAATATTAAACTATAAATCCCGGGGTGTTTTTAGAAAAGTATCTCTTAGATGTGTGGAGACAAAATTCAGTTTTGCAATTGCTAATATTATGACGTGTGTTTTAGAACGACTGGCAGATAATTGCGGGATGTTTTTGCGAATCATTTCAATATAAAATGTTGACACTATTTTTCTTAAAGCTGCAGAGCTGATATATGTATAGCCTACTGATAAAATAATACTTTCTGATTGTTTTCTTCTTACAGATTAATTATCTCAATCATCACTTAACTGTATCTCCCAATTTACGTGCAATTTTAATTTGAAGTGAACCCTTCAAAAAAAATGAATCCCTAAATATCAAGTGTTTTAAACAAACTAAATTTAAATCCTATATCTAATCTTTCTTTCATTAAAAAAAAAAAAAGTTTCTAGTCATTTAAGTCAAAATTGGACCTTCCAAATGGAGTTGCTGTGTACCTATTTCCATCCTTAAACCACACATTTGTCTCACAAATCAAGTAATTATGTGTACAAAGGGATCTGGGAAGTGCAATCACTTCACTGGCACATGTAAGTAAAATATGGATGCTCAATTTCCATCGTAATGCATGCAAATGATAGACCCACACACACAGGCATTATAACTGCCCCTACGCACAGCCTGTCACTTTGGCTTTTGAATTTAAAGAGATATCCTATTCCTCTGAGCATGTTGAACAACATTCAGCAGAATTCTCTCCAATTCTATTTTTGTTTAAATCTCTTACGTTCATTTCTAAGTAAGCAAATATTGAATATGGGTACTTAACTTTTTTTTATCTTTTGCCTGAGAATGTTGATGTATTATTGTATTTCATTTTATAGTAAAACTGGTGTATTATCTCCCTTGGGTTCTATAATCCTTGTAGGGCTTCAGATTTACTATGATTTACTAAAAGGATGTCCTAACCTACTTGACACTCCCTGTCCTCATCTGAGAAATGGTATACATTCATGGCTGCCATGGACAGAACAGAGGCTGTCCACCGTGCAGTGTGAAAGATGCTTGCACAACTCTGCACAATAGCTCAGCTCTATCAGTTGAGATATAGGTCTTCTCTTTGTAACAGAGGCTCAAAATTAGAGTGACTTAACAAGCCATAAGTTTATTTCTCTCTCATAAAACAATCTGATTAAATGTAAGCAGATCAACAGGTCAACATTGGCATGGCAAACATTCAGTGCCCGTGAGTACTCCCTCTCTCTTGCTTTTCTGCCATCCCTCTGCTGTTGCCCTTATACACATGATCCAAGAAAGCCACCTGGCACATCGACATTTTAGGCAGCAGGATGAGGGAAGAAGGGAAGAGGGACCATGTTGCCATCCTTGAAGGACATGTCCTAGAAGTTGTTCACATCATTTCCTCCCCTGTCTTATTGGCAAGAAATGAATCATGTGGTCTTTCCTGCCTGCAGGAGAATCTGGGAAATGTCATTTTTCCAGTAGTGATGATTCAAGCATTCTAGGACAGACATGTGACATAATGAGCAGACATGTAGTTGGGGGAAGTATATTGATTATATTTCCTTATTTTCTATATTCCTGATGCACTGACATTTAGAGCCTTAATCAAGAGACTACCTTCCTGGAGCTAGCTAATTCTTAGAAATGGTGAACAACTCTCCTGGGAGTGTGCTGTCGATACACAAACCCACCAATCCAGAGCCCACACCCCCAACCAACTCCTTTATCAAGCTCATACAACAAGCCAATACCCGCCCAGAACTCCCCAGGGCCAGGTACCAGACCACTAGAGACCATCTCTGTAGCCCAAAGACTGCCAAAACCATTCAAACTATCCAATCCTAAAGTTTTCAGTGTAGCTACCCTGTCTTGCCCATAACTTGCCACGCATAAAATAATAAAATAAAATTAAAATAAAATAAAATAAAATAAAATAAAATCTAATAATAGACTTTGGGCCATGCTCTGCTTTCACTCCTGGCTCCTGACCGTTCCTGTCCTTCTCCGTGTGGCCCTTTGTGACATGCAATCCATCTATTTCTAGAGATCTGTGAATGCAGACTACTTCCTTCATGATGATCATTTCCATATCTGATGTCTTACAATATCTAATGAAAACAAACACTGGGTACATTTCCAACTTGGGGAACAACTAGAAGTCTCTGTCAGAGGCCTACTATAATCTTCCACATATACTGCACAGTGATTGTTCCAGGATTAAGTGTCTGGTGAATACTAACTTTGTAAATTTGTAAATATCAACATTCTGTACAAATATAAAGACAGTTATTCAATCCAAGAGTAAAAATATCTTGAATAGGAATATTTAACTTTTTAACATTAATTGTGTCATGCAGTTGAAATAATAACCTTCATCTTAAACTTTTATTCAGATTTAGTAAACACTGTCAGAGGAATGGCCAGGGTTGGAGATATGAATGATGAAATCTCATCCCAGTAGTTGGTGGCAAAGGGGCAAATAGAAACTAGATCCCCCAAGTTTTAGAAACTTTCCAGTCTTCTTGTCTTTATTTGGTTGATGGTATTGATGGTGGACATTTCTACCATGAATTACAAAATTTTACTTGGTTTTCATTTTTACTACCTTTAATTTTTATCATTGAGCACCCAAGTGGGAAAACTGAAAAGATAGATTCTTCCACTTTGTTGCCTGTAAGTATTAACACTTTTTGAAAAGAGAGTTTTGTCTTATCCAAACTATTTCTCAGCTGTTGAACTTCAAATGCCACACTTATTACAAGGAAAAATCTCCCAGTAAAAACTGTAACAAAAAATATAATACAATTAATTCATATGACATAAGTGGTCATGTGGTCAACAAACTTACTGCCTATGAGAATGACTAGTGGACTTTTTTATATTACACATTCCTGGGTTTCAGTCACAGAAAATTCTAATTTAGTAAGTGTGAGGAAGTCATCTGCATTTTTACAAGCATCACCAGTAAGTTTTTTTAAATACACATTTACATTTCTTTGGTAACACCTTTGAGATAATAATTCGCATACCATACAATTCACCCATTTATGTTACATGCTTTTTATTATATTCACAGAGTTATGCATCCACCCACACTAACATAATCCAGACCATTTTTATTACCACAAAAAGAAATACCACACCCATTAGCAGTCAACCCCATATCCCCTTACTCCTAGGCCATACCCCATAGCCCTAGGCAGCCCTATTAATCTACCTTCTGTTTCTATAGATTTGCCTTTTCTGGACATTTCATATAAGTGGATTCATACAATATGTGGTCTTTTGTGTCAGGCTTTTTTCTCTTATGTGGTCTTTTGTGTCAGGCTCATCAATGTTGTAGCATGTCTCGGTACTTCACTCCTTTTTATTGCTGAATAATATTCCCTTGCATGGATAGACCATAATTTGTTTATTCTTTCATCAGCTGATAGACATAAAAGTTGTTCCCATTTTTGGAACAGTGCTACTAGGAACATCTGTGTGCACGTTTTTATGTTGACATATATTTTCATTTCTCTCAGATATATATCTAAGAGTGGAATTGCTAGGGCAAATGGGTAACTTTGAGAAACTACCAGACCATTTTCCAAAGTGGCTGCACCATCTTACATTCCCACCAACAGTGTATAGGTTTCTAAACTCCGTGTATTCTCATCAACGTTTGTTGTTATCTGACATTTTGATTCTAGCCATCTTGGGGCGCCTGGGTGGCTCAGTCGGTTAAGCATCTGACTTCGGCTCAGGTCATGATCTCGCAGTCTGTGAGTTCGAGCCCCGTGTCGGGCTCTGTGCTAGCAGCTCAAAGCCCGGAGCCTGTTTCAGATTCTGTGTCTCCCTCTCTCTCTGACCCTCCCCCGTTCATACTCTGTCAATCCCTGTCTCAAAAATAAATAAACATTAAAAAAAATTTGATTGTAGCCATCTTAGTGGGTGTGAAGTGGTATCTATCTCATCATGGTTTTGAATTGTATTTTCCAGATGGCTAATGACATTGAGCACCTTTCATGTGTTTACTGCTTATTTGTACATCTTCTTTGGAGAAATGCACATTTATACACTTTGTTCATTTTTAAAAATTAGGTTGTCTTTTCGTTATTGAGTTGGAACAGTTCTATATCTCTTCTAGATCAAAGTTTCTTCTCAGATATATGATTTGAAAAAATTGTGTCCTATATTTTCTGGGTTGTCTGTTCACCTTCTTGATGGTGTCCTTTGGCACCATGAATGTTTTTAGTTGTGATGAAGTCCCATTTTTAAATTCTTCCCTCTATTGCTTGTGACTTTGGTGTCATAGCTATAAAATACAAACCCTTTTCTACAGTAGCACAAGGTATACATTGAAAAATGCTGATCTAGTTGCAGATGGTCCTTGACTTGGACCAGTTCATTCATTTGGAGCCTGCTCTTATGGATTTATTGAGAGCTATCCTCTGTAGAAAGATTAGCCTAAGCCATGCCCCAGTAACAAGACACTGCCTTCCATTTATTTATTCATCTAGTGGCTATCCAAGCGTTGCAGGCATTGTGAAAATTAGAAAGAGGTGCCAGCTGTGGGAAGATAGAGTCCCCTGATACAAGTCTTGGTAGGTTGTGTCAGAGGTGGAGGAAAATTTGCCCCTTGCTCCTGTCTATTATAGACCTGTGCTGGGTCAATGGCTTAACTAGCAGAGCTTGGATGCTCTTTCAACCCCTGCTCATTTGCTTGGCTGGACACTTGTATAGTGCAAAGACTCCAGAGCCGTACATGGTGGGCCTGGCCACTTTCCTAGGTGCTTTATTTTGTTACCTCGTCAAATCTTGCTTTTAACTCTGTTGTATGGGTATTGTTACCACTCTTTTGCCAGTGGGGAAACTCCGGCAGGTCAGTTGGCTTGCTCCGATTCACAAAACTAGTAAGTAGCAGACCTGAGATTTATGCCCCCATCCTATGACTTCAGTTCTAAAAGGCTTTCCACTGTGCCACTTTTGGTGTTCTGTTTGTCACTCAGGTTTTAAGACCTTAAAGCTTATTAAATTCCTCCATCTGAAACCAGATCAGGAACTGCCAGACATGTTGGGAACCTATTTACCTTGCTGGAGTCTGTACTCACATTACTACTTCCTTCCCATTGCTTCCCTATATCAAACACCTGGCCTTTTGAATTTAGGACTTCCAGAGGCTTGGCAGTGTTTCTTTCCCCTTATTGCTGAACGATAGCCAGATCTCCTCTTCCATAATGCAGTTGCCAAAATGCTATGAATCAGAAGAAATCCTGGAATTTGGTATGGAATTGCCTTATCACTGGAATGCCTAGAAGCTTTTTATTCAAATGAGACATAAAAGTCTAGGGTATGAAGACATGCACACATATAGTTACATAAGGGCGCAGACAGAAAGCCAAGGGGCAATGGCAGAGGAGACTGGAGGGAAAGCCTTTTGTAATTTCTTTCTTGCTGGACAAACCCATTTTCACCAGTAAGATACATCTTGCTGCATTTTTAGACAACCTGATAGCCCATTTTTCTCCTCACTAGCATCTCTCACACTGCCTTCCATCAAACTATATGCCACTATTTTTTTGTAGATAGCACTGTTTCTTCTCTTCTCCTCAAGGGAGAGGTGAAGGGGAGACTCTAAGACAAGAAGTCACAGAAATTGAGGATGTTTCTAACAAGTGGAGCTTAATATATCCATTCAGAAAAGGAATTTGTTGATCAGCCTTGTGCCTACTCTACAGGAGCAAAAGTTTTTGGTGAGAAGTTATTGGAAGGAGATAGGGCATGGGTAGCCTGCCCTCCCACTGTTTGGTCTGGCAAAGACTAGGATTTGGGGATTTGTTTGTTTGTTTGTTTTTGTTTTTTATGAACTAAATGATAGAGCAGGAAGTAGTTGCAGTCAAGCTGCTTTGCTGGTGTCCCCAAGAGTGTCCTGTCAGACTAGGGGACGACAGCAGCAGGTGATATGGGGCTTATCAACGGAGATTGAGTTGAGGTGAGTGAAAGAAGCAGCACAGTTGCATGCACCCCCCCTAGGGCAGGGAATTGCCCAGGGAGGGTGTCCTTTAAAGACTCCGGGAAAGTGCACTCGTGTCCCCTAGGTGGCCAGCACTGGGACACCTGACACACCAAGAGCATCAGCTGTCAGTCACTGTTATCCAGGGAAGCTTTAATGATCCCAAAGAGGATTATTTTAGCAGCCGGTAACTAAGAGGGACTTGTCCCTTTCCTTCACCCTCACTTCTGTCTCTTCATGGCAGAAATGCTAAAGCCTAGAAGAGAGCAAGTACGGAGATCCCAGAGCAGCCTGCCCAGCCCTGCCCCATGCCCCTGTCAGGCAGGAGCAGGAAGAGTAAAAACACGGACATCCGCCCTCCCCAATTCATGTCTCTTGAGCCATAGGCATAGAAGCTTTGGTGGAAGGAAAGCCTTAATTAGTATATGGGATGAGCATTTTGAACTACATAAAACTAGGCGTACATTAATGAAAAGTGTACAGATAGTTATGGAACCTTACTCCCAATGGGAAGGAGACATTTGACATAGCAGTCTGGGCAGTGAATGGAAACAAAAACAGTAGCATTCAGGTTTTTATTTTTTGACCTGGAATCTGCCAAATAACCTGGTTTCAAGCAACCTAATTTTTCATTCACCTTTGCTTTTTACTGTTCCCTCTCCCACTGTTTTCTAAACACCAGCCATTCATCTGTTTCCAGATTAACACTCTCCTCTCTCAGATTCTTTTGTTTGCCATCTGTATCTACCATTTCTATTAGGCATATCTGGGCCATTTTAGGAAACAATTCCCAATTATAATCCAGTTTCCAGCTTAGTCCTCAGGTGTGAACACTCTCTTGAAATCTGCTTCCCCCTCCAAAATGCAATAGTCTTTATCAGAGTAGGTATTCTTTCCTATTTTATTGACAGCCTCATGTGCTACGTGCCTCTCTTTATCAATAGTGTAAAATTGTGCCTTTAGACCTCAGAATACATTGCCTCAAAGATACAAAGTCAAGAATTTACACTGAAGAGTACAGAATTAACGGTATTCTCGTTTAAGACCCCCTTGGGAAAATGCTTTATTACCATTTGGGTTGCTGGATAATTGTATCCCTCAACTACAAGAGGAAAAGGAACTTTCTTGGCCCCTAGAATGGGAGCTCACTTGAAGTCATGGGTGTTGGTCACACATAGTGAGGCCAGATGGCGGAAAGAGAGGGAGCTGGGTGCAGAGGGGGCATCTTTTCTACCTGCCACATTTCGGTTTTGGCCTTCCTTGTTTCTTCAGAAATCATTGTATGTTGATCCCCTTCCTTCCTTGGAATCTCTCTGCCATCGCTTCTTCCCTTTCTTAGCCTCTGTAGAACACACTGGCCTCTTGGGGATTCATAAGGGTGTTTACTCTAGGGGAGGGGGTGAGCAAAGAAAGAAAAGGAGAGAGTAGATAAAGGGAATAAAATGAGTACTCCTGTCTGCCAGCCTCCCATCAGCCTTCCCTTTGATCATTTAAACTTATTGGGGCGCCTGGGTGGCTCAGTTGGTTAAGGGTCTGAGTTCAGCTCAGGTCACGATCTTGTGGTTTGCGAGTTCAAGCCCTGCATCGGGCTCTGTGCTGACAGCTCAGAGCCTAGAGCCTGCTTCAGATTCTGTGCCTCCCGTTCTTTCTGCCCCTCCCCAACCCCCTACCCTCTCTCTAAAAAATACACATTAAAAAAAAAACCAAAAACTTGTGGTCACAATGTTAGGATCCTTCAGGTGGGATCTGTCCAAAGACCAATTTCTTTGGGCCTTTCTAGTGTGTAAAGATCTGGAAGCACTGAATCAACAGTCCTACATTCCATCTGACTTCCCCTAAGTAGGAATAGGCTCTCTTCCTTCTACATTTCTCACCATTCACTATTCACTTCTGTGTTCAACTTCATTCATTTGTGGTGTCCTCATGGCCTTGGTAAAGCATTTGAGTTTTCAGTGTTATTTGAGGCAGAGAGTATGTTGTATTCCTATTTTCATTTCTATTCTCTAATGATTGTTCTTAGGACATAGAACATTCTCAACAGTTGTATTCATTCCACATCTATTTTACACATATATATGGAGCACCTACTGTGGGCCGGGCGTGGTGGTAAGGAACTGTATATAATGTGAACCTGACATATAAAGACCCTACTCTCAACAGGGGCTTCCACCAGTGACTACATGTCTAAAGAAGAAGACTTTGCATTAGGTGAATTTACACACTAGATCTATGAGAGGGAGAAGAGGCACTAAGATTCAGACTAGGGATCCTGCAAATGAGGCAGCACTGGATATAAGAAAGTAGCCATGATGTGATCTTGGCATGGGAGGAAGACGGCTAAAAGGAAGGAGCCATGGATGTATTCACACGCCTCCCTGGTCTCTGAAAACTTACAGCCTCATCTTGCCCCCACCAAGGCAGGAAACCAGTGTGGCTAGTTCTGGGATTCTAGCCAGCCAAGTGGTGATTAGAATATTGAGAATTATAGCAAATGTGATCGGTACCCCTACTGTATCCCTCACCTTTATCATTTCCATGCCAACTGGCCCAATTTCTCATCACAGTCCCTAGATCTTTTAGCTTTAAGAGACTTCTCTGGGGGTGCCTGAGTGGTTCAGTCAGTTAAGCATCTGATTCTTTTGGTTTTGACTCAGGTCATGATCTCATGGTTCATGGCAGCACAGAGCCTGCTTGGGATTCTCTCTCTCCCTCTCTCTCTGCCCCTCCCCCACCCACATTCTCTCTCTCTCTCTCTCTCTCTCTCTCTCTCTCTCAGTATAAATAAATAATCTTTAAAGCAAAACAAAACAAAACAAAACAAATCAAAAGGAGCCTTCTCTGGCCACCAGAGCCCAGTCTGCCTGCACTCACACAGAAGTGGCAGGGGATTAACACTTTTTGGAAAAGCCTTCAGCCAATAGCAAGTTGGTTATAAATCTCCCAGAAGGGGGGCCGTGCGTGTTCTCTATTGTTTCTCAGCATTCTTCAGTGAGAATCAGCTCCAATTCCCTGTAGTGACAACCTGCTTGAAATGCCTCCACTAGCCTCTTTTCCTTCCCTGTCTCATTGCATCTTCTCTGTAGGTGTTTCTTGGTCTTGACTCCTAAATGAGGAGTCTTGCCTCTGTGGCAACCCAAACTAAGACAGATACTGTGGTTTTTTTCTTTTTCCTTTTAAATTTCTGTGTCAAATTACATTGGAATTTTGATAGGGATTGCGTAGAATCTATAGATAGCTTTGGATAGTATGGACATTTTCACAATTTTAACTTTTCCGAGATATCTTTCCATTTATTTGGGTCTTCAGTTTTTTCCTCAAGGTCTTATAGTCTTCAGTGCATAGATCTTTCACGTCTTTGGTTAAATTTATACTTAAGTATGGTATTGTTTTTGATGCCACTGCTCATGGGACTGTTTTCTTTATTTTTTTTTCAGGTAGTTGTTACTATATAGAAATGCAACTGATTTTTTATGTTGACTTTTACTGAAACTTTACTGAATTGGTTTATTACATCTGAGAGTTTCTTGGTGATGTTTTTAGGATTTTCTGTATGCAAGATTGTTTCATCAACAGGGACAATTTTACTTCTTCCTTTCTGATTTAGATGCCTTTTATTTCTTTTTCTTGACTAATTGCTCTAGCTAAGACATCCAGTACTGGGCTAAACAAGAGTGGTGAGAATGGACACCTTTGTCTTTTTCATGACCTTAGAGAAAAAGCTTTCAACCTTTCACCATTAAGTATGATGTTAGCTGTGGGCTTGTCATACAGGGCGGGCCTTTTTAGCATATTGAGAGTAGAATGGTGGTCACCCGGGGCCTAAGGGTTGGAGGAAATGGGGAGATGTTGGTCAAAGCATAAAAGCTTTCAGTTATAAGATGAATAAGTTCTGGGGATCTGATGTACAACATAGTGACTGTAGTTAACAGTACTGTATTACATATTTAAAAGTCACTATGAGAGTAGAACTTGAATGTTTTCACCATAACAACAACAACAAAATGGTAATTATGGAGATAAAAGATGTGTTAACCAACTTAATTGGGGTAAATATTTCACAGTATATACATGTATCAAGTCCTCACATTATACACCTTGAACATACATGATGCTATATGTTAACAGGAGAGAAGAGAGATAGATATTGTGTGAGATGATATGGGGAAAGGAGGCAGTCACAGGTAGCTACTTCCAGAGAGAAAAAGAGACAAACATTCCCAAAAGAGTTGCAGAAATGGGGGATGCGAAGGGCTATTACACATACTCAACTCCATTTTTTTTAATGTTTATTTTTGAGAGAGACAGAGACAGAGTGCAAGCAGGGAAGAGCCAGAGAGAGGGAGACATAGAATCCAAAGCAGGCTCTAGGCTCTGATCTGTCAGCACGGAGCCTGACACGGGGCTCAAACCCACAAACTGTGAGATCACGACCTGAGCTGAAGTCGGACTCTCAACTGACTGAGCCACCGAGGCACCCCTGAACTGGATTTTTGAGGATGCCTGTAAATTAGATGCAGTATTTAAAATCAAATTATTTCAGGTTTGTGATGACTAAGAAGAATTTTTATTGCCTTGTTCTTTTCTCTTGTTTTCTAATGCCTACATTAGATACTCATATCCAACAGCCAGAGACCCTTGTATTCTTGGAGTGATCAATTTCTCTGAATTTCCTTTCCTTGTTAGGATGATATTTAATGTTTTCCTTCCACCATTCAACTTTGGTTTGAATTATTCACTCTAGAAGACCTTTAGAAACTTTGGGGAGCCTAGGTGGCTCAGTCAGTTATGCGTCTGACTTCAGCTCAGGTCATGATCTCACAGTTCATGGGTTCAAGCCCCATGTTGAGCTCTGTGCTGACAGTTCAGAGCCTGAAGCCTGCTTTGAATTTTGTGTCTCCCTCTCTCTCTCTCTCTGCCTCTCCCCTGCTGTCACTCTGTCTCTCTCTCTCTCTCAAAAATAAATAAACATTAAAAAAAAAAAACCCTTAAAATGCACCCTAAGTACATGACATCTAATGGACTATTTTTATTATGGAAAAATAAGAAACACAAATTTCTCTGCATACAAGATTAATGCCTGGGATTCACTGTCAATAGAATTGTGCATGCAAGTGATTTTCCAGTAAGGGAGATTTGTTGAGCTATCATTCTCCCCTGATTCATTTGTAGTCAGTGACATGTTTTTAAAAGATGGCTGATTAGACCAGCCAATGGGCACACACACACAAAAATGGTTGGTTTTTTTTTCCCTTTAACTTCATTAGTCATTACATAGATAAATAACCTAGGCTACTGTAAGAAATTATTTTTTTCTGTAGAGATTACAAACTTTTTTAGGCGGAGAAGCAATTCTTACCTTTTGAGTAATGCCTGAATGCCTAAGGTCTAAAACAGTACACATTAACAGTGTTTGGTAAATGCTTGTTGAATTGAACAAAGAAAATAGAAATGAAATTGAGAGCAGTCTGTTTGTGATATTTGCTGAGTCTTATAAGTATTCTTCTCTAATTTTTTTCTTGATGCGTTATAGCAAATATTTGATGTCTTTGAATTTCAGGGTTAAAATGGGATCATTCATATTTTTTGACAAAAGCGTAAAGCCTCTGGAATTCAACTAGTCCTGCAATACTTTTTACTGAAAAAACTAAAATGGAATGTCTGCTCGTTACTTCTGTGTCTTGTTCTGATACCCATACTAGAGTTCTCCAAACATTCTTCTCACTACTTAGAACTTCCTTTGTTTCCACTCACACTTTCCACCTTTGCTCACCAGAGACAGTAATGCTGCTGTGGTGGCTTTTGGCTCCATCCATCGTGCTTTCATTAAACTTCTTGTCTCTGGGTCCCATTGTACTCTAATTAAATAAATGGAATCTGGTATTCACTGAAAATCAATAGCACCTGCAAAAGTTTTGCCTCTTAAGAAAACCTCCGCGTTGTTCTCTGCCCTGCCACATAGACTGTAAACTTTCTACCACTTCCTTGTGTTCAGAAATCAAATTCTTCAGCTCATCTTGGTTCAGTGAGACAAAATCTTTATAAAAAATGACCTGTATTTCTCAGGTTGTGGAAAGGAAAGAAAAGACTTTGAGAAAGTGACTAAGGAGGAGAGTAAGGGTGATACTATCTCTGATTCAGTTTAACTGGACTGCTTCATCTATGCCTTAATCTTTTTCTTTATAAAAATGATGACATTTTTGGTACTCTGCTCCAGAGCCTCCCGGGGGTGAGTGCAGATGTGCTGAGCCATTTGGCTGCCTTGTGGACCGACTCAGAGAGCCTCTCTTCTCCCTAATGAAGTCATCTCCTCTCGAAAGCCCAGCCTTTCCCATCACTCCATGTTGGGACTTGGCTTTGGCTTGCATAGTTCCGTCGTGATGTAGATGGTCTTCCAGTTAAGTTCTGGAATAATCTGCCCAACCATGAACAAGACATTTACAGCAAAGAAAAAAAAAAAACCTTTTATTGGAAGCAACATTTTACTGTAACATTTTGATTTGGGGACTGGGGAGCCAAATCTCACCCTGGGAAAAATCAAATTTTTCATGGCTTTTTAAAGATATTTGTCTATGTTTAATTTCTCTGAGTAATTTATATACTTCAGGCTAAAGAGTAATGAGATCATCACCATCACTTTGCCTTTTGTAGGGTTTCTTTTATTTTTTAAAGAAGGCAGCAAAGACCTCATATTACTTCTGCATTTCCTAAAAAAGCAAAAAGCATTTAAAGTGTTGGGTAAAATATCTGTCCCTAAATTATAAAAAAAAAAATGAAATACAACAAAATAATGAAGCAATTTTAGGGGTTGGCTTCCTTTTTCTAGGCACTGTGAAATTCACTAAAGGTGAATTTTTTTAATGTCACAGTTTTTCACCCTCCAGAGAGGATATTTGCTCCATTGTGTCCAGGATCAGCCAGACCAGGGACTTGAAATGTGAACCTGTTTTCTGAACATAAGTGGGACTGGAACCTTGTCATCCCCAATGAAGCAAAAGATGATACCATGTCTAAGAACACTTCACCTGATCAATAAAAAAGAAGTCTGAAATGTGATCCTAAAGCTCAGAGGGAGGTTTAGATGGAGATAATGAAATTCCCTGGAGACCTACCTGCCAGCTACACCTTTCTTGTTCAAGTCATTGGCTGGATGCCCCTGACCTCTGCCAAGTTCCTGAAGACAAGATCAAGGCAACGAAGCAAGGCACATAGACTCTGGCTTCTGGTTTCTTGTAGACACCAGTGCTAGCAATGATGATCTTGTTTTATCTATACTACCTGAGAGTATGGAATTTACATACAGAGCATCCCCAGTATAAGGCCATGATTTAAAGGGGGATACACAGAATGAGATTTTAACTGCTGTTTGATTCAGACTTGAGTGTAATGAACAAATTAGTTTTACATTGCAAATTAGTGTAGTGGACAAATAAAAGTTACAAAGACACACTTTCCCATTCAAAACCTTGTGATATTTTTTCAGACATGGGAGAATCAGAAATAACTGGTCTGTCATTCTCTTTGTCTTCATGAAGAGAGAGAGAAGGAGACAGGGAGAGAGGGGGGAAAGAAGGAGGGAGAGGGGGAAAAGAGAGAGAGAGAGAGAGAGAGGGAGAAGGCCTCAGGGACAGTTAAATATAAATAATACAGCTGTAGACTCTATTCTGAACCTACCTTATATGTTTTCCTTTTTACTCCCTCTCCATTATAGGTACCTGAAGGGGAAAATCTGCCTTGGAGAAATCAAGCTGATATTCAGGGGTGTCACTTCATTTTAGTTATTTGACAGCCTGAAGAAGTGTTTAATTTTCTAAATAACGTTACAAGCCAAACTAAAGGGAAAACATGTGGTATAAAGCTTTTCAACATTGTCCGTCTTCTGACGGGTGAAGTCTTCTTGAGAAAGTACCTTTGCCCAATAATACTGCTCCTCGGCCAAGAGTTGTAATGTCCATGGACGTTATAAGGAACTATAAATGTTAGAAGGCTAGAGGAATACATTTGGCAAGATAAAGGAAAATATCTCAGGATGTAAGTAGTCTCTGACCCTTAATTTTTCTTCATGTTTTATCATGTAAAGATGGCATTACTTATACTGACTGTTAATGTATTAACATTTCCTTGAAAATGGATATTAATCTGCTATTAGGTTTCCTTTGTAGGAATGTTTTACTTAACTGTATGATGAAGGGAGAGCAGGGTAATAGAGAGATAATAAGCTTTTCAGATGGGCGGATCTACCACTTAGAAAGTACCCTTGGGCAAGACATATAAACTCTTCGGAACTCAACTAGATTTACTCAAATTTAAGAATGAGAACAATAGTATATACTTTGAAATGTTTCAGAGAAAGGTCTATCCTAATGCCTGCAGTATAAATTCCAATAAAGATTCTTTAATTTCATTTTTCACCCTTTTTGAATGAAGTGATCTTGATTATAAAGTTGTTCTGAGGAGCTCTGAAAAGACCACTGTACCCAGTGTGAGGAATTGTGTTGTGGTAACAGCTCTGCTTTTAATTGGGTGATTTTAGGAAAAGTCACTTTCTGAGGTTTAGTTTGCTTATCTGTTGAATCTAAAGGTTGAAATCCGATTCTGTTCTGTGACTCTGTTATTCTAAATATTTAATGAAATAGAACTTCAATGTTAAGAATAGTAGTATGATAACTATACTAAGAATAAGTAAATCATTGTCATTATCAAACAAACAAAAAATTGATTCCTAAATCCTATAATTAATAGTTACATTATTTACTGTCATGAGCTGATAAATATATAACTGAGAAGAAATGGATAACACACATTTTGAGAACTGAAATTCTAACAGAACTTCGACTTGTTTATCACTTAAAATGTAGCATCATGCAGAATGCATACAGTTTGCAAAAGAAACTTTGGAAAGAAACGTGGTAGATGTGCATGTACAGAAGTCTAGGCTTCTACAAGTTTTAAAGTGTGAGTGTAAGGCCCACCTACTCAAAGAAATTCAGAGGGAAACTCAACTTTTTTCTTTAATCCTCACTGTTGTGTTTGATATAATTTTCTAAGTAGAGACATCAGTGAGAAAAATTATGAGGATGCTTCCATGTTTGTGTAGAAAGAAATGTTTGCTATCCATTCCAGTGTCCCCAGTGTTAAACTGATAGGCACCTTGGACTTATTTTCTTACCATTGTATAAACTCATACTTGACTTCAAAGAAAAGGAAAATACAAAGTCCCTCTTTTCTAAGGGGCAGAAATCCTTTGTGCAACTGGTTGACCCTTGGCTCTCTAAGGTCCTATAGGAAATCTTTTGTAACACAATGCAGAGGACTCTTCCTTGTGTTGATGTTGTTTACATAGTTGGTGGGCCTGGCTGAAAACAAAAATCACATAAACTCATGAAAGATTAGGGTCCCATTTCCTGACCACAAGGAAGGGGATTGGTACATCCAAGCAGTCTGTTACTCAGAAAAATCATTAAATATTCTACCATAAGGGACACTTTGAAAAATTGAGAGAAAGGAAGAAGGAAGAAAGCAGAATCGAGACTTATGTACATTTGTGGCAGAGTAAGAGTTTAAATCCAACAAGGGATTTGCTTTGGGGAATTTCCTGTCCAGCCCTTTATTACCAGGGTCTTTGTAAATTGTGCAGTGACGTTGGGCTCCCCTTTGGGCAGTTCCCGGGAAAGGCAGTTCTTACACTTTTCCTCTAGGTCTTAGAAGGATCTCATTTTCTCAATGTCTCTTTCAGGTTGGCAGAAGGCGCAAGAATGACACTTCCCTCAGATGGGACAGGCAGGCTCTGTGGCCGCGTAAACACGCTGTAACCGAGTTCTTTGCTGATTTTTACAGAGTTTCATTAGCTCCCAAGAACTGAGGGTGCTGAATTGTCTAGTGCTGGCCTGCCCCACAAGAGCCTGGGGGCTCCTTTCCCCTAACCCAGAACTGGCAGCGCAGGGGGCGGAGAAGTGGGGGTGGGGAGGGGTGGGAGGGCAGTGGTTTCTGTGCACACAGCGCGATGTTACTTAGTGAGTCGCTGAATGGGGAGCGTTGCTGTCCCCAAGCCGATTGGTACTTCTTGTCAGGAAGAAACGCCGAGAGGTGGGAGTGCCTGGGGAGGGAGGCAGGCGGTCCCTACCGCAGGCGCGGGGAGCTGCCTTTCCGCCCCTCTGCCTGCTTTCCAAGCCTGGGCTCTTAGGAGTGGCTGAAGCTGCGGAGCGCTTCAGGAGCCCGTGAATGAACCCTCCTCCTCTTCCTCCTCCTCCTCCTCGCTGAGTCTCCTCCTCGGTGCTGACGGTACAGTGATATAATGATGATGGGTGTCACAACCCGCATTTGAACTTGCAGGCGAGCTGCCCCGAGCCTTTCTGGGGAAGAACTCCAGGCGGGTGGGAGCAACAGCCGCGAACATTAGGTGCTGTGGACAGGCGCTGGGACCGGGATCTGCGGCCAGCCCCGCATCCTCCTGCATCCTTCAGCACCGTCCCGCACCCTCCTCACGCTTCCCCAGGCCACCGCGCTTCCTATGTGACCCGCCCCGGCAACACCGAGCCCACTCGCTCAGCGCTGCGGTGATTTTTTCCCCCAAACTGCAATAAGCCGCCTTTCAAGGTAATCACGTTTCTTTTGTTCCCCTTAAAAAAAAAAAAAAAAAAAAAAGGAAAAAAAAAGAAAAAAAGACGAGCGAGCTTAGAAAAACGAAGTACATTGTAATTGGTAGAACACTTTAATTAAAGCAAAGAGAACTAGCTGTAAGGCGAAGTTAAGAAAATATATGCACTTTAAAAATGCAGGTAACTTTCAGAAGGACGTTTGGAGAGAGGAATACCGAGGGACCGTGGTGCTGAAAAGATGCAGACAAAAGAAGTCCGGAATCGGGTGGGGGTAGAAGGACTAACGGAATTGGGGGAAGGGAGGGAAGAGAATTGTAGCGAACCCTTAGAAAAGTCGTGGGGTCTTGAGCTGGAGAGCAGGAGGGACCAATGGCACCTTGAGCTTTTTTTTTTTCTTTTCTTTTTCTTTTTCCTTTCTTTCTTCTTCTTTTTCTTCTTCGTCTTTTTTTTGTTTGTTTTTTGTTGTTTTTTGTTAACCTGCTCGAGGCAAAAGTTTGAATGGGGACTCCCGAGACTTGCCCACTTGCAAGTCCCCGAAGCCGCCTTGGTGCGGGCCACCTGGCTCCCGGGCCCCTGGTGTGTGGTCAGTACCTGGTGTTCCTGGAATGCTGTTCCAGGGCAGCTCCTGACAGGACGGTCCTGCGCCCCAGCAGCCCGGGACCTGGGCGGACGTGACCCCCTCTGCCCGCAGGCAGTCTGGGAAGAGGTCCGGCCGGGAGATGGGCAGGGTGCCCCGGCTGCGTCTCTTTGGGGACTTGGGGGCTGTCAAGGCCCTCCTCGGTGCCCCAGGGTTCTTTTGTCCTGCGCGCGGAGCGCGGAGGACGGCCGGGAGGGAGCAGGGTATGGGGGTGGGGTTGTTGGAGTGCCGCGGAGGTCTGGGAAGCTCCTGGGCGGGAAAAGCTTGACTTGAATCATCAGAGATGTGCAAGAATTTTATCTCACCCAGAAGAGCGAAGTGGAGCCTTCCACTGTGGTCTCAACGAACAAACCCCGTGCTCAGAGCTCTCTCCAGACAAAGGTGGCGCGGGGACCCGAATCTCGGGCCTCTAGGACCAGCCCTCTCGCCCCGAAAACAGCAGTTCTCCTTTTTCTTCCATCTCCCCACCCCCTCCCAGCTCTTGGCCCTAGTTGAGCAACTTTACAGGCTAGCGGAGCGGCCAGGGAGAGCGTGTGCCGGGAGCCCCAGGGGACGCCCTAGGCTGGAGCGTCCCACCACCCTGCAGAGGTGTGGGCGCCTCCGGACGACATCCCTAGTACGCGCGGATATGGGGGCATCAGGGTTGTCCCGGCTCACTGTCTGTGTCACTGGGCGTGGAGCGGCCAGTGTGTTAGGCAGCGGAGAACGAGGTAGAAAAATAGTGTCACAGCTTAAACTATTTGCTCTCCTATCCAGCTGCGCCCCAGCAAGTCCTGCTTGTCCCCGGGAGATACAGCGGGAGGGAGGAGGAATCTACGCAACCTAGGGAGAGCTGTCCCACCGTGCGCACACCCAGAGACTGAAAGACAGTCTTGCTATCTATGTCCCGTTTCTCATCTTTGTCTCTCCGTCTTCTGGCTCCATCTTCTCTGCCTCCCTTCCCTTCTCCCAGCCTTTGCTCAGTCTCTTGCGCTCCTACGTCCCCTCCCCCACGGCTGACAAATGAATGGCTAGTGTGAAATCCCTGCCTCCCGGATCGGCAGAAGCAGGCAAGGAGGGAGGAGCGAGAGAGGCTGGGAGCTCCCTCGGATCTGCCCCCAGTTGGCGTGCTAAGGGCTTGCAGAACCCAGATGTCTAGGAATAGGGTGTTTTGTGGCGGATGTGGGCGCCCCCTGATGGACAAGTTCAGCACAGGTGGAGGAAACCGATGCCCCCCACCAAAAAAACCAAGGAAGCCACTTTTACAACCATACATTCAATGATGAAGAACCTTTAGTCGTTAGTTTTAAATTTAAGAATATGCGACGTAAATCTAGGGGTTTGAAGGACCAGGAATGGAGACCTTGCCTTTGTGAGGTACCGAAGCGCGCTTGCTCCCAAGTCCGCGGGGATGTGCTCACTGCTCTCAGCCAAGTCTGCAGCTTGGTGGAGAAGGACACATGGCCTGGGGCGGATCCAAGTTTTGGAGGGCTTGATGTTCAGTCTTAAGTATTACTTTCAGAAATATAGTACAGAATGCCTTACTTTTGGAAACTGTACTAAAGCCCTTCACCACTTGAACCCAATGCTAGGGCCCTG
The DNA here is from genome assembly GCF_022837055.1 of Prionailurus viverrinus. NCBI lineage: Eukaryota > Metazoa > Chordata > Mammalia > Carnivora > Felidae > Prionailurus > Prionailurus viverrinus. Next base: position 147,524,174 of record NC_062561.1, read on the forward strand.
CCTCAGGATGTTGCAAAGGAAAGGCCCCTAATCCAAAGTTTAAACTTACTCAATTTCAAAACACAATCGAACGTGGAATTTGGGGGGAAGAAGTGCCCCGGGAGGAAAAAGAAGAGAAGGGATGGGAAGAAGAAGGGGACGGTGGAAGAAGTGTAAGAAAGGAACAGAGATATGGATGAAGCATGCAAACAGCCTGGAGAAGGCCGGTAGGGTACGTTTCGAGGTTTGAGGCTGAATTTCGCGTCTCCTTTTGAGATATATTTTAAGTCCCATACGCGACAACAAACGCGACTGAAGAGGCATGCCAGGATGGAAGGAAGCTAGCCCTTTAGAGGGGTTGGGGCCGCCAGCCGACCCCCACTCTCTCAGCGGGCGCGGAGGTAGGAACCGCGCCGGGCGCTCCTCGATGCGCCGGAGTTCACGAGCCGCCGCCACGTGGGCTGGGACTTCAGCTCTCGGCCCGAGACGGGTGTGACTTGGGCTCAGAGACAACTGCTGCGCGGAACCGGCTGTCCGCCCAGCCTGAGGCTGGCGGGGCGCCTCGGGTCCCCGCCTAGAGGCCAATAAGGGCGGGGCCTTGCTCTTTCCGGAGGGCGGGGGTGGGGGCGGGGGCGGGGCGGGGCGGGGAAAGGCGGGGAAAGGCGGGGCGGGGCGGGGCTCACTGGTGTGAGCTCCGTGGTCTCGCACCCGGCGCTGAGGCTGCTGGCTGCTGTTACAGGCTACCCGACTGCTGTCCAGAAGGTGCTAAACACTCTTATTAACAGTTTGAAAAACATTTTTCTCGCTTCTTGGGAGTGGTAGGAGGAGTTTTTGCCTTTTGACAGGGAGAAAGTAAAGATATACTCCAAGCAGACTTTTTTTTTTTTTTTGGCAGAAAAATGACATGAGTTTATTTTGTGCTCCATATATTGGCTTTTTAAATATGTTCAAGTCAGTTTGAAGACTATTTTTAGTCAATTACAGGACTGATGGAATTCCAATGAGCGCAAACATTAAGGGGCTGGAAGTGTAACTCAGGTCCCTGGGCATCAGGATCCTTAGCTCGGTCCCGCCCACAGTGGGAACTCAGCACATATTTATGAAACGACTGAGCTAGTAACCCCGGGGGAATGGGGCACAGTCTAGACGCTGCCACTTACACGCTGCATTTTAAACTCTCCTGCTTCCTCGCTTTGCCTCGGAAGAACGGGACTTTAAGTCTCTCTGAGATCTCAAATTTTCATATCTAATTGATTCACGTTCCCTTTCTTTTTGACTCCTTCTAAAAGCTGTGACCTAAATTATTTTAAGCACTGCTTGACAGCTGTGCCAAACCTATCATGCAAATATTCATGTGAAGTCCTAAAATAGGATGTTGTGAGTTTAATATAAAAATGGGAAACCATTAGTGGAAGCAACAACTAGTTTCCTGAGATAAAATCTGTTCCCTGTTTGGAGAATATGTAGCTTGGAGGTAAGAGCCTATCAAGCAGAAGGTCTCAGGGACTGAATTGTAGTGCTGATTCCTCAATTAAGAAAGGAATATTTCACAATGGTGTATGCCTGTCCCAACTAATACTGCAAAGGGTTCCAATGGATTCCAAAGTGATTGAGCAATGACTTCCTCCAGCAGGAAGTCCACAGTCCTTAATCTTATGGTTGGTGGGAAGAGGGATGAGATTAAGATAATCTGAGGATTTATGTCAGAACTCAAATTTTGTTTTTCATAGTAGATAAACTAAAAGTTATTCCTAAATTGTATTTCCTCCTTTAAAAAACTGAAGTTTGAAAAGAATCTCTCTAGATTTAAATGTTTACACATGTAGGTTTCCTCTAATTCTCTGTGCTTACAAACTGGAGGGGAATGTCTCTGATATTCTAAGATACCTATATCTGCATGCTTGGAAATTCTGTTTGAAAGGACCTAAAAAGCTAACTTAAGGCTGAATATGATTAATGTTAAAAGATATAGTCTTTGTTCTCTCTTTCCTCACCTTATTATTATAAGTACTTTGTGGTTGATAATTGGTCACTAATTGAGCTTGAGAGCACAGAGATCCACCAAGGCCGTCTCCCAGTAGTCATATAACCAAGCTCTTCTTTCCTAGTGCAGTTTAAGCCTTTTTGTTGACTTCATTCATGGACAGACCTCCCTGGAAACTGTATTTAAAATGGGATATTACCCTGTGACTGAGGCCAACTTCTCAAGACACATGGTTCTTTTGAGGAGAAGAATGAGTGAATTTAGTTAGGCGATTATTTCACCACCCACCTAGAGAAACCAGTTAGGACTCACAAACACTCATTGTTGGGGGTGAGTTGCTGTAGTCTGAAAAAACATGCTGATTGTTGCATAGGTCTCTACTTTACCAGAAAACACAAGGCTGGTACTCCCTCTGATTGGGAATCAGAACAAAGGGAAGTAGAGATAATTACTGAATTTTTGCTAGCTTCCTCTCACAGCCTAGGTTTAGTAAACTACACATATGCACACATACACATTTATGCATTTATATTGTATTTATATGTATTCTCCAGGTTTTTTGGTTTTATTGATTGATTGATTGATTGATTGATTTATATTGACTGCTGGCTTCTTATCCCTGAATGTGTCAGGGTGGTTGTATTTCATTGGTCAGTGCAAAGTATCTTTGTTGAATGTGTTTGCCTGTTATGTTTCCTGAAACTCCTCTGGATGGATCTGTCGTCTATAATAGGGCATACATGCAGATCTATGTTTAAATTTACCTGATTTCTGCCACTCTTTATATATCCTACTTTCTTCTTCTAAGAATTTTAAGGGGTGTTTATGTTTTTTTTTTATAAATTTTTTTTCAATGTTTTTTATTTTTTTTATTTTTGGGACAGAGAGAGACAGAGCATGAACGGGGGAGGGGCAGAGAGAGAGGGAGACACAGAATCGGAAACAGGCTCCAGGCTCTGAGCCATCAGCCCAGAGCCTGACGCGGGGCTGGAACTCGCGGACCGCGAGATCGTGACCTGGCTGAAGTCGGACGCTTAACCGACTGCGCCACCCAGGCGCCCTAAGGGGTGTTTATGTTTATAAAAATGAGATTACATAGCTTATTATAAACACATACATAATATGTAAGCTGTAATCTTTTTATTTTTAAATTACTGAGTTGCTATCACCTGTGGTGTGGTAGAATGATCACTTGACTTGGAATCACAAAGCTTGATATCAAAATCTATTAAATGGATATATATTTATACACATCAAAAGGGTGACTATCTCTGGGAAACTTTGGCAAATGAAAAACTATACAAATAAGTGGTGTTAATATATTACATCCATGGGACTCATACTGATATATTCTATAATCTTAATAAAAACACCATTACCCAAATGACATATTTCCTACTAAATCCATAAAGTGAGTTAGATAGGAGCATTTTGCTTTAAAAATTGTCTAGTTTCACTGAACAGGAGACAGAGTCCAGAAATATACTAAAATGGACATGGAAATTCAGTGGATAAGAAAGATTATTCAACAAATGGTTTGGAAACAACTGATTGGTCCATTCAGAGTAAGAGTCAACCTCTACCTCATTTCTTATCCTCAAATAAAGTTAAGATAGAGCACGTATGAAATGTAGAGAATGACATTTAAAAAATAACTAGAGGTGGGGTGCCTGGGTGGCTCAGTGGGTTAAGTGTGGGACTTGAGCTCAGGTCATGATCTCATAGTTTGTGGTTTCAACTGCCCACCCCGCCCCCCTGCCCCGCCCCATGGGTCAGGTCAGGCTCTGTGCTGACCGCTCAGAGCCTGGAGTCTGCTTCGGATTCTGTGACTCCCTCTCTCTCTGCCCCTCCCCCGCTGACCCTCTGTCTCTCTCTGTCTCTCAAAAAATAAATAAATGTTAAAAACAAATAAATAAAAAATAACGAGGAAATTATAGGATTTTTTAAAATAATAAAATAGAAATAGAGAAACCTGTCTTAAGCAAAAGTAAAGATCCAGGGGCACTTAAGTGGTTCAGTCAGTTAAGCGTCCGACTCTCAGTTTCAGCTCAGGTCATGATCTCATGGTTTCATGAGTTCAAGCCCCACCTTGGGCTCTGTGCTGACAGTGCGTAGCCTGCTTGAGTTTCTCTCTCTCTCTCTGCCCCTCCCCCCGCTCACACTGTGTTTGTGTCTCTCAAAATAATAAAGAAAGCTTAAAAAATATTTTTTTTAAAAAGGAAAAGATCCAGAAGCCGTACTAGAACAGACTGGTAGGTATGAGTAAATAACAAATTATTTACACAAAAACAAATAAATAACACATTTGGAAAACATCAGCAACATAAGATAGACAAAGAGCTAATAACTCTTTGGATGTAACAAGAACTTTTACAAATCAGTGAAAGACCACAGTCTATCTAAAAACTGTCACATGTGATATGTAGGCAGTTGGCAGAAGAAGAAATGTGTTTTTAGTCATATGAGAAATTGCTCATCCTCATCCATAATTAAAGAAATAGTAATTAAAAAATGATATGCTGCATTATTTTTTCAACCACAGCAGTAAAGATTTAAAATGTTTGATAAAAATTTGTTTTGGCCAGGTTGTAGGGAAATTGGATCTCTCACATACTACTGTGGCGATATGAATAGGTCCATCTTCTTTACAAAATAATTTGGTAATAGCTATCAGAAAAATTTAAAACTGCATATACTCTTTGACCCAGCAATTTTTATTCTAGATATTGTCATATAGATATTGGTACAAATATCACCCAAGATGAATGGACAAGGACAACCTTTGCAGCATTGTTTAATACAAAAATTTGGAAACACTGTAAAGGCTCCTCATAAGGCTCATCATCTATGTGCTTTGGTGAAAATAGAGCATAGGAAAGGGAACAGAGAGTGCAGTGTTTTAGAGTAATGAGGAAGGAGTTAGGCAGAGAAAAGAGCACCACTAAGGGGCAATGACATGAAAAAGCTTAGTTAAGTGCAGCTTCAGGAATCCAATTGGAGGTTAATGATAAATTCACATGGGGCCATGGCTCCTCTGAAGTAAGTTCAGAGTTAAACAAGATTTCTTGTTTAACCATGAGATTTTTCTCTGCATTACAGTGATTCCTCCTGTGAGAAATCACCCAGGAGCAATATGATAGGTAGTACTCATTATATCCACCTTGTAGTTGAGATGTCCTGGACAATTGGTTGTCTAGGTTTACTAATTTGAAGACTAGAAGGCAAGAAGTCTGTGTCCCTAAGTCACCCTTTGCTCACCAGATCTTCCACAAGATTAAGGGAGAATATTAAACATCTTGGCTATCTTTCTTCAAGGCAGCCCATCCTGGGCATGGCTCTTACCCTGTCTGCAAGACATGTCTCATGGTAGGAGTCCCATTGACCTTGTCTCTTGTGTTCTCCCAGGCAATTAAACAGCCTCAGTCAGCTGTGCCTTGATTGTTCAGTGACTTTCTCCTCTTCTCATTGACTACAGTGGAGTGAAGGCTAAATATAGGCACTGGCTTTCATATCTCTCAGGTCTTTCTTTGCAGATAGACTTGTTATCACTAGCAGATTATGCTTACAAGACAGACACCGAAGAGCAAAAGAATAGAAGTGGGTGTTGGAGAGGTGCTAAAAAAAAAAAAAAAAAAAAAAAGAAAGGTTTTAAAAGTTTTTCTTATTTAGCAACATCAAATGCAGAAGGTAAACAGTGTGCCTTAATAACTGTGAACATGGACATAGCCTTAAGAAAATTAGAGAAATGGAATGAATGCCCATAGAGTCCCAGGAAGATCTGGCCACAGAAATATAGTTCTAAGGCAATTAAGGTCAGTAAAAGCACTCTGAGATATTTACTAAAGAGATAAATGGCCATTCTTTAAATCAAGTGTTGCAAGCTCAGGTGCTTACAGGGAACAGGCATGGAGTAGAAATGCATGAGAAACCAAGTGGGGCCAGTGATAACCTTGAGTTCATGAAGCCAAGGTGAGAGGCTGCTCCTTGCCTAGTGCTGATTATTGGCCAGCAAGAATATGCACCTAGAATTGTTTGATCTGGTTTTTCAAAAGAGATCTGAGACTTATTGTGAAAACTCCAATTTTTTAAATGCTGGGAATTTATTGAAACCTATTTATACAAATATATTTCTAACATCACTGATTTCTCCCTTGTATTTTTAATGCACTGGCTTCCTTCCCTAGATTTGTCTTGGGGCAATTTTAAGGCAAGCAATGAGTACATTTGTTCTGTAGATGAAAGACCATTTTCCTCCCTCCCTTAAAAAAGGGCACTTTTATAAGGGTGAAGGATGGCACAAAACGTTAGACTTGGAGTATCGGTCTTACAAAATTAGGATGCAAAAGACCCATCCCTGGGTCAAGGCCACGCCTTGTCTGATTTTGTTAGGAGATCTGACACTCCAAATATTGACAAACATCAGATATTTTTGTGTCATGGTACACATTCAACTGGACTGGTTTAAATACATTTCAGGTGTTAATTACCCTACATGCCCACATTCTTAAGAGATTGTTGGCACTTCTCTTCAAAGTGTGTTTCAGAACTGGTAAATAGAGGCATTGGTCATGCATTTGGCCCATAAACCTTTCTCAAGCATCTACTCTGAACCTGGCACTGTGGAATATTGTGGTAATTAGCAAGTTGAACGTGATACTAGGTCTGTTCTACAGAGACAGCTGTTCTACAGAGGAGATAAAACATGTTAGTTTACAAGTAATAACTTAAAGCATATAGCAATAAGTTATATGGCAACTTATTGTAAGCATAAAGTTATACACTGCTTCTATAATGGTAACCTAGATTATAATTTTCATATCCAACAGGTTCAAATACTTTTCTTTTTACTATTAGTGATATGAACACAGAAAGAGAACATCTATAGAAAACCTGAATCAATAATTTTAATAAGAAATATTGAGTACTGAATACACTGTATCACTGACCTATATTTCATATGCATTATTTTATCAATCCTCACGTTCACTCCAACAGTTAAGTACTACTTTTCATAATTAAGAAGTTACTGAAAATAAGAGAGTTAGTCACTTATCCCAAATCACAGAGTATTAGTAGAGGATTCAGAACTTGAATTCAGGGTTGTTTGAAAATGGAAACCAGACTTTTAACATTATGATTATAAAATAAAAGTTTCCTGAAAAAATAAATAATTTCCTGAATAAATAATTTCCTACCATCATGAAAGAAAAAAATGTTCTCAATTTTTTTCTTTCATGATGATAGGAAATTATTTATTTTTATAAAAATGTTTCTTAAATTCAGTTAATACTTATGGAATTCATTTTCTTTAATAGATTTTTTTAAAGTTTATTTATTTTTGAGACAGAGAGAGACAGAGCATGAATGGGGGAGGGTCAGAGAGACAGGGAGACACAGAATCTGAAGCAGGCTCCAGGCTCTGAGCTGTCAGCACAGAGCCCAATGCGGGGCTCGAACTCATGGACCGCGAGATCATGACCTGAGCTGAAGTCGGACACTTAACTGACTGAGCCACCCAGGCGCCCCATAATAGATTTTAATATACAACCTAAAATTTCACTTTTGCAGCTTTAAACTATAGAATATGTGGAAGTGATATTTTAATTTTTTTCTGAAATACTGTAATAGCATTGAAACACAAGTGAATACTTTCTGCTTGCTATGGTAGCTTATAAGAACTATGGAAATGTAGAAACTAAATTTTGCAGTTAGTGTTTAATAGTGTCTACTACATATTCCATTAATTATATGATAAATAATAAACTTAATTATCAAGATTAATCATCTGTAGCAAGGATTATCAACTGTATGCTTTTCATTGTGAGTTGTCAAATAGCCTATATAGATGGGAAAAAAAATATATATATATATAATTATTAGGTTTAAAAGATGCTCTTTAGGATTTTGTTATAGAGAGGTTCCAATGCTTATTTCACAATATATAAAATAAAACAATTAAAGGAAAATGAATAGCAAGGAAAAAGGAGTAACTGTCATAATTATGAAATTAAACTTGAACTCAAATTGGACTTGGATTTTACAGCATTTACGTCTTTTCAGTCTAGGTTTCCTAATTCATATTGAATTTATATATGTTCTAAGGAGGATATTAGGAAGTTATTTAGGACATTATTTCAAATGTGTTATGATGCCTTCAGCTACAAGTAACAAAAATCTCTGATTTTATTAGGTTTATGTAATAAAGGAATTTATTTCGTTTAAAAAGAAGTTCAAAGAGACATCTTACTCTGGCCTAATGTTTGAGGGCTTAAGACCTAGCTGTCCTGATTCTTTCTCAGCTTTGTCGCCAGAGGCTATCTTATACACTCATGGACACAAGAAGGCTACACCAGTTTGAGAAGAAGTAACCTATTGTGACAGTATTCCCTGAAGAAAAGCAACCACCTCTTTCTTTTTTTCCTGTTCTTAAGGTGAATATACCTTTCCCAGGAGCATCCCGTCTATCCTGCTGAGATCCCCTCACATCTCATTAGTTAAAAACTGTATCATGTACTCATTCCAAAACCAATCGTTGGCAAAATGAATGGGAGCAGGGTGACTGACTTAGGATAATCAGCATCATTCCCTTTGGCTGGGTTTGACCCAGGGTCCTCTAAAGTGTATGGCTGTGTAAAAGAGGATAGATACTAGAATGGAATCAGAGTATTGTTGGAAAGGAGAAAGAAGAATGGCTACTGAGTACCCAACCAAGAGTGCCTGTTATAGAATCGTTCTAAATGCAGCTAAGGAGGGAAGAACCCTGGGGATCAAGTAATCTGCAGTTCTTTTGAGATTGGCTCTTTGCTTTCCAGATGGTCCCCAACACTGGTACTTAGCCGCCTCATAATTACAGCTCCATAGAAATTCAAGCTGGAAGGGACCATTCTGAGACCCAGACTGTTAAATGTCTTCCCCAAAGCCTCACAATAAATTAATGGCAAAGCCAGGGCAGGGTTTCTTGACTCTCAGAACAGAGTGTTTTCTTTATTTTTTTTCACCCTTCAGACTTTAGAACTGTTGGAACTGCTTTAAAACTCATGGCAAGCCCTGGTCTTTTTGTAATTAACAGCTCCTTATAATACATTTGTTTTGTTTGTTCAGCCTCCTAGAAACTAAATTGAGTCTGTGCTTTAAAAAGCCTGCTGAAGTCCTTATTGCCTGTTTTGATAGCATGTACATGAGCCACCACCATGTTCTTTCCCACCTCACATTTGATATGAATCCTTTTCTTTCAACATCTCTCCCTATTGGTTCCCCATCTTCTTTTGCTCCATCTGTGACCAGCTTCCTGTTTCTAAATAGACATTGTGGTCACCTCTCCCTCTTTGTGCCCATTCCTAGCCACTAGTTACTTCGGCTGTGGTCTTTATTGTTCTTTCTCCAGCCCACCGGGTTGCGGTTGTCCCACACATCCATATTGTTATATGTTCCCAAACTGGATTTTGGGATTATTTTGGTAACTACTGCATTGGGTGAGAGTCGAACTAATAATTAAAGTGTTGGGATGACTTTTCCTATTACGAATTCTCTCTTGTTTCTACACTCTAAGAGGAGCTGTACCTTGTACTCTTACTATATACAATGCACAAAATAGCATGTTGACTTATGGCCCACCGCAAACCTGAATGCTTATGATTTCCTTTGTGTTTTTCTTCATTTCCAGGACAAGATGTTGATCAATATAAAGAGCATCTTATGGATGTGCTCTACCTTAATAGCAACCCATGCACTACATAAAGGTGAGTGTGGTTTAAGTTTTTTTGGTGTTTAGTGAAATAAAAATTTAAGTGCTAGAGCACAGAATGGCCATATGGAGTCAATAGAATAAAGAATTAGTTTTTGATCTATTTAGTGATTTATAGTGCTGAACACTTTCAGCTGAAATAATATTATTTTTCATTTAATAAATGGTTTTAAATAAAATAAAACAATGAACAGGATGCTAAAGAAGCAAGTGGGTTTTCAATAAATTCCCAGATTACTTTCAGATTGCAAAAGTGCTCATATATACGTATTTTTTAAAATCTGTCATCTTCAATCTACTCAAAGCCTTTCCTATAAAGAAAGACTATCAAACCCTCAGGAGGCTAGAGTGTGAGAAGAGTCAAAAAGATAAAGAGCAGGCTTACAGCCAGGATTTTACCCTCCACATATATTACCTTTTCCTTTCCTTTCCTTTCCTTTCCTTTCCTTTCCTTTCCTTTCCTTCTTTCCCTCTTTCCCTTCCTTTTCTGTTCTCTTCTTTTCTTCTTTCTCTATTTCATTAAACTTAATCTCCTAGTTATATGATATAGGCAACAAACAAATAAACTCATAACCCAGGTATTTTCAGATTGATGAAAATAAAGCTTAGTGATATGATAAAGAAGTGCCTGAGTAGGGGGAAGGTGGGACGGCCTCTTTGAGAAAGTAACATTTAAACTGAGATATGAATGACCAAGATGGCTGTCGGAGTTTAGGCTCCACCAATCTGTTAACAGCCCAAGCGCTATTTCCTTCAGTGCGGTCAGGAAATACAGGTGAAGGTCACAGACAGGGAAGGACAATAGCACCCAGTAACAAGGGAGAACACAAAAAGGAAATACAGAAAAGAGAGTTGGTTTAGATGGGTAGTAACAGAAGGGGAGAAAACAATGGGAGAAACTTGAGGGACACTTAAAACAGTTTAGACTTTCTGCTTAAGGCAAAGAAAGCACTCACATAAACAATGGGGAGAAAACCAAAAGCACTTATGATATAGCTCCTTGACACTATTTTATAACAGTAATAATAGCTAGCAATATTGAATAATTTCTACATGCCAGGTCTTCTGTATTTTACATAGTTAATTTATTGAATCTTAACTCTCCAATGAGGCAGATGCTTCTATTCTCTCCATTTGGCAGATGAAGAAACTGCACTACCACAAGGTTTGGAGGCCTACCTAATGTAGAAGATTATATAGCTGTTTAGTTACAGAGCCTGGAGTTGAACCCAGGCAGGCAGGCTCCATAATCCATGCTATGAACTACTATATTACACTTTATTCCAAGAATCAAGTTCTTTGTAAATCTGTGATCATGATTAAGAGATATAATTAGTTGGGACTAATTTCAGAAGAATTTAATTTTTTCATATGAGGCACAAAAGTTGAAAACGTAAGATCCAAATAAAACAAATTTGCCAGTTTATAGTAGGATATACAGCAATAACTTGTTAGGAGTTAACACAAGTGTTTTCATCTTAAACTTTTCTCTGTTTATTCCTAGGCACTCAAAAGGTCAATAACTAACATTAATGAACACCTTGTCGACTGGTTATTGGCTTTATTTTAATGCATGAAGCCTTCTGTTCTTTAACAATACCTATTTTATTGATTATCTGGTGCTTACCTAAGTTATTTGGATATTCCTCTACTATTAATAAATGAGTTCTGCACAGTCATGAGCAAATGAATGAACAACAGAGTGAAATTTATCACCCTAGAGAGTAATAAATTCTCATATTCTCAATCTGACATTTATTTGGCCAAGGGGTGTGTGTGTGTGTGTGTGTGTGTGCATGTGATCAAATTGTATAGATGGAATTTATGTCATTCTTCTCCACAGAATTTACCGACAGAGAATGAAAGGCAATTGATCATTCGTTATTTAGAGATTTCTCCCTTACACTACTCATATAGACCACAAACCATGTGGTGGGAACAGTGAACTTTGTGTTAATTTTCGTTTTTTTACTACTTGCATTGTTCACAGTTTCAGACAAGTTCTTACAGGTAGCATTAAAAAAAACATGTATACTCTGTAAACATTATTCTCTGAACTACTTAGTTTCTTCCTTAAAATATTTAGATTTAGTGAGCTTAGTTCTTATGACCCAGTGCATTAAGACTCAAGATTTTATACACAAAAGACTTGACCACACAGCTTTTTGTTAATCCTGTTGTTAAGACTAGATTCTACATGAATATATATTTATATCTGAACAAAGCTTTTGATTTCCTTGTATCTGTAAACATCTAGAACAGTCAATAACCCTTGGGTAATTTGCCTTTTGAGATCATTTTGTTCCAATATATTTTTACATAACAGCACAGTTACTGAGCAATACTTGGAGTTTTAGAAACCTTCCAATTGGATACATTGGATTCCATCTCATATGTGCCTCTACACATCTAAAATTGTGAAAAGACTGATAGTTTAGTAATAAATATTAAGGAATTGGATGTCACTTATCTTAAACTCATTTTTAAGGAGATGATAAAGAATCTCATAATTTATATCATAATTGAGGTTGATGGTAAAGCTGTTTTTTTTTCCATTAAAAAACCAATACTTTGTGGTAATGTTAATCATCTAAATAATTCTTTAGGAAGGAAATGAGCTTTCCTAGAACATACCGTAAATGGAGATTTTTAGATCATAGAATACTTAGCCCTTTCCTTCTCAGAACTCCTATTGCTGGCAAAAAACAAACAAACAAACAAACAAACAAACAAACAACCTTTGTGTTGTCATCATCTTGCTAATGGGGGCCAAATCAAGGGCTTATAAATCAGGTAAGGAGTCCCCTGTGGACTTTATAGATTTATTTAAATATCAAGTTGCTAACTGCTGTCCGTGCAGATAACAATTAAAGAAATAGGATGAGATGGAAATAGAGTGGGTGTAGACTCTGCAAAGGAACTAACACTAATTTAGGGACAGAGGAAGAACCCAATAAGTACCAAAGTTGAAAGATTCCTTGATTAGTTGTGAGGAGACTTGTGTTCTGGCCCAAGTCTGTCAGCAGGCAGCTAGGATCTTAAATGTCACTTCCTCACAGTGGAGCATCCTTAGTAAGGGATTGGACTAGTTTCACTCTGACGGTGAGCTTTAAGTAAGACAATTTATTTTATAAGCCAAGAATTTAATAGAATGGAATTATTCCCTTGATACTGTATTTAAAGGTGATTACGATCTTAGTAACATTTAAAAGACTAACTTAGTGCAGCTAATAGTGTATTTTTATTTAATTTTGTTAAGTGCCTTAAATCCTGTTTTGGGGCAAGTTATATATAGATTAGTAAGATGATAAAGAAATGTATGACAGCTATGACCACTATAAATTAGAAATATATGACTGATTTCTATCATAAATACAGTAAATATAATACTGTATTGGTTATTTTAGATTTATTTGTATCATATGAGAGATTTTATAGTCCAGCCCTTAAGAAGTTAAATTTCAATCTTTAACAATAAAGAGCATTTTTTTCTTAAAGTGCATAGTATCTCCATATCTTCCTGAAATTTTCAAAATGACTTATCCCCAACTGAATCCACAGTGCTATGTTGACAGCTATATCATTTCTGATACATGTCTGTATTGAGATATATGTTCCCAGTACCTTGACTACTAACACACTAAGTGTTACATACACATCATTTTGTTAAGAATTATTATTTCACTCCAGCTAGAGGCTACTTTTAACTTGTTCATCATATTTTCATGAAGTAGGATTGCTTGTGTATGAACATAATTTCTATCTATCGTTATTGCCAGCACATTGTCTAGCCAATTAGTCAGGACTGGAAAATGGGAGGAAGTGGTGGGAAAGGGTTATGGATTCCTGTAAGAATAAAATGTCATTTATTTTGCATATGATACTGTTAAATTGCACTCAAGGTATTCTTTCTCCTTAAAATTTTAAGGGCTTAAACAGAAAGACATTCTGCAGATTAATACTTTAGGTGGGGGTTAGGTGAACAGACCAAATCCTACCCCCCCCCACCCCCACACACAGGATATAATTAAGAGGTAATGTTTCACTGCAAAGTGATTGCAGCTGGATTTGTTATTATGATGAAAGCCTTTGGTTCAAACGCTGAACGAAATGAGGGTCCTGAACGAAATGAGTGTTAGACTTCTTCCTGCTCCAGTCTACTGAAATATATATATTTTTTAATTTTCACTTCCTCTTTGAATTTTATTTTCATTTCCTCTAAGGTAATGTGGCAGTTATCTTAAATGATTTTCCTCTTCTGACAGGTAGACATAAATTCTTCTTTCAATTGCTCTTCCTAACATTGGTCCAATCTTTTACCCACATTACCAATTCTAGTCTCCTTTTGCTCTTAATTGCTTACCTTGCTATACATGCCTTATTCTATTACTTATTTTGTACATATTGAACTCTAAGTTACAAATACTTTAAAATGAATGCTATATTTTTAGTACATAAAGATGAGCATTTTTAAGCCATATCTTTGTTGTGAAACATTGTTAAAACTGTATACTAGCCTTTGTATATAAACTCATTCTAATTATCTCACCTATTGAAAAAGTAACCAAACCACTTGTAAGGGTTTCTTAGCCACTCACTTATTTAATAGACTTGGTTGAGTTTTTTAGGAATGTTAATTTTGTATTTTCAATTTCTCCTAGTCAAAGTGGAAAAAAGCCCACCTGTTAAGGGCTCCCTCTCTGGAAAAGTCAATCTCCCTTGTCATTTTTCAACCATGCCTACGTTACCACCCAGTTACAACACCTCTAGCGAATTTCTCAGAATCAAATGGTCTAAGATTGAATTGGACAAGAGTGGAAAAGATTTGAAGGAGACTACTGTTCTTGTAGCCCAAAATGGGAATATCAAGATTGGTCAGGGCTATAAGGGGAGAGTGTCCGTGCCTACACATTCCGAGGTCGTCGGGGATGCCTCGCTCACCATGGTCAAATTGCGCGCAAGTGACGCGGGCCTCTACCGCTGCGATGTCATGTACGGGATTGAAGACACACAAGACACAGTATCATTGGCAGTGGACGGTAAGGCTTCCGAAATCTGTAAGACATGATACCTGGTTCAGAAGTGTTGTGAAGCAGTACTTGAAGTAAATGGTGTTCGGAGTTTGGACAAGTGGAAGAAACATCAGTCATTTCAACAGTTCATGCCTTTCACCAAAAATGAACTGTTATTTCTTTAAGGGTCAAGGAAGGTGACATTTTGCACAGCACCTTCACTGATTCAGGAAAGTGCAGTATAGTGGAATTAATGAATAGCTCAAGACATGATAAATAGTTCAAGAACTAATTATTTCCTTACTTTGACCTACCTGTCTGTGATTACTTTTTAAGACCACAAAGGCTGATCTACATTTTATTTTAATTTTTACGACATGTGTGTATGCACACACACATGTGCACACACACGCGCGCGCACACACACACACACACACACACACACACCTTTTCTCCTTTTTCTCACTGTCCTAGCATAATTATTAAAATCTTTGAGTTTCTTTTTAAGAAATATAAATTCTACCTTAACTTACATTGAAGAAATAGGGCATTTAATAAGTATCATGGTACATGTCACAGTGCCTTAGAAAGGCCAGGACCTAAGAAACATTTGCATTGGATCAAAATAAAACTCGGTGAATTTTTTGTTTTAAAGGTCAATACACTAACTGTTATACATTAAGGCTTGCAGTGAGGCATTTTCATTTTAGCCCTCTTTCAGTGGTGGTTTGTATGTCATTTGAATTTAAGTTAGGAGACAAAGCAAAGAAAAATTGCTTTAATTGGGTACACACATAATACCATAGCTCTTGGAAACAGAATATTTTGGCAAGTTATTAAGCAAGATTCTAATACCCAGACATGATAGAACAGATTTTTCTTCCATCCCTCCATTTTCCTATAAAATATTTACCTTTCAGAAATATATACAGAGGGTTTTATTAAAACTTTCTTCTGTAGCCAAAAGGAAATACTTTGAATTTCAGATGCAGAGAATTAATTTACTGTACATTCTTTTATGTTCAGATTCTGTTACTGTCTCCTGTCAATCTATTTTTACGTTGTGCAGGCATCCACTAAATATCCTGGGCTCTTCAGTCTTTTGACCTTTTTATTATTTATTTTAGTTAGCCTAGGATTGTTTTGCTGTACTGATATTTTTTTTAATCTGTGTGTGTGTTTGTGTATTATATTTATATCTTATATAAATAGATTATTAATAAATTATAAATATATAGTAGTGGTATATGCACACTATGTATAAATTTATATATATTTTTAAAATCTCTAAAGGAATTTAACAACTTCTTACTAATTTCACCATTAAAGAATTAGCGATGGATTTTCCCCTTGCCCCTGCGAAACAATGAAAATCCTCCACTTAATCTCCTTAGCCCCATGAGGTCTTCAAATTATCCCAACAACTGCAGATACTTATACCAACTGATATTCCCTGCCCTGCTCTTGGAGGCCCCTTTGTGCCCCCTTACAGTCTTCAGTGCACATGGAAGATTTTTAATTATCAAGAGGACTGTTGGAAGCCTTGATCAACATAAGACTAATTTAAAACCATTCAAATTCTTGCTTAAGCCTTAGAGATCACTATAAACTATCTCAAAGTTACCAGATAGTATGATACACACTTCCTGGCGATTTTAGAGTATTTCTATAAAGGTACAAATTTTTGGAAAGGCATTTGATGAATTTTTCATTGCACTGTCAGAAATGGGAAAATGAATGTTAGTTGTCATTGCATCTACTCGGTGCCTGTGCAGGTCTTTTTGTGTTGACACTTATCAGATGTGCTCATCTATGACATGGCTAGTCTGTTCCCCTGTATTTACTTTATTGGCACATAACCTGTCTTGCAAGAAGGAGACATTTTAAGGATGGGCATATGGAAGACAGTCTTATAACTGGAAGTCAGACTGTGGGACATAGACTGTTGTCAACCCAAGGGAATTACTAGGAATAAAAAGACAGTGGAAGATATCTTGGAAACCAAAGTTCATTCTGCATAACAAAAAAAGTGGTCTTAGGCAATTTGACCCCTAATAAAATCTCATCCATAAGACCCAGTTGCCCCAACTTTTATTTTCTAGTGACTTCCCAGGCCCCTTACCTTGATTCACTTTGCAGTCTTACAGAAACGAGTCACCACATTTAGTGCAATTAAAGATGGAGATGCTCTTGTTGAAGTAAGAGGAGAAGACCAAAACCTCACTCCTACCCCCACCCTCATCCCCACCCAGTTACTCTTCCCTCAGCCCTCTGACAATTCCTTGAGCCCTGGAGAACAGCTCTAGAACCACTAGACTATGCAACTCCTAACATACAGCAAAGTGGAGTTGGAGGCAAGTACCAAGATGCCTGGCTTCAACTCAGGGGAATCTGGGTAACTTTACTTCAAGCCCTCTTTGGGATAAAAATCGTACATTTTATTTGTCTTAGTGGAAACCCTCAGTTATGCTAGTCAGATGGTGAATATGATAAGCAGTGGGTGGGAGTTAGTAGCCTATACAACATTTTTAAAACTTTTGCCTAATTTGACTTTCATATCAGGTAACATAAGCAATGTTAGGTACACTTTATTGTGGGGGGGTGGAGATTAACTCAGTATATGATTAAGGAACAAATTAGTAATTGGAACAAGCCTTCTCACTCATACATAGTCCATTGTCTTTTTCTTCTTAGTACATTGTTTCTGGAAGTAAATATCTCAATGTTTTATGTTTGGAGGAAGCGGGGTTAGTGAATGTTCCATGTGCTTCTATTCATTTGGGCCTGGGTAAAATAGGGCAAGTTGACCTCATGGCCCCCTTAACTCTTTGTATCTCCTGCAGGACCTACTCTGTTTAGTTGTCCAGTGTTCCCATGATAATGTGAATACTACCTGTAATTGGAGAAGCTGTCCACCCCTTGGAATTTTAGTGGCCTAAATCTTTTTCTTAGATTGTTGACATGAGAATAGAAAATTCCTGGTTAAGAAACTTTCTAATGGAGCACAATGGGACACCTGGGTGAACGGCATTTCTGGGGCTCCTCACATCACCATAACTTTATGTAATGCCACATAAAATGAAAATAAAGTATCACCATGGTGTTATTACCATGGGAGCAATTAATTTGATGTATTACATCAGTGAGAAACTTTGCAAATTATGGTGAGATATTTGAACATGCCAGTAATTGCTTGTGGCTCTCTTTGCAGGGGTTGTGTTTCACTACAGAGCGGCGACAAGCAGGTATACTCTGAATTTTGAGACTGCACAGAAGGCTTGTGTGGATATTGGGGCAGTCATAGCAACCCCAGAGCAGCTCCATGCCGCCTATGAAGATGGATTTGAACAGTGTGATGCAGGTTGGCTGTCTGATCAGACCGTCAGGTGAGAGGTCTGGGGGCCACAAGCTGTAATTCATTAATTTGAGAGTAAGAATAAAGTACTTCTTACTAGTCTTTTATTTCCCCAGATATCCCATCCGGGCTCCCCGGGAAGGCTGTTACGGAGATATGATGGGGAAGGAAGGAGTCAGGACCTATGGATTCCGTTCGCCTCA
Organism: Prionailurus viverrinus; assembly: GCF_022837055.1. Taxonomy (NCBI): domain Eukaryota; kingdom Metazoa; phylum Chordata; class Mammalia; order Carnivora; family Felidae; genus Prionailurus; species Prionailurus viverrinus. The sequence continues at coordinate 147,542,451 of NC_062561.1, forward strand.
TGAAACTTACGACGTATACTGCTACGTGGACCATCTAGATGGTATGATGTTTGAATTTCTAAAACTTCATTGGAACTAAGGAAATTGAAGAAGGACTGGGAGCACGTAGGAATAGAGCAAATTTTCATGCTTGTTTGGATTCCAAACAGCAGCATTTAGTTTAAATGACCGTATGATTGTGGTAAAATAAGCTTAAAATAAAATGGAAAGAGAAGGAGGAGTGTCCAAATGGTTATGCAGGTTAGACATTTCTTTAGTTAATGGCAGGTTTTCTTTCAGGCATGCTGCTATTGGACTGTTTCCAATACACTTTTAGAGCCTTAAGAATAGAAAGCTGTAAGGGTGGTACCTATTCTTGTGAGAACTTCAGGTAAAATGCTGTGATGACAAACCACTATGAATCCAAGTGCTGATAAACACCCAGAGCTCAACTAAATAGTGTAAACTAGCCCAGGAGGGATTCTCATGTTTTACGTCTTCTTGTGGTAATTTTGCTACACTAATATTCAGAGCAATCATACATTCATTCAAGCAATCAACACATTAAAAAAACCACCTACTGTATGATATAGGTAAGATATCTATAGGTAAGCTATAGACCTTACTTCAAAGATGTTTTGAGTCTGATTGATTTTGGCACTATCATTTCTCACTAGGCATGAGTCAGAGGTTCTTAAAGGCCAGTGTGAGTTCAGTAGTGGCAAAATCACAAGAGGGGCACAATGCAGTTTACTGTAAGACACATGGAATAGAAGTTTCTGTGAATTAAATATTGAATTGGCTTGTACTTTTAATTTTGGATGGGTGCATGTAAAAAGAAGAATCTCAGCTTTCTTATGTATAGAATAAAGAGTTTAGACTAGATAGTTTCCCTGGTCCCTTCCAACATTAAAATTCTATGATTCTGTGTTTCTGTGAGTTGAATAAACAAGCTCAGAGACTGAAAACTAGAAACTAAGTAGCTTATATTTTCCTAATGCCCTGACTAAACTTGAATAAGAAGGCCAACTTACCAGAAGGCTGCTTAAGTGTGGTTTTCTAGCATCTTACCATTCTTATTATAACTACCATTTAAGAATGGTAAATGTATTTTCTAAATTAGAACTTTGGGTTTGAACAATTTCCATTTTTGTATAGGGACAAAGGGAAAACATCTACAAAATCCAACCTATGAGATACATATATCTCATAGGTTGGATTTTATGGATATATATGCTATATATATATACTGAATTTTTTATATTAAATATAATGTATTGCCAAATTGGTTTCCATACAACACCCAGTGCTCATCCCAACAGGTGCCCTCCTCAATGCCTATCACCCACTTTCCTCTCTCTCCCACCCCCATCAACCCTCCGTTTATTCTGTTTTTAAGAGTCTCTCATGATTTGGCTCCCTCCATCTCTAACTTTTTTTTTTTTTTCCATTCCACTCCCCCATGGTCTTCTGTTAAGTTTCTCAGGATCCACATATGAGTATATGTATCTGTCTTTTGATTACAGACATACAGATACATACAGTATCTGTCTTTTGATTACAAAATATGGATGTGTGTGTGTGTGTGTGTGTGTGTGTGTGTGTGTATATATATATATATATATATATATGGAATTTGAATGTTTTTGTTTTAGTACACAAAGTTGAAAGAGAAAGACAAAAGAATCAGTATAAATACTAATTTAAGCACTGGCTGAAATTTCTGTCAGCAGAGTAATAAAGCTTTTATTTGTTTTATAGAAGAAATTTGACAGTTCTGGAGGATATTCAGCATCTTTACAGTGACATTGTTCTAGAAACTTTTTCTTCCTTGTTTGTTGTCCCTTGGAATAATTAGCAAATCTTTACACACTGCTACTTTCCTTCTTGCCCTGAAATTGGACTGGTGTGCAGGGGGAGGTTAAAGAGGGCTTTTGTGAGTGAGGATGTATGAGGAAGATCACAAGATCACTCTTGTAAAGGTCTCTCTCCTTTTTTTTTAAATTTTTTTTAATGTTTATTTATTTTTGAGAGAGACAGAGACAGAATTTGAATGGGTTGGGGCAGAGAGAGAGGGAGGCACAGAATCTGAAGCAGGCTCCAGGCTCCGAGCTGTCAGCATAGAGCCCAACGCAGGGCTTGAACTCACAAGCTGTGAGATCATGACCTGAGCTGAAGTCGGACCCTCAACCGACTGAGCCACCCAGGCGCCCCTCTCTCCTTCTTTTACTGAAGTATATGCCTTTCTTTGAAGTAAAGACCATTGGCTAAACTTTGAATTGATAAAAATTTGCGTAGAAAGCTGACTTTAAAGTTACATCTGATGTTTCAATTGCCACATTGATAAAAGATTGTTTGAAGGTGAGCCAAAATTCCTCATAAGAGAAATTTATTATTATATTCATGGGTATCATAATTACTACCTATATTTTATTGTATTTTTGACAGCAAAGTATATGTGCGAGAGGGAGTAAAAATTAGAGATATTGATGTATTCAGAATGCATGTGATGGAACATACATCCAGTTATGAACTAAGGTGCAAGAGCTTTAGATCAGAAGCCAAATTGTTCCAAATGGTCTAATGAAAAAGTCAATTAAGTATAAAATGAAGTGTAGTTTAAAAAGATAATTAATTTTGTGTTAATTTAGTCATTTAAAGCGAGAGATATTTAGTTGATGGATTGTCAATCCTCTTTTTTTCTTCTTGTTTTGTAATTCACATTCATTCTGATGTATGTGTGTCTTAAAAAATTCAAATAATTATACTCTATTCAATCCGGCTTATTTGGGGGAGAAGAAACTATTCTGGGTTTTACTCTAAGATGATTGTAGCACACTTATACATATGAACATAATATTCAATTCTATTTTTAAAAAAAACCTAGTAAATATAAAATAGCAATTATATTAGCTATATCCATGAGCAAGGATTCCAGTATTAGTTGTGTTCTTGGAAATGGTCTAGGCACTGTGTTGGCTTATTAGCCATGATTCAATAACAGAACACTGTTACTAAGAAATTAATGCAATTAAGATTCTAAAGCAGGAAATCTAGAAATTAAGATCCACAAAACGATCTATTAGGAAGTTTAATCTGTGTTTCCTGGTGAAATAGATTTGGAAACAGTGAGAGGGTTCCTTATTAGGGAGTTTAATTTGTGTTTACTGGAAATGTAGGTTTGGAAAACTTTGAGAGGCTTTAGAATAGAGTTGAGATGATTATACAGTTCAGAAAATCAAGTAAATGATTAGAGTTATCTAGAATGCTGAGAGAGCAGTCTTGGGAAGTAGTTAAGGTCCTCTTAATAAAAGAACAGGGGTGCACCTGGGTGGCTCAGTCGGTTAAGTGTACGACTTAGGCTCAGGTCATGCACTCACAGTTCATGGGTTCGAGCCCCTCGTCAGACTCTGTGCTGACAGTTCAGAACCTGGAGCCTGCTTTGGATACTGTGTCTCCCTCTCTTTCTGTTCCTCCCCCACTTGCACTCTGTCTCTTTCTCTTTTAAAAATAAATAAAGATTAAAAAAAAAAAAGGAACGGGAAGGACCTCCACTTCATCCCAGCTCTGTCACTTACTAGTTGTGAGATCCTGAACAAGATTTCACCTCTGCTTCAGTTTATTCTCTGAAATGGAGACCATGAGAATACTTACCTTTTAATCATGGTATGAAGATGAAGTGAGTTAGTGTGTAAAGCTTTTATCACAGTGTGTGTCACAAAGTAAGTGCTCAAGAAATAATAGCTTATGGATATACAAAATGGTCTTTATTTCCACTGAATTCATCAAAAGAAGAAATGACTTTAAAATGGCAAATTTAGAGGCACCTGAGTGGCTCAGGAGGTTAAGCATCTGATTCTTGATTGTGGCTCGATTCATGATCCCAGGGTAGTAGGATCAAGCCCCATGTTGGGCTCCACCCTGACCTTAGACACTGCTTAACATTCTCTCTTTCTCTCTCTCTCTCCTCCCTGCCCCGCCACCCTCCCCTGCTCATGTGCTCTTTCCTGCTCATGTGCTCTTTTTCTAACATAAAAAAATAAAAAGTTTGCAACTCTGTAAATTAGCTTCACTATAAGGACATTTTTTCTGACAATGAATACTGTTAAATACAGAAATAATCCTCACAGACTATAAAATTTCTTCTCTGGAAGTTTCTTAAAACTAGAATTTTCCTAAGATGTTCTGAGTGCAATGCTCTGTCAAAGTCAGAGCCATGGTACTTTGAGGTATATAGAAAATAACTGGAAATGGGTCACTTTATGAAGAAGGGTGACTTTCATGTCGTCATTTTGAACATGATAAGTTGCTTGAACATTAGTGAAGAATTAAAATTAGTACAGTGGCAAAAAGAATTCCTATGTTATTCCTCTTAAATTGTTTACACCAAGTATTCTCTGATTAGAACTTTAGCTTCTTAAGTCACAGTGTTCAGGAATTAATCTGGTATATGATTCCCCACAGAAGGTCATGGGCACATAAACATGTCTACTTTGCTAGTGGGAGATTTAAATAATTCTGAAAGTGCTTTGTGAATTAATGCATTTCTGTGCTGAAGATTGGCAGTTTGATAGGAAATATTTGTATCATAGCAAAAAATAATTCCTAAATAAGTTAGATAAGATAATGTTGGAAACAATGGAGTACAATGTAAATATTTCATCTAAAAACCCCACTCAACCGCTTAAGGAATCTTTGCTTGCTTTTTAATAAAATTAATAGATCGACTGTTTATTTGATTTCTTTACGGTAGCAGGTCCTTGTAAGAAAAGTTTCCTTTTACAAAGGTGTTTAATTTTCCTTGCAGATAAATCATAGGGTTGTAGGTGAGGTCAAACTGCTTTCATTTTCAAGGTTGACCCCACTTAATTTCCTTGCAATTGAGTCAATGCTTCCAGTCTCAACCATACATTCAACAAATTATTGACCTATGATCTTCTTGCTTGGGGACTTACATCCTATCCTTCTATGGCCTATGTTTTCTTTGTAATCCTACCATTTGGCTATTATTTTACCTGAAATAACTATTACCCTACCATTCTGATTTCCTGGCTTCCACACAAGGTTCCCAGCACTTTGATGTGTCTTTCACATTTCACGTTCTCTTTCATTTTTATGGACTCTCTCCTTAATCTCATATCTGCTTCCTAAGTCCTAGTTGGCCTTGATCACCCTTATATCTCTAAACCTTGAATGTATGACTATAAGCACCTCCACCCCCACAATGTTTGCTTATGCCTCTCTCTCTCCTGTAAGACTGTGACTTCTGGGAGGAAAGGAACCATGTATATCCCCATTATGTCCTTGGCACATAGTAGGGACCCCATAGACAGAGTTGAATAAATGTATGAATTCTTGAATTAACCTCCAAACCAGAAGTGCTCACTCGACTTGCCGTGCTTTGCACTTCCCCCTTGAATAACTTCACGCCTCTCTAGGCTTTAGCATTATTCTAGTTGGTTCCCAAATTTTCATTGCTACAATTTCCTCATTAATTTAATTTCACATTTGTTCTATTGTAGATAAAATATTCCTTGTAGGATGAATGAGGCACAAAAGTACACCAAAATAACAAGTGAAAATGAAGATGTTAGTTTCTAGTTTTGCACGTTTAGGCCTGAATTTTCTTCTGAATTCCATACTCCTATTTCTAGTTTGTGAAATTATTCCTGTATCCAATTGGTTCTCACAAATAATCCCTATGCCTTTAGCAGATCTTCAAGGGGCCTGTTTGATGACCATCAAAGTACTCAAACACCATGGCCATGTTCTTCCTATGTTAGTCTTCTACTCAGCATCGTGTAGTGAATTTTCTGTCCTCTTCCTCCTCAAGTATAAACTGCATGATCTATGAAGCCCTCCAACCTGGCTGGAGAACAACCAATCCAAACTTATTTCCCTCTTTCCAACATGGTGTGTGCACAGGCCCTCTGAAGATCCTGTGCTTGCTGCTACCCATAGGTCTTCTTTGACTCTCTCAGAGAACATGAGCTTTCTGACACTCTGCTCTTCCACTCTTCCCTGTACCTGAAAACTTAACTGCTTTTTCTTCTTCGTTTTTTACATTTTTTTTTGAGAGAGAGAGAGCGCGCGTAAGCAGGGGAGGGACAGAGAGAGAGGGAAACACAGAATCCAAAGCAGGCTCCGGGCTCTGAGCTGTCTGCACAGAGCCAAATGTGGTGTTGGAACCCATGAACTGTGAGATCATGACCTGAGCCAAAGTCAGATGCTTAACTGACTGAGCCGCCCAGACACCCGGAAAACTTACTGCTTCCAAGAGCCCATCTTTGGCTCTTACAGCTCACACTGTGATTTTCTTACTCTGAATTCCCACTTTTCATAGTTCCACATGCTTGGCATTTAATTGTTCTCTAGTTGCTTTATAGGCACTGAATACAAAATGTGACCTGTTTGTTTTGTTTCTGCAAAACTTCTGTAACTCATGGTAGAGATAAGGCCATAAACATCTTCTATACCTCTCTCAATTGCAATGAAGAACCTATTCCAGTAATAGATACATAATAATTACTTAAGAAATAACTTGGTGGTGATTGCATTATTTCTTCCAATTTTGTCTCTTCTCAAATACAATTACCACCACCTTTCCATTTCTGTATTTGAAAAAAATGCTTCACTTTGTTCACCAAAATTTTTTAATGTTTATTTATTTTTGAGAGAGAGAGAGAGAGAGAGAGAGAGAGAGAGAGATTGAGAAACAGAGCATGAGTCGGGGAGGGGCAGAGAGAGAGGAAGACACAGAATCCAAAGCAGGCTTCAGGCTCCCAGCTGTCAGCACAGAGCCAGAGGTAAGGCTCAAACTCACGAACTGTGAGATCATGACCCGAGCCGAAGTTTGACACTTAACCAAATGAGCCACCCAGGCACCCCTTGTTCACCAAATTTACTAAGAATGTTTTTGTGGGTTTTTTTTAATCCTTTTGGACGACCACGATACTAACTGTTCCTCTCACACTTCTCCCTGGTCTCTTAGAAAGCATTCCTTCCTAGAAATACTTTCTCTTCAACTTCTTACAGTAATTTCCCTTTCTTGCCACCCCAGCCTATCATCCTGTCTGGGATTGGTTCCTTTGTACCCATTCATTTTTAGATTGCTTCCTCATGTCAAAGTCCAGTATAGCTCTGGGGCACCTGGGTGGCTCAGTCAGTTAAGCGTCCAACTTCAGCTCAGGTCATGATCTCACAGTTTGTGAGTTTGAGTCCCACACAGGGCTCTCAGCTGTCAACACAGAGCCTGCTTAGGACCCTCTGTCCCTTTCTCTCTCTGCCCTTCCCCTGTTCGTGCTATCTCTCTCTCTCTCTCTCTCTCTAAAAAATAAACATAAAAAAATCTTTTTAGTCCAGTATAGTTCTGTCACCTCCATGACTTGTTTAATTCTTTTATGTCATCCTTGTGTTTGGCCTAGAACCAAAAAATAACCTTTTCCTTTTTGTCATCATATGATCTTCTTTAGATATGCAAAGCTAAAAATTTAGGGAAAGACCCAAACAGGTCTTAGAGCAGATCTTAGTTCAGACTTTTTTGGAGGCTTTGATTGGACAAAAATCAGATATCATATCTTGAAATTGTATGATTTCCTGCTGGCAGATTTTCAGATTGACTTTTAATTTCAGTGGAATTTACAGCATGTAATCTACAAAATATTTCACTGGCGGGAGATATCTAAGAATCCATGATACTGGCCTTATTCAGTTAAAAAGTCCTATGTCAATGGGGTGCCTGGGTACCCCAGTAGGTTGAGCATCTGACTCTTGACTTTGATTCAGGTCTCAGAGTTTGTGAGATTGAGCCCTGTGTCAGGCTCTGCATTGACAGGGCAGAGCCTGCTTGGGATTCTCTCCCTCTCTCTCTCTCTGCCCCTCCCCTGTTTGTGTGCCCTCTCTCCCCCTCTCTCTGTCTCTCAAAATAAATAAACTTTTTTTTTTTTTTTTTTTAATTTTAAGTCCCATGTCAGCTAGAAGAGCTTCCCGCACACTGTGGTTCAATGGATGGTTCAAATATTGGTTCTGGATTACAGAACCTCTTCACTTTGGTTTACTTTGGTTTGGTGCTAGAAGATGCTGAAAACTTTTCATTTATTCTATGAAGAACTCACAGAACCATAGATCATAGCTGGGGCTGTGGCTTCTGACATAGGCTTTGGAAATGAACATGTCTTGCTAAGGGCCTGAAACTGAACTTCAAGTTCTTTCTGCTTAAGTGTTTGCATAGCATAGCTAAGAGCCAGTGAAAAAAGTGACAAAGCATGGCACACTGGCAGCACCTCTGGAAAATGATGTCCCCATTCACTGCAATGATTTCAATAGATTGACTGTGAAATAGCTCCATAGGTAGGGTAAGGAAGGAAACTATTGCATGGGTGTATTATTGTTTAGGTTAATCCTCATGAAATCGTTGTCAGACAGTTATTGTTGTTGTTGTTGTTGTTTTTCTTTACCCTACTGTTTGCCATGAGGAAAGGTTAAATAATTGGATATGCCCTGTTTCCTATTCCACTATAGTAAACTCTTTTGGCCAACCACAGATTCCCCAGCGGAGCAACAGTGCTCTTACCAGTAAAGAAGGGATGATGTGCTCTCCAAGCTCCTGCAAATCTCTGATTTCTCATATAAGAATATCTTAATTCTTTTTTGAGTGATGATTTGTTTACTGATTATGTTGTCATGATTAGAACTGCTTGGTTAAATGGTAACTCTATTTTTAAATTTTCGAGGAACTGTTAGACTGGTTTTCAATATGGCCACACCATTTTAAGTTCTCACCAGCACTATATTAGGGTCCTGATTCTTTCACATTCTTGCCAACACTCATTTTTATCTGAAATTTTGATCATAGCCATCCTAATGGGTATTCAGTGATATCTCATTGTGGGTTTAATTTGTATTTACCTAATGGCTAATGATGTTAAGCAACTTTTCATGTACTTATTGGCCATTTATATATTTTCTTACAGAAATGTCTATTCAGTCCAGCTGTAAAATGAATGTCATGGGGTGTAATGTATGGCATGACAACCATAGTAAATAATATTATATTTCATGTCTGAAAGTTGCTAAGACAGTCAATCGTAAACATTCTCTTCACAAGAAAAAATATCTGTAACTATGTATGGTGATGGATGTTACCTAGACTTATTGTGGTGATCATTTCACAATATGTGCAAATAGCGAATCATGATGTTGTACACCTGAAATGAATATAATGTGTGTCAGTTAAATATCAATTTAAAAAAATGTCTATTCAGAACCTTTGCCCATTTTTAATTGGGGTGTCTTTTTGTTGTTGGGTTATTTATACACTCTAGATTCAAATATCTTATCAGAAAGTTTGCACATATTTTTTCCCATTCCGTGAGTTGTCTTTTTACTTTCTCAGTAGGGCCCTGTGATGCACAAAATGTTTCAGTTTTAATAAAGTCCAATTTATCTATTTTTCTTCGGTTGTTGGTGCTATAAATGTAATATCTAAGGAAGACACTGCCAAATCCTTAGTCATGTAGACTTGCTTCTGTGTTTTCTTCTAAGAGTTTTGTAAGTTTTAAGTTTTAAGCTTATTTTGATCAATTTTGAGTTAATTTTTATATGTAGTGAGAGATAAGTGTCCAAATTCATTCTTATATTTGTGGATATCCAGTTGTCCCAGCATCATTTGTTGAAAAGACTATTCTTTCCATCATTTAATGATCTTGGTACCTTTTTGAAAATCAACTTATCATAGACATACAGATTTATTTCTGGACTTTCCATTCTATTCCACAGATTTATATGTCTGTACTTATGTCAGTACCCCATTGTCTTGGTTACAGTTGCTTTGTAGTAAATTTTGAAATTGGAAAGTGAGGGACCACTAACTATGTTCTTTTTCAAAATTATTTTAGTTATTTTGGGTCCCTTGAGTTTCCATCTGAATTTTAGGATGAGGTTATCAGTTTCTACAAAGAAGCCAGCTGGGATTATGATGGAGATTGCATCGAATCTCTAGATCACTTTGAGGTATATTGCCATCTTAACCATATTAAATCTTCTGATCAGTGAATATGGTATGCTTTTCCATTTCTTTAATTTTTTATTTATTTTGGGGACAGAGAGAGACAGAGCATGAACGGGGGAGGGGCAGAGAGAGAGGGAGACACAGAATCGGAAACAGGCTCCAGGCTCTGAGCCATCAGCCCAGAGCCCGACGCGGGGCTCGAACTCATGGACCGCGAGATCGTGACCTGGCTGAAGCCGGACGCTTAACCGACTGCGCCACCTAGGCGCCCCTGCTTTTCCATTTCTTAAGACCTTCTTTAACTTCTTTCAACAGCACTTTATAGCTTTCACAGTATAAGTTTTGCAGTACTTTTATCAAATTTACTCCTAAATATTTTATTCTTTTTGATGCAAATGAAAATGGAATTTTCTTTACTCCTTTTTCTGATTATTTATTGGAAGTATATATAAATGCAATTGATTTTTATATATTGGTCATGTATCTTGTATCATGCAACTTTCCTGAACTTGTTTATTAGTTTTAATAACTTTTTTAAATGTTTATTTATTTTTGAGAGAGAGAAAGAGCATGAGTGATGGGGGAGCAGAGAAAGGGAGACATAGAATCCAAAGCCGGCTCCAGGCTCCAAGCTGTCAGCACAGAGCCCAACACAGGGCTCAAACCCACGAACCATGAGATCATGACCTGAGCCGAAGTCAGACGCTTAACCAACTGAGCCACCCCAGCGCCCCAGTTTTAATAACCTTTTAATAGAATCCTTAGAATTTTCTATATATAGTCCCTTTCATTTGTAATCTTACCGTAAGGAAGTAGACTTGTCATGTCATACACCCCTTGAAGCATGTGACAGTCATTTGCTGTAAGGTTTTGATGTCAAGATCTCTTGGAGTTCTGAATCAAAAGAATGTCTTTGGAAATACAGTGACCATTTACCTTTCAGCTGTGAAAAGTTAAAAAAAAAAAAAAGCCAAACTAGGCTTATCCGCCTGTGTAGACCTGCAGCCATACTGTGCCTGTCAAATCAAATAGCACATTCAATCTCTTATATATTTTGAAGACTCAGACACCCAGAAATGTTTCAGAACCTCTTTCTCACTCTAATTAAAATCTTACTGCTCTGTCAGTAGGAAAGAATGAGATCCGACATCCTGAAAACCATAAAAATATGTTTAAATTTTAGTGAGGCTTCCTTTCTCAAATTGATATACATGAAATCTTGTATAATAATGCATTGACATATATGTAGATTCCTATCTGATTTGGAGCATGTTAACGATCACAGCCAACGGATGACAATTTTTTTAAATAATTAATTAAAAGTTAAAAAGTTCAAAGCTTTATTTCAAGCCACATCATGTTTCTCCTTCAGTCTAAAAACAAGTGAGAAATCTGAAAGGTGCTGATCGGGCTTTCCAGTCTCATTATCTCCAAATTAGAAATAATGCCTGCCTACCACTAGAAATGGAGTGAGGTGACGGTGGCAGCCTCGGAGGTTTGCTTGTCACTATTAACAGAAGGGTGGTCTCTGTGCAGGTGAAAGAGCATATCTTAGGGGAATTGACGTGACTTTGAATGACCTTCAAATATCAGTCGTCAAGATTATTTAGCAGTGCGTTAGCTGTTCATCAAGCATATACAGCCAATGGATTTTGTGACCCAGAGAATAATGAGCATTAGTCTTCGATGCTTTGATCATGTCTATATAGACACAGGCAAAAAAGAGAGAGCAAGAATAAGAGAGTGAAAGAGGGCAAGAGAGAGACAGAGGAAGAAAAAGAAAAGAGAAACCTCCTTTGAAACTTAAAAATCCCAAACTTAAAAGCTAATAATAATTGTGCTGACTTACTCTCATCACCAGGAAACTTGCCGTAAGTGGTTTTATTATATCAGTATTTAGAAGCTCATCCCATGTGGCTACTTCCAGCTCACGCACTGTAGCTACTTTGCATACATTTATTACTTATTTTCACTTAAATAGCGAGGAAATATAGTCACATTGATAAATCTTAACCTTCCTTAAAGTGAAAGACAGAGTTCTGTTCTCAAACGAGTAAAGTGAATCATGATTCGTTTATAAGTACTTACTTTCAGACTGGGCAATTTACAATAAAAGGGTTATGAGCACAAATAAACAGGAAAAAAAAAAAAAACCATTTATCACACTACCCAGCAAACATACCCAGTGAGGAAACTGATGAGATCTCAGCTTTGACTCTCTGTCGGCTTAGTCCAGGAGAGAGTTGAATATGACCTACCCCTGCCAATTCCCTTTTCCTCCTTGGTATTCATAAGGAATTGTCAGCAAGAGGGAACACTCTTATCGTAGCTTTGCTCTAGGTCCGGCTCTTTAATAATTTTTCCGAGTTACTCCTGGGTATAAACTCTAGCTTTGGAATGATGTGGGTCATTTTAAATGTTTGATTTGTTTTCATCATCGCTTGCCTTTTAGTCTTTGTCATTCTTTAGTCTGCCAAGAAGCCGCTTGTCCATTTAGCAATCAGAAGTGTGGGAAAAGAACACGCATGGTCCAATTTCCAGGGAGTCTTGTAGCAGTTAGTTGTCAAATGAAAGTATTTTATTTTCTCAATATTTCTGGTGGTGTTAATTCCCACAGTTAAGGTAAATTTAATTTGTGGGATGTCATCAGATATTAAAGTCTCACAAGCAGTATCTTCCAGTTCCTTCTAGGACATCCCTAAAAAGTTAAAATAACAGGAATAATTTAAGTTAACATTTAAGTTGAGATTTTGGAAAAATATGCATTAAGATACTGCATATGTGTTTTTCAAATGGATATGTAAATTATACTATGTGTGAAATCCTCTGTTCTGCATCGTTATATCTTATGTGTTACTAATGTGAGCATATATGTATACACCTTAATGAATTCTTACTTATACTAACTTAAATGAACTTGTCATTTTATGGTAAGTAATGTATTGTTTTGTGTATGTAAAACATTTTGTATATTTCTTTCTTGATGTTTTATTTGCTCTCTTTCAAGAAAAATTAAGTATTCTCTCGTAGATGTATAACATTTAGAAACACCTTCCAAATCTGTGCTCTAGTTACAAATTTGATAGTAAGCATCTTCTAGGTGTAGCTACTTTGATGAGGCTACTTCTAGAAGTGAGACAGTTGACTCATCCTCAACTTATACAAGTATGTTTGCCTTCCAGGAAGGCAACTATCCAGTAAATCTAAAGTACATTAAATGGCTCAGTTATAAGTATTGAGGTGTAGAAATAGAACACAATCCTGTCCTATGTTCGTAAGATAGGCATTTTCTCTCACAAAATTCTGCTGTGATTCAGAAGGAAATTTTACTGCCTACATCAGAGGCAAAAGGGTGCCTTTAGGATACCTTCAGGGTGGAAACTTCTACAACCTGACCACTTAAGTCATGTTGCAGAGAGAGAAACTAAGTAAAAGCACTGAGTTGCTTTGCTTGGTTTCCCATGTTTGCTTTCTCTTTGTCTTGTTTCCTTGGTTCTGGATTTGCCTTTGCCTCTGAACTTCAGACTTTATATATTGGTGCATCCTCTTATGATCATTCATTTTTGGACCAAGGCTGGAGTTACATTATTCTTACTGGTCCAGGCTTTATATCTGTCTCATTTCATTCCACTGTGTTATAGTTTAGAACACATCATTTGACCTATAAATAATTCCTGACTATGGCTTTAAAAACTGAAAGTAGATCAGTGGAGGCATTGAAAATCTTAACATCTTGACTGCTTTCTCAGTGTAAAAGTGGTCAATGTTTAGCTTAGAATCTGTAGTTCTTTTTTCCTATGGGCTATGCTTTCTTTCTGTAGGAAAGCTCTGTGCCTACAATTTATTATTGAGGAGAAAGCCTGTTGTTTTATCAGCTCTTGCTTGGTTTACTTTTTTTTCAAAAAGATATTTTTTAAATGTTTATTTATTTATTTTTAGAGAGAGACAGAAGAGCACGAGCAGGGAGAGGGGGCGAGAGAGAGGAGAGGGAGAATCCCAAGCAGACTCCTTGCTGTCTAGCACAGAGCCCAAAACGGAGCTCGATCCCATGAACTGTGAGATTGTGACCTGAGCTGAAATCAAGAGTCAGAAGTTTAACCAACTAAGCCACCCAGGTGCCACCAAAAGATATTTTTTTAAGAAATGAATTTGTGTGTTCAGCTTTTAAATACCATCTTAGACGCTTCATCAAGGCTCCCTGCTCTCCCCAGCCTCCTGTGCTCACTGGCAGTCTTTGATGCAACCCTGGAAGGCAATGAACCTCATGTGCCCTTTGCTTTGTACTCTAGTTTTTTGGCTCCTGCTTTGATGCTGTTTGGTTACCTGGTTTACTTCACTTCTATCTTAAATCAGGTTGACACATAGGCAACCAGAAACATAACACTAAGTTGTACTTGCTGTGGATTTGCTGAGTTTGGAAAACAATGCTGTGAAACAGATCCATGGACTTAATTAGTATTCTCTGAGTAAAAGAAAGTTCTCCAATCAAATGGTTTACACATCATGACTTCCTTGTGGGGACTATCAATAAATACTATAATACTAAATGCTCTGATAAGTCTTGCATAGAAAAAACCTGTCATATGAATTGTATTTGTTTTCTAAATGCAGTTGTCCTTGCAACCTCTTTTCTGTAGAACACCTGCTCACATCTCAGGGGTCACCAGTTTTCGACACAAGACATTTTGGGAAATTATGTTCATTGAACATGGACCATAAGTTAACAGCCTTTCTGATCCACATCTTCAACAATAAACTTTTAGGGATGCCTGGGTGGTTGAGTCAGTTAAGAGGCCGACTTCAGCTCAGGTCATGATCACATGGTTTGTGGGTTTGAGCCCCACATCAGGCTCTGTGCTGACAGCTCAGAGCCTGGAGCCTACTTTGGATTCCGTGTCTCTCCCTCTCTCTGCCCCTTCCCTGCTTGTACTTGCTCTCTCTGTGTCTCTCTCTCAAAAAATAAACATTAAAAAAATAAGCTTTTAAAAGGTTAATCCTGATTTAAACAACAAGTTACCTACACTTATATTATGTTAGAAATGCTAAAGGATTGTCTAATTAACACTAGGCATATAGGAGCGCGTGGGTGGCTCAGTCAGTTCAAGTGTCTGACCTCAGCTTAGGTCATGATCTCATGGTTCGTGAGTTCGAGCCCCGTGTCGGGCTCTGTGCTGTCAGCTTGGAGCCTGGAGCCTGCTTCAGATTCTGTGTCTCCCTCTCTCTCTGCCCCTTCCCTACTCAAGCTCTGTCTCTTCTGTCTCTCTTAAATAAATAAACATTGAAAAAAACTAAAAAAAAAAAACAAAAACAGGCATGTAGTGAATACAACAATACTTGACTGGAGTTATAGGTGTGTTAGGAATCAAAGACACTTAGTAATATGAACTAGTTCACTTACTACTCTGCGTTCCCTTTGACTCACCTATTCTTTTTTTCTGGTTTGGGTTTCTATATAAAACTGTTGCTAGGACATTCTGGAATATTTTTAAAAAGTATAAGATGTCCTGGCCCTAATATTTTGAGGTTGATACATAGGAAGGGAAAAGTTTGAATAAGTTACTTTTTCTCATTTTTGGTATAGACTGACTGTCCATTCTAACAGCTTCAAGATACAGTAAGATAATTCTGTAGTGTGGATACTTTACTATATTATTAGATTTTTGAAGTGGGCAAAATAATGTTCATGTTAAACATGAACATGTTAACATGTTAACATAACATAACATAAACATGTTAAATCGTGATTTAGGAGGTGTTAAATATTTACTTTTTAGAAATGAGTTAAAATAAATATTTTTCTTTTCTTTTGCTCATCTTGAAATAAAACAATTTGCCATATATATATTTATAAATGAATTAATTTGGTTGTCACTTTAAACTAAACTCAATGCCAGCTAACTATTTTTTTTTCAACTGAGTTAAATGAAACCTCATGGTGATATCTTTATCGACATTTTTTTTTTTTGCAGTGTTGGAAAAATTCCTACATATAAAGGAAAATAGATGACTTTAGGAATTATAGAATTTAATCAAATAAGTAAAATAATTATTTTATGAGTATTGGATAGATGGATGGAAATTGTATCCTGCAAATGAATTAAATAATTGATATTGTGATATAATGTCAGATTTAACAAGAGTTTCTATATGAAAAGTTCTATAAGGGTAGGTCTTTATTAATTTAATAATAATAAGGGAATTCTCTTTGTAACCTACCAGCATCTTCTGAAACCTTTCTTTCTTTTATTACCCCAGACATGTTTGTGGTTTAAAACAGGGAAACCAGTTACCCATGAAATCGTGCTGTTATTTTTTTTTCATTAGCCGTTTGGTCTGGCCCTTTTTGGAGAAGTTGATTTCCCCCAACATCTAGACTAACATTGCTGCTTGGAGTAGCAGAGTTTTACTCAACCGGTTACATTTCTTTGCCCTGCTCTGGTTGGCTGATCGCTCTTATTACTTTAAAAGAACAGTAAATTTTGCCTCCAAGTCGAAGTACGTCAGGACGTAGGAAACTAAGGCAATAGAGTGATATTCCAGCTGTAATAACAAATGCAAGTGTTCTACCTTGGAGGAAAACGAATTGGCACGCAGCCCATGTTCACACTTGCATTCCTTTGAAGTGAATGAGGCCACTGGAGGACACAGACACAGTCTGTCTGCCTTTCCCTGTGTTGCTTTAAGCCAAATCCATAGGTGAGATGAATCAGCTGTTCTGGACAGCAGCTATACCCAAAGGTCTGCTTCAGTGAGCTGTTTTTAATGTGCTGCTTGGGAAGGATGGAAGAAAAATAGCACCTTGTTTCTTAGCAAGAACTTGAAATTCCGTTCACTTAACAAGCATCATTGATACATGCTACGTAACTGGTACTGTGACTCTTATGCTTTTACAGCTTGTTAGGGAGGGAGGTAGTGCAGGAATGGGGAGGAGGAACTTATGTTGCTGTAGTGTATTTTTGGATTTGAGATTACTGACCTTGCCAGCCTAGACAATTAAGGACAAAAACCTATTCTCACGTCTACCTTACTCTTTTCAGTCAGGTAAAAGTCATTTTCTCTCTCTTTTTCAAATAGCTCTTGTAGGGATTTGGCCTAGTTTCCTCAGCAGCAATTTTAGATTTAGAGTGACAAAAATTGATATGTGTGATTTGGCCATTTTTCCCGTGACTAATTTTTCTTGTTTTAGAAAGCTATCGCACACTCAGAGAGAGTAATGGCTCTATTCATTTTTAACAAATGCTGGTTACATCTGGATTTAGTCAGGTGAGGATCTGAATCATGAGAGCTCTAGAGTCCCCGTTGTCTAATATATCACAGAATCAGAAACAGGACCCGCGGCTGCTGCAGTGATGGACTATTGATATTTTAGCTTCTTCCTCTCTGCCACATTTTATATTCCTCCTGCCTGATGGATTAGCTTAGGTATTCTCTACTTCTGCCTCTGTCTTTGAGCCACTTGTACTCAACTGTGAAAAGCATCATTTGATTTGCACTGAATTTATTTCAGCCAATTGTTTTGTTAGCTGTCCAAGTACCAATTTAACAAACTCTCTGACGTTTCCGGAATATTTTATTGTGACATGTTAAATTATAATGAACATATTCTCTGCCAGTTGGGCCTGGTGATGAACAAAGTAAATGTTCAGCCTTTCTTTGTTAATCAATAAACAAATGTAGGAGTTTCTCAACCCTAGTTAGCACCCCTGCTAGCATATGTAGTTATCTTTGTGAGAACTGGAAAAAGGACAGACAGATTGCAAGAGGTATTCACCATGGACAGAGTAAGTAGAAAAGAAAAAGGTGCCCCTTCCTTCAGGGGACTTTGGTCACTTTGACCAGTTGAGTGGAAGCTGATGTTGGCCTCCATTCACTCTGAGCCCCGGCTGACATAACAATCACACAGCCCCAGCAGGCCTCACACATAACAGCATTCCATCTTGCTTCTGTCTCTTCCTACCTTCAAACCTTGTAGTTTTTCTTGTTTTGTCGTTTAATTTGATAGGAGTGAATCCATTTTGATGGTAGAGATATGTGAGAAGGAAGGTCTGAGAACTACTGTTTGCTTTCAGGTTGACCAAAGTGAAATAACCTTGGTGACATTTCAATACAGTTTCCCTTTCCAGCATGCATTGTTAAGTACATTGCAGGCCTTTTCACTGAAGAGAAAACTCATTTTCCAGATAGTAATCCAAAGAATCCATTGGAAAGGTCTGTTCATTTTAAAGAATTTATCATAACTTATTATCAAATGATTGCTTCTGTATATCCGTAGGCCATAAAAGCAGTCATCTGATAATAAAGTGAACTTTATAATAAATAACTTTATAATAAACTGATAATAAAGTGATAATATATGAACTTTTCTGGTATGTGTTATTTCTTATTATACATGAATAGTACCGAAATTGGGTAATTGTTATGTTTACTGCTTTAAAGTATCAGAAGCTGCCAGTTTACCATGAAAAAAGTATTATATCCTTCTACCTCGCCCCACCCACCCATAAACTGGAAAGGAATGAATCGTAAAACTTAGAGTTTTGTTTTGTTTTTACTCTCTTCTTATTCCAGGTGACGTGTTCCATATCACTGCTCCCAATAAATTTACCTTTGAGGAGGCTGAAGAAGAGTGCGAAAACCAGGATGCCCGGCTGGCGACAGTGGGGGAACTCCAAGCCGCTTGGAGGAATGGCTTTGACCAGTGCGATTATGGGTGGCTGTCGGATGCCAGCGTTCGCCATCCTGTGACTGTGGCCAGGGCCCAGTGTGGAGGTGGTTTACTTGGGGTGAGAACCCTGTATCGTTTTGAGAACCAGACAGGCTTCCCTCCCCCTGATAGCAGATTTGATGCCTACTGCTTTAAACGTAAGTGTTTGCTACCTTTTTAAAAATTACAGATTTTAAAAACATACTTCGAAGACATGCATTGGTGTTCAACTGATGGGAATGGATCCCATGTCTTGCCGTGTGTGCACAGAATGGAAACAGTTCAATGACTTCTGAAGGCAAATACATGGAACAGCAGCAATATGGTTAAAACAGGAGGAAGTTTGACAAATGCTATTTTTGAAGTGATAAGGAAATGTCGAGTTGAAGTCTTAACAGTGCTTCCATTGCACCTAGAACCACAGAACACATTTCCGATTAGTTTTTTTTTTTTTTAACATTAATTGCAGTCCTTAAATGTAATTAGAGTGTTGGTGCTATAATGTTGAGGCCAACTATAGCTGAGTTGAATTCTTGAATTCTGCTTCTTTTGTCTTTGGTATGTCTTTCTTTGAAATGGCGGAGAATTCAAATTTCAGTAATTGCAGGTGAGTACTTGGAACCGAGATTGATAATCATAATGTTCAATTAATTCCTAACAAGGAACCATGCTGTAAATAAAAATCTCCATTTATCTTATTTTATTTCAGGTCATGGAAATACGTGCCTTCTCATCATTAATTCTGTAGTACATATTGAAGTGCAGTATATGTTGTTTGCAAGGTGTAACATAGCCTACTTTCAATTTGGTTTGCTACTTAAAACTCATCTTAAGTAACATTTATCCATACATGATTTACTTATTTAAAATTATCAGATGTCCTTAAGTTATTTTAGCAGTCATAGCCACACAGTATGCTTGTAGAATTTGCTTGGTCAAACAAGCAAGTAGTCTAGAGTCTCACTGTGACTTTTACTGGTCTGTATTGTGATAGCAAAACAAAAATTTCCTAGAATTTGGGGGAGTATATTCAAAGTAGAGCCATGTCATATTGAAATATAGTGAAAGGTTTTTACTAAGTTTCCAATATATCTTGTTTTAGCTATGTGTAACTGAAACGAGTAGAAAATACACTAGCTTATTATGTAATTGGTTTCTAAAGTGAAACACACAGGCATTCTTTGTCAACCAAAAAGTCATGCTAGGATGTCTGAGTATTCCACAGAATAGACGTTAGTGCAATGGAAAGGCACTGACATGTTGCTGCCTCCCTGCTAAGGGGCCTTTGCCCACATCTCCTCCCATTGACTCAACTCTCTGAGTGTGAAAGCCATGTTTTGTGTTTTGGCATGGTACAAGCTGGCTATACAAAGCCATTGAAAATACTAACTTTTGTTCCTAGACTGAAACAATAGAAAAGGTCTTCCTTAGTTATTTTTTGGGGGGTGGGGGGGGAATTAAAACAATAATAAGGGAAGCCTATCTCTGAAAGTAGAAAGATACACATTTTTTTTAAGCCACAATCTCCTAACAGTGACTTTCAAGTAGTTCAAGCTCTCAAATCAGTTTTACATTAAGTGACTATGATTAAGAACTAAAATCAGATTGCTGTTGGGATGTTTAATTAGGGAAGAAGTGGAATTATCCAACCTGACTATCTTGTTAAATTGCATTTTCTCTTGCTTTATATAAAACTGGCAAGACAAAACTTTTAAACAACCTTTTTTTTTTTCACCCCTTGGGTAAAACTTAAACCAAAGGCTGTCTGTAGCCACAAAGAATTCATCCTGATGTGTTTTAAATTATTTATTTAAATGAGGAATTCACATGAATGTATGAAATAAGATATTTCTATTCAAATACAATAATTACTTACTAAAAACCTGCATAAAATCTGAGAAAAGTTTGAAAATTCAGGTCTAGTTTCCTTTTTTTTTCCCTCTAATTCATTTGAATTCATATAACTTGGAAATATATAACTTCCAAATATCATGATTCAAATTTTGGGTTTTTTTTTTCCCAAACCAAAGGGTAATCTCATCTATTACAAATCTAATCTAAGGGTTAGATTCTTGTTTATTTCTTTCCTAAAACCTACTATATTCAAAATTGATTGGGCATATACAAAATTTAGAAGGCTCAGTCATAACATAAATATCTTTCTTATTTCTTAGTCTTTCTTAAACTACATGCAGTGCCAACTGCTTCCCCAAATTGCTAAATCTTTTTTCAAGGATTCTTTTAATGTATATATTTTAAACAATGTAAAAAATACTCTCAAAATGACTTGACTGCTGTTCACTTTTCCCACACAGTTGAGGTGTGACTAAGTTTTTAGGGTAAAGTTTATAAGAGTTGTGACCTTAGCAACAGTTCCAAAAGTGATTCCAGAGATGTATAGCTGTTTGCTCAAGCAGGGGAATTTAGAAGTATAACCATATTTTTCTTGTTTGCTTTTTACCAAATGTAGATGGTGTTTTTAAGCCACTTCCTGGTGAATGAACAATTCTAAAACCTCACTTATAATTCTATTTTCCTTTGAACATTACTGAATAGAAATTTAACAATGGCTGATGGCAAACATAATTAGAATCTGTTCATGTCAAGTTGATTTTAAAAAACCAGGAAATTAATACATTTGTGAAATAAAATTTTCCTGTGTTATTTCCCTGTGACAATTAAACTAAATTGTGCACTTTTGATTTTTTCCAAGGTTGGAGACTTAGGACTTTGAAAAATCACCCATACATCCCCAAATTTGAGTGAATCAAAGCCATTCAAGACTCATGATAATCTCTCATGTAATATCATTAATGATCTCCAAGCCAGGGAGATACAGCACGTTTCCCAGAAAAACCATTCTAATATCCCATTACCATTATTCTCAGATAATTTTTCTGATTATTTAAATTCATTGCATTAGACGTTGAGCCCTTTTTTCCTTTATAACTTGGAGACCAAAATCTAAATAACAGCCATATCTATTATTGAACACAATTGTTCATTTGTCCCTAGGCATCTTCCTCAACTGAAACAATGTCCTTGTTTTGAAATGTTAATTTCTAAGCCCCTGGATCATCTATGTGATCTTGCTTTGAACCTTCATTATTTTTTATATCCCTCTGTTTGATTAAGCTAGGGAGCTAGAAATTATGGTTTAGAGAAGGTGAAATAAATTCTCACCACTTCATATGCTACATTTTCACCTATTTGTTCACTTTTAAAAGTACCCTACCCTTCTAACCTTTGGGGTGCTTCTTATTCTCTTCGTGCCCTCGATCATAATCTGATCATAGGCACCCAACTAATCTTTCCCTAAATGGTATTTTAAATATGTTTTCTGTTTATTGAACTTCAATCTGTTAGCATTCAATCACTCACTCATAAAACTTTTTAAAAATAGTTTGAATTCTAATACCACGGTTCCAACCTTTACGCTTTATTTAACAATGAACTCAGAATCAACTTATTGAATATCCACTCTATTTGTGCTTTCTCATGTTTACAGTTATTCACGTATAAGACATTTTCATATAGAAGAACTAATTTGAAATTAATAATTTTCATATAATGTACGCATCCTGGGTGTGTGTTAAATCGACTATCGTGCTGCTAATAGGGGCTTTATGTTTTATTGGGAAAATCTGCCTCGTGTCTTAGAAGCACAAAGAAGATAGTCCATAGGACATAAAATATATAAGTACAGTGATCCAAAACATCTGTATGGCAGACAGCTGCAAAGGTTGGAAGGGAGCTTTGTGGGAAGAGAAGTATGCTGATTTCTGTTGGCTTTCTCATTAATGAAGTTGAAAGAACACTGGTATTTTTCCAGTTCAGAGATCTCTCCATGTGAATTCTTCTGGGAGGACACTTTTGGAATAATTTGGAGTTGCATTTTCACCTTTATGATAGTCATCATTAATATAGCAGCCTTTATTCTTAAGATACCTCTTTGTAGATATTTGTGGTTTTTGAAATTATTTCCTCTTCTTGAAATGGTTGAAGCAAATGGCACAGATAATCAGATATTCTGACTTAGGATGGAAATCAGCTGTTAAACTGACGAAAAAGCCACCCAACCCCAAAGGAAGTCTGAGGTTTTCCATTCCAAATAGTAGAATTAATTAAATTATAAGCAGACTTTTAAACAGAGTTCTAAAATTATTGAAAACCCTTGTTTGTGAAAACAAAGTCACAGAAATCCTGGCTTTGTAAGGGAGATTCTCTGAGATGTAGTGCCATTGCTTTCCCATGCTCCAGGACTAGAGGAAGGCAACACCAAATGGTACCGTAATAATCGACAGTGACGTACAGTTTCATCTTTAAAATATGAGTCCTTCATTTTTGGAACACTATAGAAGCATTTTCATAGCATCATAGAAAGTTGCTAGCACGGAACTTGGATTGAGACATAGGACAACCTGATCCACAGGCCTTCTGTTTGACCCTAATGCCATATCATCGCCTTTTAAGTTAATTTCATCAGCCACGAAAATACTCTGAGAAAAGCAAAATCAGCTCTCTTGCTGTCATTAACAATAATGCGATTAATTTTTCTCTAATAAGCAGTGTCATAAGTGTTTATATTATGTTTCCATGGGAACTTTTTCTGCATGTATATTTTACTGTTTCCCAAAAGAAAGCTGTTATAAGACAAACATGATATTTGGCAGTAAAATGAGGTAACAGTTATGGAATTTCAGAGGATAGAGAATTGAATTAGAAGAAAAAGAGTCAACCACACTTTGGCTCCTTTAGTTGTTCATGTCAATCAAAACAGACCAAAGCCTCTTCCAGGAAATGAATATAGAAAAGGCTTTTCTTTACAGAGAGAGAGAGAGAGAGAGAGAGAGAGAGAGAGAGAGAGAGAGAGAGAGAGAGATTATTTAGTATGTTTTTGTTTAGTTTTGTTCCAACACAAAAGGGTAAATAGTGACAGACTTCGAGGAATATTTAAATGTTACCATACTGTAAATGACCAGCAAGTTTTCATTATAAAA
The DNA here is from genome assembly GCF_022837055.1 of Prionailurus viverrinus. Lineage (NCBI taxonomy): Eukaryota > Metazoa > Chordata > Mammalia > Carnivora > Felidae > Prionailurus > Prionailurus viverrinus. The sequence goes on from NC_062561.1 coordinate 147,566,143, forward strand.
TTCGTGGATCTGAGCTTTAGAATGGTCTGCAGAATGACCACAGCTAATAACAGCTCATAGCAAACAAAAATAAACAACATGTTACAACTCAAGTCTGATTTACAACAAAGTCACATCATCCTATCTTCAAATTTTCTAATAGACTTTAGTTTTTAGAGTACTTTTAGTTTTTAGTTTTTAGGTTCACAGTGAAAGTCAGTGGAAAGTGCAGAGGTTTCCTATTTACCTCTTGCCCCCTCTGGTGCGTAGCCTCCCCCATTGTCAGCATCCCACACCAGAGTGGTACATTTGTTACAATTGATGAATGCATGTGGACTTATCATAATCAAAGTTCATAGTTTACATAAAGGCTCATCTTTTATGTTGTACCTTCTGTGGGCTTGGACAAATATGTGATGACATATATTTACAATTCTAGTATCATACACAGCAGTTTCAGTGTCCAAAGATCATTAAATTTTGACAGAGTAGATGGAGTTCAAAGATATCCACTTTGGTTTTCCCTTTGGAAAACTCCTGTTTGGGGATTATTGAGAGTGAAACACAAGGTATTACAAATACTACAGATATTGCAACTCTTATCAGGGAGACAGGCAATATGCATACAACTATTTTAAATCATACAGGATGTGGTGAAATAGCAACTACGTGTTTCCTTAGAACAGTTCCTTCTGAATTTAGTGATGACTACTTTTTGATTTTTGAAAATCCGATTTTTTTTAAGAAACAAAAATCTTTGCGTACTAAGCCGCTGCATGTTCCCTATGTTGAAAAGGAATCTCGTCTATAACACCGTCACTTTTACACACGTTTTACATTTCTTTAAACAGGACAGGCCATTCTTTGTAAATCTGGAGTTATTATAATGTAGCATTTTATGATGACATGTTACTTTTTATTGCCTGAGACCGTTCTTTCTGATGCTCGGAGTTGTTTCCAGTGATTTGTAATTACAAACCTAAAATATATCATGTGGGTACTTCACTTCCTGGTCTATGTTCGTATTTCATGCTAAAGTAAGCCTGGAACCAAGACCCTTAAGAGTTGCAAACATAGTGTGTGGAACGTAGAACAAAACACAGAAGTATCAAAAATGCCAAGCAGCCTCTGCCAGAAACATCTTATTGTTTATTAGAAACAAGGCTGCACTGCAGAGTGGAAAGGAAGATGAAGACAAATGTCTCAACACCTGGAATCAAGTGAAGAGTGGTATTAAAATGTTTAATATCCTGTTTTTATGAAACCCCCCACATTATGGACGATGTAATAGTTTACATGTATCTTGGGTACATTTGATGTGGCTTTTTTGTTGTTTTGCAATCTGAGGCACTCCCTCTCCCCTGAGACACAATGCAGCTTGAAAAGGAGGGAGAAAGATAGAGGCAGAGTACACAGGAACCCTTCAGGAGAGTAGTATTACCAAGTTTTCCTACTAAGCTTTGATTTGCTGCTGTAGTTTCTGATAAGTAACCTATCCACTGTTTCCAAACTCTACATTCATATTTTTTTGGACTTCTCTTTATCTTAAAATACATAATATTCATTTTCCCTAACCAAAAACAGTCATTCATACTTACGGGTAAAAGCAGTGATAACCCTTACGATATGAAACAAGTGATCAGTTTGTGACTATAAAATGTTCAATTGTCTGAGTTAATTTAATTATAGTTTCTAGATTCCCTTCATCACAAACGCTTTTGGGTCACCCCAAAGTACACAGCAGCACTTGACAAACACTGGACGTACAACTTTTTATTAGTGACTTGTCTAATCAACTCTTTGAAATTATTTTTCTAGCTAAACAGAATATATCAGAGGCTACAACCATCGAACTGAATATCCTTGCAGAAACTGCATCATCCAGTTTTTCTGAAGAACTACAAATGGTACCTGACAGAACAACACCAGTCATCCCTTTAATCACTGACTTACCTATAATTACAACAAAGTTCCCTCCTGTGGGAAATATAGTCAGTTTTGAACAGAAAACCACAGTTCAGTCCCAAGCTGTCACACACAGAGTAGCCACTGAATCATCCACACCTACTGGGAGTACCAGAAAGCCTTGGGATTTGGACTACGACTCACCTTCTGCATCAGGACCACTTGGAGAGCCAGACATATCTGAAATTAGGGAAGAAGCACCCCAAAGTACAACCGTCATCCCCCGTCCTGCTCCTGATTCATGGGATGGTGTCAGGGAAGACATACAAACACGAGAATCAGTTACCCAAATTGAACAAATAGAAGTGGGTCCCTTGGTAACATCTATGGAAATCTCAAAGCACATTCCTTCCAAGGAATTGTCTGCAACTGAAACACCATTTGTATCTACAACAATGACGTTGGAATCCAAAACTGAAAAGAAAACAGTAAGCGCTATTTCCGAATCTGTGACCACAAGCCACTATGGATTCACCGTGGGAGAAGATGACAGGGAAGACAGAACATTTACAGTTAGATCTGGTCAGAGCACCTTGGTCTTTAGCCAAATACCTGAAGTTGTTACAGTGTCAAAGACATCAGAAGACACCACCTCCACTCAACTAGAGGACAGGGAGTCAGTCTCAGCCTCAACAATTATTTCACCTGTAACTCTGCCTGACAGTAATGAATCAACTACGGACAAATGGGAAGAGAAACAAACTAATGGAAGGATAACTGAAGATTTTTTTGGCCAGTATGTGTCTACTACACCTTTCCCATCACAGCATCATACAGAAGTAGAATTGTTTCCTTATTCTGGTGATAAAAGATTAGTCGAGGGAATATCCACAGTTATTTACCCCTCTCCACAAACAGAAATGGCACAAGGAAGAGAAAGAACAGGAACACTAAGTCCAGAGTTGAAAACAGATACTTACACTGATGATGAGATACAGGAAAAGATTACAAAAGATCCATTTCTAGGAAAAATAGAGGAAGAAGACTTCTCTGGAATGCAGTTCTCAACCACTTCCTCAGAGCAAGTTCATCTTACAGAGTATTCAGTGGAAATGACCAAACCTTTTTATTCTCCAGCACTGACAACAACAAAGCCCCCAGAAGCAAGAGATGTGGAGGAAGACTTTATGACAACACCAGTTGAATTAGAAACAGATGGCTATCAAGAAACTACAAAGTATGATGAGGGTATTACGACAACACATTTGAGCCACAGCACTTTAAATGTGGAGGTGGTCACTATATCAAAATGGGCATGGGATGAAGATAATACAACATCGAAGCCTTTAGAGTTCACAGAACATGCAGGCCCTCCAAGATTACCCCCTGCCGTACTCACTACTACAGAAGTGGGTGGAAATGATAAAGAAATTCCAAGTTTCACTGAAGATGGAGGAGATGAATTTACTCTTTTTCCAGATAGTACTCAAAAGCCATTAGAGGAGTTAACTGAGGAAGATACAGCAGGCCACGGGAAATTCACAGTTGGATTTCAGCCAACTATGTTAACTGGTATTGCAGAAAAGCCAACTTTGAGAGATTCTACAATCGAAGGAAGAGTTCCACTTGTCACAAGCACGGGAGGCCAAGTTGTTTATGCAACTACAGAAGGAAGTGCTTTCGATGAAGGAGAATATAGGGATGTCTCTAAGCCAGTATCTACTGTCCCCCAATTTGCCCAGACTTCGGAAGTAGAAGGATTGGCATTTGTTAATTATAGTAGCACCCAAGAATCTACTACTTATGTAGACACTTCCCATACCATTCCTCTTTCTGTAATTCCCAAGACAGAATGGGGAGTGTTGGTACCTTCTGTTCCCTCAGAAGGTGAAGTTCTGGGTGCACCCTCTCAAGACATACATGTCATTGATCAGACTCATCTTGAAGCAACTCTTTCTCCTGAGAGTCTAAGAACAACAACAAAAATCACGCAGGGAACAACTCAAGAAGAATTCCCTTGGGAAGAACAGACTTCAGAGAAACCAGTTCCTACTCTCAGTTCTGCAGTTGACACAGCCAAGGAGGCAGCAACACCTTTAGATGAACAAGAGAGTGATGGGTCAGCATACACAGTCTCTGAAGACAGATTGGTGACAGGTTCTGAGAGAGTCCCAGTTTTAGAAACAACTCCAGTTGGAAAAATTGAGCATAGTATGTCTTATCCACCTGGTGCTGTCACTGAGCACAAAGCAGAAACTGATGAAGCAATAACACTAATGCCAAGCATAGGATCAGAGGTGTCTTTAAGTCCAGAGCCTGAACGAAAGTATGAAACAGAAAGTACTAGTCCAGGGGGATTTGTATCACATTTCGGCACCCATGTTACCCAGCTTATAGAGGATACCACTACTGAGAAAAGAGAGAAAACATCTCTAGATTATGTGGATTTAGGTTCAGGATTATTTGAAAAGCCCAAAGCCACAGAAATACCAGAATTTTCAACAATTAAAGCCACCGTTCCAAGTGATATCACTGCCACCTTCAGTTCAGTAGAAAGACTCCACACGACTTCATCCAAGCCGTCTCCAGCACGCACTGAGAAACCGCCTCTCATTGACAGGGAACCCGGAGAAGAAACAACCAGAGACATGGTAATCATTGGAGAATCAACGTCTCGTGTTCCTCCCACTACACTCGAGGATGTTGTAGTGAAGGAAACAGAAACTGATATTGATAGAGAGTATTTCACAACTTCAAGTACTCCATCTGCTACACAGCCAACAAGACCACCCACTGTGGAAGGCAAAGAGGCCTTCAGACCTCAGGCGCTTTCCACTCCAGAACCCCCAGCAGGGACAAAATTCCACCCTGACATAAATGTTTATATTATTGAGGTCAGAGAAAACAAGACAGGTAAGTCTTTGCTTTCTAGACATACCAGTCAAGGCAATCTGCATTTTATCTTGAAAATTACTTTTGGAAAAAAAAAATCAACCTACCAAATGCTGCCATTAGAAGATAACTGGAGTGTGAAAATTTCTGTATTTTAGCTGCATATATTTGTACAAGAATTGGAAGAATATGTTATTTGGAAGAATGTTAGATACGAGTGTGTTTTTTAAAGTTCTAAGAAGCCCTGCTTTGTCATCTAATATAACCAATCATCACTGTTACATCACTTCAGAACATGCAGAACAAAATGTTTTAATTTCAGTGTCTTTCCATGCATTACTACTCAAGTGTAGTACTAGACTGTGTTAACATTCCATCGGTCTTTAACTATTAACCTTCAGCACTTACATTGTGGACAGCTAAAACTGTATTGGCACATGTCTAAGGCTGATAGAAAGATGTCTACAGGTGTGCTTTGCGTTTTCTCTCCCAGGATTTTGTAGGTTTGTTGTACAGCTTGTGGGGTGGGTAACAGGTCTGTAGTTTAAATGTTATTTTATGAAAGTTCAACATACTGTTAAGCTGTTGTCTCTTGGGTATTTTAATAAGGCTCTGAATATTTACAACAAATACAATCTAGCTCAGTTCTAGGAAATGCTATAATTCATTGTGTCACATATAATTTCCGATATGGATATGTCAGCATTACCTCTGCTCCCTAAAAAACAGGCTGTAATGTTACTTATTTTATGATATCATTGTTTTATCTCTAGGAATTTTTATGATACCTTCTATTCTGCTCAAATATTTTATTTATCTCTCCAGCAAAATTCCTAAAAGCAGTTTCTTTACATCGAATAATACTTGCCATTTTCATTATCAAATGCAACTTATTCCTTCCTAAAGGTCAGACCACACCATCTTTTGAATTTGGTAAGCTGGCTGAGAACACATAGTGCATACAGTTTAATAGATCAATTCAGGTTTGTATCTTTTTAATTTAGAAGTTAAGATCACTGATTTTAGTTAAATTGCTGTATACTAGTTTAAATATGTGATTTGAAAGAATAGTGATTTTTCCTTTACTGGGGTCTGAGAGGTTGGGCTAGAAGAATTTTTTTTTTTTTTTAGCAGGTTCTCTCTCTTGCTGGTAAGACATTCCCCTCAGGGTGTCATTTTCTTAAAAGTGATGCTATCCTCATTAGAGGATACCTATTGGAGTGTACCTATTGGAAACAAACAGGTCGCTCTATTCGTCAGGTCAGCTGGCTTCCATTGCTGTAGGTGGCAACTTCACAGTCATAGCATCTAGAATTTTCTCAGTGTAAAGCCTCTGGCAGAGCAGTAAGTAGAAAGGAATACATTCTCAGAGTATTGAAGGTAATGTCCACTGTCTAGTACAGTTGAAAGAGGCCAGGATTGGACATTATTGTTCTGCTAATGATAGTTTCTTGGAAACTATCTCATGTTTCCTGTTTCTTACATTCCCTTTCCACCTTTTGAAACTAAGATTAGAAAGACTGACTATGCAGAAGTTTTTCCCAATTTAGATTACTCTCATGTTAACGTAGATTCTATGCTGAATCAAGTAATATAGGAAACAGTAAAACCATTCTGCACTTAAAAACTTTTCTAAATGGGAAACTGTGTGATAAGGTTAGGGTGATCGAGTTAAAAAATAGAAAGTGTGAAACTTTATCTTCCTGGAAAAATTGGCAGTCATAAAAAAAAAAAAAATCTAAGTTTATAAATGGTGACTCAAAATGGTGGTTCTGAGTAACTAACCCAGAAACCGTTTTATACAAAGGTGCATGTTTATATTTGAGGTGTGAACTTAATTCAGCTGGTCTGGGAGACATGCCTAGGTGTGTCCTCTGCCTTCTTCCACTTTGAAAACATGGGGCCATGATTCTCTCTCATACTAGTTTTCCTTCAGCACTGATAACAATAGGTCAGAAAAGTCTGCAACGGGAATGGTCGGGATTCTCCATCAGGAGGAGATTCCGGTGTGTGGGTAGTAGGGCGGGGGCTGGGGGAAGAGATAGAGCTATAGCCTGTAGTTATCTCGTTCCCTCCCCCCGTCTCTCTGTCTCCCTGTTTCTCTGTCTTACATCTACCTATCATTTTTGTACACTTGAAAGAGGCCATTCTCCTTAGGACTAAAAGCGTTGTTTATTGTCTTGATAAGACAACAAGGTTTACTCAGCTCCAACTGCTGACTTTTACTAATTTTACTTCTTTTACACGAGAAAGTTAATTTTTTAAGCATCTTGAACTTTGGCAACGGAAAACCTTAAAGCAGATGTTAAATTAATGAGTTCTAAGGCAGGTGTACATTAATAAGGAAAAATACACATGTGCCTGGAAACCAACTTTTTATGTATCAAGGCACATTTTCCCAGATTGGAAAATCCTTGGTTCACGTATGAACTTGTATAAATCTATTCACAAACATAGAACCCCCCTCTACATGTACTATATGCCCAAGTAAGCAAAAATGCCACCCGTGCTACACTAAACCAAGGCATTCATAATTTTTTGCTGTGCTCAGCAAGTCATGTAAATCTCGATTTTTTTTTTTTACTACTATGAAACAAAACATGCTACTCAAGACACGTTTATGTTATATTTGCTGAAATGGATCTTAATAGCAGCTTAAGGTGCTGTTGCTGGAGGGCAACTGTAGTTAGCAGTTAAAAAAATCTGAAGGAACTTTTCAGCTCATAAAAGTTTTATGAGCTGAAAAATGCTATGGGGTGTGTTTAACAGTGGTTCGGGGGATACTGAAAACATGACTCCTGTCTACTTCAGGAGTAATTTGCACACCTGCATTTTGAAAAATTATTGAAAGCTTTTCTTTGTGAACATGTATGAAGTCTACAGGATTTAATGGTGTAGAAAGTTTTTTCAATTCTGGGCTTTTTTTTTCTTTTTTTTAAAGAATGCTCCCCTGTATCATCTGAAGTGTCACACGTTGGGGTGACAGATCTGTGAATGTTTTGAAAAACTGGTATACTGTTATCTTTAAACCAAAGAATAATTTGTAAATGTGCAGATATTAAATCTGAATGTTATTATGCAAATGCTCATAGTTATAACCTTAAAATAGATGGCTTATTAGTTTGTTTTTTTTAAATGTGTTTGTATATACAACATCCTATTTGTCAGGCCAGCTTGATATTATTTGTTTTGTCAGGTGGTCTTTTTTGCTAGTTTTATAATTTACATCTAAGTATAAGGCAGATGTAAGGCCAATATTAAACTAAAATGACATAAGTATTAAGGTACTGATAAAATTATTAATGTAATGGTATTAAAAATTAGTGACATTTTGAGAAAGATAATTTTGGCCTCTAAATTAGAATTCATTTTGCTCAGTTTCCTTATTGGTAATTATGGTACCTTATTGCTTATATTATTCAGAAATAACTCTCATATTACCAATTCCTCCTGCATTTGTATCTGTACTTTGGAGCAGTGTACATAATGCTAATATCACTGAGGACAGGATGAAGGATAAGGGATGTTGGCTCTGGGAACAGGAGATAGACGTCTGGGCGAATGGCAATATTTGTATCGTTGGGTGCGCAGTCATCATTTTTTGAAAGGCAACGTTTATACAAGATAGCTTCATATAATTTTTTTTTTTTTTTGAGAGAGAGAGACAGAGTGAGAGGAGGGAGGGGCAAAGGAAGAGGGAGACTGAATTCTAGGCAGCTCCAGACTGTGAGCTGTTAGCACAGAGCCTGACGTGGGACTCGAACCCACGAACCACGAGATCACCACTTGAGCCAAAGTCATATGCTTAACCGACTGAGCCACCCAGGTGCCCCAGCTTCATATAATTTTTAAAAATCATGTATTTTTCATTTTTATAGCATTTATAATGTAGAAAAATTACTTTAAGATTCTTTATTATATCAGATTCCTTTCTCCAAACAAAATCTTATTAGGAACACTATATTTTGAGCACATGAAAGAGTGGCTCTTCTGGTTAATATTTGAAAGGCAGCTCTGTTCCCCACTATACCCCAACACTGCACCGTTCATGTTCATATTTGAGAGGAGATCAAGAATCAGATCTTATTTTGTGGCAGTTTCTAAAATAACATGTACCTCATGGGACACCTGGGTGGCTCAGTCAGTTAAGTGTCTGAGTGCAGCTCAGGTCATGAGCTCGCGGTCCGTGAGTTCAAGCCCTGCGTCGGGCTCTGTGCTGACAGCTCAGAGCCTGGAGCCAGCTTCAGATTCTGTGTTTCCTTCTCTCTTTGCCCCTCCCCCACTGGCACTCTGTCTTTCTCTCTCTCTCAAAAATAAGTAAAGCATTAAAAAATTTTTTAAAGTACAATAACATGTACCTCAAAACACAGCTAGAAAAAGAATAATAACTTCTAGCGAATTCAAAAGAAAGCAGCAATAATAATTCATTCCTGAATGAATTAATTTAACTTGAGAACATTTTTTAAATTGGTCTGATTATCAATACTCTTATCTCAGTATCATAATATACATTTCTTGGTGTTTACCTTTAAATAACTTTGTGTGTTGCTGAATAAAGCAAATGAAGCAAGTCTAGTTTCAATCTTACCAATGCCTGTGCATAATCAAAGTAATGTATAGTTACATTTCAGAACATCACATGTATGTGCAGAGCTAAGTCATCATCGAGCTCACACTTGGAGCTCGATACTTTCGGGCATGGTATACATATATTTTCATGTTTGAACTTCAGAGACAATTTGTGAGACAACTAGGGAAAGTACTGCAAATAAGGAATGGAGGCTCATGGTTTGTGTTTAGTTTGCTGCTAACTTTGGGGGCTGCGGATGCTATTCAAGTACCTGCCATGGCAAGAGAACAGCATCCTGAAATTTGTGGCGCTGGTTCTGAGCTGCTTCTTCCCTTCAGAATTTTGGAACACATCCCTGAAATTGGATGGGGCCAGCGCTTGCACACATGAGTGGTTCCCTTTGCTGGTCTCCAGCTATGGCTCCCTGCCAGAGAAGCAGTTTCTCTTTTTTCTGGAGGGAATTAGGATGGCTTTCCCCATCTCTCCTTGGCTGCCTGAAATCTAGAAAAGGATCAAGTTCCTCTTCTAATAGTCAAATAATGAAAAGGGAAGAGACTCTCTTCCCTTTGATTCTATACTACGAAGAAAAGAATTGACCTTAGTGTTACTAAATTTATTAGTGAGTTTAACACTACATTACAGACCAGCGGTTACCTTTTTAGAAAGTCCTTCTAAGTGAAATATTTTTTATGTGTAACATATACATGCACACACTGCTCACATATAGACATGCAGACACAAACACATAGTAGACTGTCAATTTCTTTAAATGCTCTATGAATGTTTTATTAACCCACCCACCTCGAGATACAATTCAAAAAACTGAAATTGTTTCTTCACAAGTTAACGTTTAATAATAAAAGACATGTTCCATAGATAACTAAAAAGAACTTTATTATCTTTCTAACATGATCCGATGCCTATTCTTTCTGAAAATAGCATTTGCCATTACAACTTAGTGTTATCACAACTACTACTGAGGTGGGGCTTTATTTAAAGACAAATACCACTTATCTGTCACTGGCAATGAACTCGAGAGAAAGGCACACACTGTCTTCCAGCATACCACAAGCAAGGTTTATCTTGGTAAAGGCAAAGCTACAACACACCTAGTCCTTTGACAGATATTACAAGAGGCACAGAATAAACATAAACCATAAACCCTGCTTCCAAGGACTTTAAAGGCATAGAGCATTTCTGGGGAGCCAATATTAACACAATCAAACATAACCGCAGTACGGAAACATATAGTTACACACAAGGTGATGTGGTACCAGCTATAAATGGCAGCTGGGGTCAGTGAATGAAGGAATCACTGGAGGCATAGAGGTCAGAGAATATTCTGTGAGAAGGATGAGGCTTCAGCTGGGTCCTTGTTGGAGAGGAAGATCAAAAACAAATTACTGGAAACCAGTTATTAACCTTTTGCTGCCTAACAGAGGCTCATCAGTGGGGACTAAGGAGCCACAAATATAATCAGACACTTTTCTAAATAGCACCAGTATGACAGAGGGTCACAGCCTGCTTTGGAAGATGAATGCCTTCTTAGTATTCACCTAGAAACCTGCACAGTGTGTGGAAACCAGAGATATTCAGCCAACTTCTTCAGGAGGCAGTGTTCTCATACTACTTTCTTGTCCTTCAGTGATTCATGCTTTTTTGACAAATGTAGCATCTTCTGTAGATTAAATACGTTTAACTTTCCAAAATGTATTCCCATGTCATGGTTCAAAGTGCCACACCTTTAAAGTTAAATGGCATAAAGCTACTTTACGAAGGGTGGGCTACGTACTCTAAAAGGTGAGTTAAAGGTTTATAACATCTAATTCAAGTGATTTTTGACCACTAGTATTACAGAAACAAGTGCTAGAGATTGGAGAGTCTGGAGTCAGTCCTTCTTTTATTTATCCATGGTGTGGACCCAGAAATTTCTTAATTTCTTTGTCAGAGCTTTTTGCCAGCAAAATAGATGTAATGGTTATTATGTATAGAAGGGATAGTATTACCTAAACTTTGACCCATACTCTTTTTTCCAAGCCACAGAGATTATGAAACAAGGAAAATGATCACCTACCTATATACACACACGCGCACACACACACACACACACACACACACACACACGCATACATATATACACACCTGTACATATAATATACCAATATATTTTTTTCTCTTTTACTCAAGTCAGGTAATTACCATGTACAAGATACTACACTAGAACTGGATTTTTGGAACACGCTCTGTGACGTTCTAAATGAACATGGGTAGATAGTCTGTTGCGTTCATAGGATACATGGAAAAGACAGTTGACACAGTGTAAAGAGCCTTGGAAACAGTCCTGAGTTCTTTGTCAGCATTGTTATTTCACTCTGTTTGGCCTTAAAAATTGCTTTATCTCCAGAAGCCTCAGTTGTTGTAATGTTAAAAATATACAACAATACTACAAACTCACTAGGTTGCTTCAAGGATAAAGGGATCTCTTCAAGGGTTTGCCCATTACTGTGGTAGAGATATCATAGAGTTAATATTTCATGACAACAAAGCACCAAGCATAGTGCCTGGCACATGGGAACTACTTAGTACAAATTAATCCCATGTCTGCTTTAGTAATTATTTTATTCTGGACTTGTAAATGTAGGAACACTTAGATGGTTTTGTACTGTAAATAGGTAAAAAATGGAATTATCTTAAAATTCAGGATTTATACCACAGGGAGCCAATTGTAATTACACCATAGTATCTGTGTGACTGTAAGAGCTTTTTAAAATTTTAATCCTCTATGAATTGTGTTTGTCTAGGGTGATGCCATTTTGGGTGCAAATCAGAAGCAGCTGCAACCCTTATTTAAAATTTAAATATAGTATTGATTCGACAGTACCTATATGTAGAAGCCTTTAGCTTTCAGCTCTTTTTCGTGTGTGAAAAAACTTGGGCTTATGATTTTGATAACTACCAACCCATTTTTTTTTCCAAAGAAAAAGATCTTTTTACAAATTCTTTATAAAATTGTCCAGGTACTGGGCCTAGTCTCTTCTTGCATATTCATGGAATGCATGGACATTCCCTGCTGTCTTTCTGTTGTTGTCAAGGAAACCCCCAGTTCTCTACACAGGGATTACATTCTTCTTTCTTAATAGCTCTTAGATCATTCATTTGTGCAATGAATAAAAAATGTATTCATGGGCCCAGACAGTGTTCAGAACGTTTTTGAGGGGAGGGATGTAGCCAAGGGGAGAGACGTGCATCGTGAGAGGAGCAAGAGGGATAAAGGAAAAGGGGAAAAAATGCTCCCTGAGGTTTCATTTTAATGAGGAAAAGCTAAAAATGTTATGTTTTTAATAAGGCTTGCTTATTTTTTATCAGTGTACAAAGTGTATAACATTACACGGCAGTGAGGTCAGTTTGTCAGGTCCAAGAAGAAGGGTTGGTTATTCAGTGGCTTCATTGGAAGAATGATTCCAAGAATGGGGCCCTGGCTGGGGAGCAAGGATGGGGATGTGTTTGGTAAAAAACTGTTGTATATATATATATTTTTTCATTTGTATTTAAGGACTTTGAATTTTTAACGTAACTGAGGTGACAGAAAATGTGAAATGGTCTTTCATCCCAGGATATCATGTAGATAACTGAGTACTTTATTGTATTAAAAAGTGGTGTTCCTTAGATATGCCAATGTTTAGACTTTTTGAGTATGAATCAGGAGGAACACACCTATCTATCGGCAAGAAGGCTGTAATTGTTCTTCAAAAGAATGATTTGGTTCTTGGGAGGAAAATAAATTATGGCGAACCTTCTAAATATTTGCTTGAATAAATGCGATAGGTATAAAGTATTTCTCCGTAAATAATTGAAAGTCTAAATAGGAAAGAAAGAACCTCTGGAGTGAGAGGAAAAGTTTAATTATATCTCAGCATCTGTGTCTGTGAAAATTTGACCTGTCATGTCTATTATACCTAGACTTGCTTGCCCACATGTATCATTAGTACATGCTGTCTTGACTGGCTTCTACTGGCTTCATCTGTTGGCTTTGTACCACAGTCTTCTTAGCTTCTCATGGAGTGATTTAGTTGCTTTGGCCATATTCTACATATAGTAAATTTCTGAAGATTTTGTTTTTTTCTAAGTTGCGGGAGGAAAAAGGAAATATATTATTATCGTATATTTCTGTAGAGTATAATGGAATATAGTATAGCTATCATGTTTCACTATGGTGCAGTCTTACCTTGCTCTGCTCTGTAGGGAAGTCATTTACTATCTGCAGATGAAACATTCTCTTCTCATCTCTTCACACTCAATTCTAGGAAATAATTGGAGATGTTGAAATAAAGCCATTCAATCAAGCTATTATGTGGCTGGATAAAAGAAGATAACACAATCTATAGCTTAATAGAGAAGGCAACTTGAAATAATTAGGAAGCAAAAATGTATAATAAAGGCTATTTGCTTGCTGTAGTAAAAAAAATAGAAGTAATATGAAATAAGTTAATATAAGAAGCATCTTATATTTGTACTCACAGTAAACTCTGGGCACTCATTGCCTCAGTGAGCCGCCACCCTGCTTACCCAGGAGGGCCCAGAGCTACACCAACCAGGCACTAGCCAGCTAACCAACCATGACACCATTCTGAGCAGGGGATTTTGAGAAACACCAGGAAATGGCCCAGTGCATAAATATTTCCCACACTGCTTCTCAACACTGGCTGTATGTTAGAATAACCAGGGAGCCTCTAAATAAAAATACCTACTACCTCATCCCTCATCAGACAACTTAAATCTGGATTTCTAGTCGAGGGGCTCAGGCATTTGTATTTTTTGTTTGTTTTTTTTCTTAAATTTGCTTCATTTATTTATTTCTCGTTACTAGATATCTGTATTTTTAAATGCATCTCATGTGATTTTGATGCACAGTGAGAGTTGAACGTTACTGGTAAAGTGAAGGCTTTCTGAGTTGCACACAGCTGGCTAAAATAGACATTCCTGGGGAAGGGGATGCTTTAAGCCTCTGTACTTTCCCCATTTTAAGGAGATAAAGAATATGTCTAATACAGTCTCCCCTGAATGAAATGGTGGCCTTTGATCATATTTTTGGTGGTCTTTGATCGTATTTTGTCACAAGTGTTAAATGGACCTTGGTATTTGTAAGTGAGGAAGAAAGTAGAATTAGGGGCACCTGGGTGGCTCAGTCGGTTAAGTATCCTACGTTAGCTCAGGTCATGATCTCGCAGTTTGTGAGTTCAAGCCCCGCGTCTATGCTGATAGCCCAGAGCCTGGAGCTTGCTTCACATTCTGTGTCTCCCCCTCTCTCCCTGCCCCTCCCATGCTCATGCTCTTTCTCTCAATAATAAATAAATGTTGAAAACATTTTAATAAAAATTTAAAAAAAGGAAAGTTGAATTAAATATCATTAAAACATATTTTTTAAAGTTTCATGAAACATAGTAATTAAATCACAAGTAATGGTGAGGGGTGGAAAGTATATCTTGAATTAACCAGATTTTATACCTCACTTTGCTGTATCCATGTTACCTTGCCTATATCAACATGGCTTAAGGATTCTTTTGACTTATGCTACCAAAGTGAGTTTGTTCATTATACATTTACATTGAGAAAAACAGTGATTACCACCCCGATAGAAGCCTTATATGGAATGCTGGGTTTGAAAAGGTGAATGATGAAAAAAAAAATGGAAGCTCTGTCTGCATTTTCAGATTATCTAGATTTTTATATCCAGTATAGTCTTTAGTGTTTGCATTATCTGTATGTTTCTTTAGTTGTATCTCAAAATTTGAGCTGCTACTGTAATCAGAGGACAATATCTCTTTAGCCCCAAACTCACATCTTTCAAAGGAAGTATCAAATTCTACTAGAATGTAAACTTTTTCACTCTTGATGATAAAAAACTGAGCCGATGTTCTTCTAACTAAATTCTCAAAGTGGGGCTGAGTTGCAAGAGTGTGAACACCATTCATGTTTAAAGTATAAGTATCCCTACACTTCAACTGTGGAATATAGAATTTAGTAAGGGAGCAGAGACAAAAACATAAAAACAGCTGAGGAATTTAGACATAAGAAATAGTATGACCTAAGTCCCAAGGCATACAAATCAAAGATACAACCAGTTTGGGGTGAGGAGTTTTAGAGAAGACACTGGAGAACTGAGGGCTTTAGCTGGATCATTCATAAATGCATGGGTGAAGTTCAAAGGAGGATTTACAAAGCATTCCAAGTTGGGGGCGAGAGGACTCCGCTTGAATAGAAGTCTGAGCCGGGAATGAGGAGGATAACGAGAGAGGGACATGGAGTTGCTGGTCTCCAAGGCAGAGAAGCAGAGAATTCTAACAGAAAACTGAAGGGGAGGGTAAATATGGGGACAGTCAATTGGGCCGTTCAAACACCCTGTTGAAGAGGTCAGGTGGAAGAGGTGAGCGGAAACTGCTATTGACCTTTGAAGAAAAGAGTAACATAATTAAAAATAAAATGGTGTCTGTTAAAGTTTGTCTCGGTAGCTTTAATTTAAGGGTGTAGAAAGGAAGTATAAATCTATATCTATGAGAGGCCTTTGTTTTACTTTGCTCAAAGTTGTTACTTAAATTTTAAATCGTTAATGCTGACCAAAGCATTTTTCTGGTGTTTGGGTATTTGGTACCTATCTATCTATCAAAGGCTTTGACAGTGTGGGAGTACCAGAGTAGAAAAGATAATAAATGTGCTGTCTATGGTTGGTTTTTGTTTATCTGTTCTATTTTTAAGCAAACATTTTGAAATCTTAATAACCTGGCTTACTTCTCTGTCATATGGCTTTTTCTCTTATTGTTCAGAAGCGCTTGAAAGTCCCAAACTTACTGGATTATGCTCTCCAGGCAAGCTCTGCTCTTTAAAAATTTGAAGTTATCAACTCTCCTGGGCCTTTTCTATAAGTAAGAAGAGACCACACTTGGTCATATCTCCTTACGCGCACTTAGACCAGATGACTGTATCTAAATACGTCCTTTCCGCTTGAGGGAACAGCATTATTAGAGGATTATCTCAAGTTGGGAAAAGAGATGATTCCCATTTATCATCCTCATAACATGTCTGTCTCTTAAAAGCGAGGCCATCAGAAGCGCTTACATTGTTTATACATATACATTACCCTTTCTGGGTGTAAAATTCATGAATTGAGAAATATTGAGCTCCTTGCTCAGCAAGAGGAGACCGTCAGTATAAAATAACATGCTTGGGAGGTGCACCAAATGAACCTCCACTGGCAGAGTTAATAGGGAGATGTGGGCCACAGAGTCTAATGCTGATCTCCCAACCTTTAGATTAATCTCTCTCATCTCTGGGAGGATTGAGTGTTGATATAAATATCACCTGATTTTCAGTTATTAAGGTAATTCATTAAGGGTGCAGAAACATCTGATGAGATTTGGGGAGGGTATTTATATCTTGATTACTAATGTCGATTTTGTTTCAAATACCCTGAGTTGGCACCATTTTTAGTTTAATGTCTCAGATTCTGAAAATATTGAGGAATTTAGGATATCTGAAACGATCTGATTAAAATTTATATTAGGTGATTTTCTTTGATTCATGAGGTGCCAATTAGCATTTTATTTTAATTAAGAACATATCAAACGTGAATGAAAGTGGGGCACTTGTTTCTGTATGGTCGATGGACCTATAGGTATGTGTGAGAAAACGTGAACATCTTAAAGAACTTCAAGCTTTCTTTATTTAAATTCTCTGAGGATTGCTCAAGCACTCCATTGTGGTTGTCTATTACATTTTTAAAATAAGGAAACAAAATATTTTTTGTTGCACATTAAAGTGAAATCCATTTTGCTAAATAAATGTGATCCTAATATACTTCTGCTGAGTAAACTGGTATATACTTATATTTAATTAAAAGCTCTTAAGCTTAAATTGTAAAATTCCCTAAAGAGAACGTGAACTTCAGCCAGCTGCCTGGGCATCTTAGCAACTATGTTTTGTGTCTGCTAACAGCATAACTGGAACACTTGTGCTATGTCCACAGAACTCCGCCATGAGGTACTTAAAAATACATGGTGAATACATGGTGAGGTCAGCTCGCAATAAAGCTTTGTGTGCCTTTACAAAAAATCTACTAACTGTGATACTAGTATATGCAAGTCAAGGTGTTAAAATACATTTGTATAAACATAGAACAGATTATACACACAGTGTGCAAACTTCTGTGGTTCTACCCTTGAAATCCAAATAAAAGTTATATTATCCTTAGGATAAAATTCTAACACAGAGAGTCTTTTTTAAGGACATGTTCATCTAAGAACTGGGAGCATTAATGACTCCATCAGGTTGCACTGTTAATACAAAATAGAGCAGATCATGACTTTGGAATGAGATACCTGCTTTTACAATCGCACAGGTGTCCACCCCACCCACCCCCATCTCACCTGGCAAAGAAACTTCTATGGTTTACAATAATTATAGTACTTGCAATTCTCTAATAACGTGTGTGGTAGGTGGGGTAGTAGTAAGAAAGAGGGATGAAGAAGTAATTTCAAAGACTAAATAACAAAAAGGAGAAAA
The DNA here is from genome assembly GCF_022837055.1 of Prionailurus viverrinus. Lineage (NCBI taxonomy): Eukaryota > Metazoa > Chordata > Mammalia > Carnivora > Felidae > Prionailurus > Prionailurus viverrinus. Next base: position 147,584,045 of record NC_062561.1, read on the forward strand.
TAGAAATATGGGTGAGATGTAAGGTAGCAATGACAGAGGAATGGGGTTGTGGGAAAGAACCCTCCCATCCATACTGGGTAGATTTCATAGCCCCACACCCCCCACTCCATGAGATTTTAAAAGTAGGGGAACAAACCAGCCACAAGGAGAGAATAGAATGTAGATTGATCTGTAGGGAATCTGTTGCAGAAAAAAAATGAACATTTCCCTCACTCTTAAAACAATATTAAGAAATCTGATGAAACCATTTGGAAGCTGACACAACTTATTCAAACAAAGTGAATATTAGTCTCTGTAATTATGAGAATATTTCTTTCGGAAAAAGGAAACAATAATTTCAAGTCTTATTTGTATCTGTTTTATTTATGAATTCCCATTGAATAGAACACTTTTGTAATACATATCAAATGAGCACTTTTAAAAATCTTCTCAGTCCCTGTTGACCATGACATGCCCACAGTTCTTTGGTGGTTACCAGCTTCATGGTACAATGAGAACCTTAAGACAAAATAGCTTAAGATGTTTCTGTGTTTTCTACTATTCTGAAAGCAAGTCAGACCAGATACTTGGGAGGCAGGTGAAAGAAGGAATCCTGGATTAAATGTAGTGATCGGTACATTTGCAATGTGTACACTCAAAATAAGGAGAAAAGGGTTTAGCAAGGCCATTTTACTAACCTCTTGGTGAGAGCATTTGTTTCAAAGAGAGAGACATGTAGGCAGACAGTCAAATGACTTGGAAAATATTCTTGAGGCTCTTAGGTCTCTACAGAGTTGGTAAGCAAGGGTTTGCAATAGAGTCTGATACATAATAGGTAGTAAATGTTGTGCAGTCAGTTGGCTTCTGGGAAGATAATGTGGTTGGGTGGCATGCATAGTTGTGGTAGTGAATTTAATTTTGTGTGCAAAAGCCAATATGAAACCGACTGTGTTTGTGAAGAACATACAAAGGCCATCTCTGCTATGTTTGTATTGCTGTGATTGAAATTCTGTGATATTTATTTAGGCTAGAAAATGGAATATACTGCATCTAACAGTTGAATCTTTTGGTAAAATATTCTGATATGATCATCTAAAATGCTAAGGGAAGTCCCCATAGATTCATGTGAAATAAAAAATGTTAAAGTTCCTTATCCAAGTGGAAAGTAGACTAAAAGAATGTTATGCTTTGTTCATTGGAACTAAAACTGGAGAATATAAAGTGAATGCCAGGGTCTTTTATTAATTGAATTAAGTAGATTTAATAAGAGTTGATAGTCAATGAAATTATTATATAAATTTTTGATTCACAATTACAGTTCTTTGTTTTCTTTCCTAGAAAAAAAAGACGTTTTATTTTAAATTATGCACTCCTTTGTAAAACATTTAAGTGAACACCAAGACATGTCAGTTCCTTTGACACATTGACAGTTGACACACTGACTTACCTTAGTGTCTTCTTTCTGTCCATTTTTCTCCACCCCACTTATTTTTAGAGCTACCAACATCATACATTGATGGAACCTCCATTTAGGTTCATTCTGAAGATCATGAGATATGTTTATATCAGTTTTTCATTACTATTCTTTAAGTAAGGAATTTTTTTTTTCAACGTTTTATTTATTTTTGGGACAGAGAGAGACGGAGCGTGAACGGGGGAGGGGCAGAGAGAGAGGGAGACACAGAATCTGAAACAGGCTCCAGGCTCTGAGCCATCAGCCCAGAGCCTGACGCGGGGCTCGAACTCACGGACCGCGAGATCGTGACCTGGCTGAAGTCGGACGCTTAACCGGCTGCGCCACCCAGGCGCCCCAAGGAATTTATTCAGATACCTATATAAATCTATAATGACAGTGAGTGCTGTTTACTCTATTTCTGGTCCAGGAGTTTATAAATAAACAGTATCAAGCAGTTATTTCCTTATTTATCTTGTGTTTGCTAGGAGAACTTTGGCTGAACAGTTAGTTTTATCTCCATTATTTATAAAAGGTACAAAATGTGGTGGGGATTCTTCATATGCTTGACACAGACCTGTTTCTTATTTAAAACTCTTTCTGTGTTGGGGCACCTGGGTGGCTCAGTCAGTTAAGGGTCTGACTCTGACTTTTGGCTTAGGTGGTGATTTCATGGTTTGTGAGTTTGAGCCTCACATCAGGCTCCATGCTTACATATGGAGGTTGCTTGGGATTCTTTCTCTCCTCCTCTATCTGTCCCCAGCTCAAGATCGTGCTCTCTCTCAAAATAAATAAACTTAAAAAATTTTCTTAATAAAAAAATAAAATTCTTTCTGTATTTAAATGAAAGATATTGTGTGAATTTAGCATCCGTGTGTGTGCTGCTTCTTAATGTGAATTCTAGTTTTATTTACACCTAATGAAACCTAGTGCAAAAGAGTCAATGTAAAATGAGAGTATTAGCAATTTAAGATAGGCACAGTTTTGAAGCCTTGGTTAAATCCTATAAAAATGTACAGAGGGGCACCTGGGTGGCTCAGTCAGTTAAGCGTCCAACTTCAGCTCAGGTCATGATCTCACAGTCTGTGGGTTTGAGCCCCACATCGGGCTCTGTGCTGACAGCTCAGAGCCTGGACCCTTCTTCGGATTCTGTGTCTCCCTCTCTCTGCCCTTACCCTGCTCACTCCTCTGTCTTTCTCTCTTTCTCTCAAAAGTAAATAAACAAAAAAATTTTTTTTTTAATGTACAGAATAGTTTAACTGAGTCTGGCTTACCTCAACTATATTAAAATAGTATTGGCACTGAGAGACTACGTAGTATGGTGATTAGGCAAAACCACTGATGTGATGTTTCAAAAGATTTATTTGTACAAAAAGCATTTAAAATGTATTATCATATACATATATGTACATATGCATATATATTATCTCAAAATTTTTCGAATAGCAAAATGTGGGCTTCACTGGAAGCCATATTAAAAGGTGTTATTATCTGAAGATCTTATTGAGTTCTCTTTTAAAACATATATAAAATGAGACACTATAAGATCACAGCAACAACTTCAGTAATCTAATATTGAACAAACTTATGTTTTTAGTTATGTTGTTTGGAAAAAGGTCAGACATTTAGTCATTTTCCTGCTTGGCAATTAAGAGTTGTTGCAACATCTGTGGCAGAAATCATATGTATTCGTTTTATATTTTTTAATATACCAGAGTTATGCATTGATCTCACTTCTCTTATGGTAGAAATATTTTATTCATTTGAATACCCGTAAGCCTTTGTTTCCACAGGTGAAAGGCTGAGTACATGGAATGGAATGAGTTGGAGATTTGGGTATAGGATATAGGATTAGGGTAGGAACAACCGAGCCCTATGCAAGTAATATTTATAGAGATAACACGGTGAAGATGTGACGGGGTATAGTGAAGCGTTTTCTTTCTTGCTTTTGTAAGGTTGAAAGGGGTAATGTAAAAATTGTATATGTCTTCTAGTTACATAAAAGTCTTGTTTTCTTTGGTTTTCTATCAAAGCTTAGTTAAAAATAAGAAGGAGCGTCTTAGAGTTTTTATTGATAGTTCACATCCTTCTGTATTTATTTTGGTGTGTAAAGAATACAAGCACTGCTCGTTCTTTCTCAATAAGGATTTTTCTTTTCTGACTTATCAGTAAATGCTAGATGGTGGTCCTTTCATACATGGGAGGGAGTGGCTTCTTGCTACAGGAACGTTCCCCCTATTGATGGGGGACAGAGGTGGCTCCGTCATAATTATTCCTTCTGCAAGCTTTCAGGCTTAGCCTGAGCATATGTGGCGTGGATTGGGGCTAGTCTGAAAACTAATTCTACAACAGTGTCCTGGAGTGGGAGAGCGAGACACTCTGCAATCCTGCATGTTTCTCTTTGTCTTCTTCATGGGTCATTGCACCCACAGGCACCTTTTCACACTGCCGTGACACAGGGGCCAGGACAGCTGTAGTGGCAGGATCCTCTCCTAGGACAACTGAATTCCACTCTGATGAAGGTGAGGGCCCAGGATTTACTCTTTCCTCGTGCCTGGGCAAAGAGTTTTGCTGGTGTATTTCTGGAAGCAGTAAAGTCCATTGAGCTTAATGGTTGGTACCTTTTAGCAATTTATGATCAAGGGAAATGTTCTGAGGATATGTCTTATGTGAAGTATGCTCATCCAAATGTGTAGATGCGACCCCTGAACTTCCTTTGGAGAAAATGTTAGTAAGAAGAGCCATAACAGACCTAATCCAAATCACCTCTCACGAAGGACAAAGGTATAAAGTATGGAGGGCTCTTCCTTCCTGGTGTTTTCAGTGACGTATCCTGCGCAGGGCCCTCCATCCGGGGCTTCTTGCCCTTGTATCTGGGATGTGGCTGCAGCCTGTGCAGCTAAATCTTGTCTCACTGTTACACCGGGGGCAGGGGTGGGGGGGGGGAGGTTGTTGTTGCACTGTGAAAGCACTATAAAGAAACCTCTTATTTACTTTTCTAAACACAGTCTTCTCTAGGACAGATTTTGGCAAGAGGACTCTCTTCTCATTTCCTTATTGACTAGAAGGTGTCTAAGCATCCCCTTTCAGAAAACAATAATCACATACTTTTTCTGTATGATCTGGTGAAATGGTCTTAATTTTTCTTTTTCTTTTTTTTTTTTCAGTTCACACACATGTGAATTCCCACATTTCATGATGACAATGTATATATGTGATTCCTTGTTTCAGTTTAAGCACATTGCTTTGTTAAATGTGTTGAAGAGTTTTCATAACCTGTTCCTACCACTTTAAATTGGATATATTTTTCTTGTTGCTAATGTGAATCCACAAATTTGGAAACTGAGAACCCTCTGTAGAAGGGTGATTGCCTGTTACGTAAAAAGATTCGAATCCTTTCTTTGTGTGTGTGAGCTTAATCAGCCAGCCTTGCTATCGATTTCTTCTGTCATACACTGCCAAATCTTCTATTCAAGTGTTGTGAAAACTCTTTGTTTTTTTCAGGTCGAATGAGTGATTTGAGTGTAATTGGTCATCCAATAGATTCAGAATCTAAAGAAGATGAACCTTGTAGTGAAGAAACAGACCCAGAGCACGATCTAATTGCTGAAATTTTACCTGAGATAATTGAAATAGATCTGTACCACAGTGAAGAAGACGAAGAGGAGGATGAAGAATGTACGAATGCTACTGACGTCACGACCACCCCGTCAGTGCAGTACATAAATGGGAAACAGCTCGTTACCACTGTCCCCAAGGACCCAGAAACAGCAGAAGCTCGGCGTGGCCAGTTTGAGAGCGTTGCACCTTCTCAAAATTTTTCAGACAGCAGTGAAAGTGAAACGCATCAGTTTGTGATGGCTGAAACTGGACAGTCTACTGCTGTGCAACCTAATGAATCGAAAGAGACAACAGAGTCGCTTGAACTTGCGTGGAGGCCTGAGACTTACCCAGAAACACCAGAACATTTCTCAAGTGGTGAGCCTGATGTGTTTCCCACAGTCCCATTGCATGAGGGAGAAACCACAGAGGGGCGAGAATCAGTCACAGAGAGAGGGCCTGAATTTGATAATCTGGTCCATGAGCACATAGAACCTGTACCTCTGTTTTCTGAAGAGTCTTCAGGAGATGCTTCCATTGACCAAGAATCTCAAAAAATAGTATTTTCAAGGGCTACTGAAGTAACATTTGGTGAAGAGGCAGAAAAAAGCACTTCTGTCACATACACTCCAAGTACAGTTCCAAGTTCTGTGTCAGCAGATGTTTCAGAGGAAGTCTCAGTTACCTTCACAGGAAATGCCCTCCCTGATGACCGCTTGTCCACTGTAGAAAGCTGGGCTGAAATAACCCCTAGGGAAAATGCAGAGCTCTCAGTCAGTCCTTCAATTCCCATTCCAGAAGGCTCTGGGGAAGCAGAAGAAGATAAAGATAAAATGTTCACCATAACATCTGATTTCTCACAGAACAATACTACAGATACATCCATTACTTTAGACACTGGCAAGATCATGATCACAGAAAGTCTTTTTGATGTTCCTGCAACCACCTCTTATTCGATCTCTCAACAACTTTCTGCAGAAGTAGTGCCAACCAAATTTACAGGGAAAACAGACACTTCTGAGTGGGTTTTCAGTACATCTCTTGAAGGAAAGAAGAGAAAAGATGAGGAGGTGGGATCTACAGTTGGATCTGCTACAGTTCAGGTACATTCATCTACACCGAGATCAGATCAATTGATTTTACCCTCTGAATTAGAAAGCTCAAATGAAGCTACATCTAGTGGTTCAGCATCTACTGACAGGAGCAGTTTTATGTCCTCGACAAAACCCACACAATCTGAAAAAGAAATGGCAAGGTCTACTCTTGTCTTTACAGAAACAAATGTTTTAGACAGTCTGGGGGCACAGACTGCTAAGCCCAGCAGTAGCGGTCACCATGAGGTTCAAGAAGGGCCGTCCACTGTCCCAGGTAGCCCCACCTCTCTCTCCATGGAGCTGGGCTCTGGAGAAGCTGCTGCTGACCCAGAAACTACCACTGTTTCTTCATTTTCATTAAATTTAGAGTCTGAAATTCAAACCAAAAAGGAAGCAGCTGGCACTTTGTCTCCCCATGTGGAAACTATACTCCCTTCTGAGCCAACAGAATTAGCTTTGACTACTGTAATGGACAGGGAGGTTGCTGAAATTATAAGCCAAACATCCAAAGAAAACTTGGTTTTAGAAGTCTCAGGAGAACAACACCATGGGGCAGAGATAAAGGGCTTTTCTACAGATTTTCCTTTAGAAGAAGATTTCAGTGGTGACTTGAGAGAATACTCAACGGTAACTTATCCCATAGCAAAAGAAGAACGAGTAATGATGGAAGTCTCTGGGGATGCAGCATTGAGGGATAGCCAGATTTCACTATCACCTGTAATACCTACTTCAGATCACAGCAACCACAGAGCCGACTCAGAAGGACCCAGTGGCACTTTGGTCAGCGCTGCTGGCTTCCCTTGGGAAGAGTTCACAGCCTCAGCTGAGGGCTCAGGTGAGCAGTTGGTCTCAGTAAGCAGCTCCGTGGACCAAGTGTTTCCCAGTGCTGTGGGAAATGTTTCTAGTACAGATCCCCCATTTACTGACCAACGATTGGGAGTAGAAGGTGCTATTAATGAAACTGATACAAGATCCACCATTTTACCAACATCAGAAACTGAAGGTACTGAAGCTGCCACAGAAAAGGGGGGAGTGAAAGTCGCTGTCACAGTCTCAGCGAACTTTCCCCAGACTATGGCGCCAGCCAAATTATGGTCCACACAAGAAGTCAACCCTGTGAGACAAGGAATTGAAAGTGAGACAGTGTCAGAAGAAAAGATTCAGGAGCAAAAATCTTTTGAATTCCCTCAAAGTTCTGTTGCACCAGAACAAACAGTTTTCTATTCACAAACATTTACTGAACTGGGACTCCACACCACAGATTCCCCTATGCTAACGACAAATAAAATGTACCATCCTGATGAGGAAATGGAGGAGGAAGACATTTCTTTAGTTGATGTGTCTACTCCGGATCCAGAAGCAAAGGGCTTGGCACCCTTCACTGCTGTCCCCGAAGTTACTGAAAAATCCCATTTTTTCTTAGCTACTACCTCAGTGACTGAATCTGTATCCACTGAAAGTGTAGTTACAGATTCACCAATCAAAAAGGAGGAAAATGTAAAACCTTTTCCTGAAGTTATGAGACCAATAATTAAAGAGTCAGATACTGATCTTTTATTCTCTGGGCTGGGATCAGGAGAAGAAGTCTTGGCTACTACAGTATCAGCGAGTTTTACTGAAATGGAACAAATTGTTACCACATTATATCCTCATGCTTCTCAAATGGAGAATTTAGAAACCAGCCTCATAAGTGATACAAGTGAAGGCTATAAGGGAAGAGAAAATGTAGCAAATGAAGTTAGACCACTCATTTCTAAGACAGAAAACCTCTCTGAAAATAGTGAGACAGCATCCAGCACGACCTTACTAGAAATTTTAAGGGACACCAGAACTGAAGGACCCTCTATGGCACCTCTCACTTTCTCCATAGATACTGAACATCCTCAGAGTCAGACTCACACTTGGGCAGAAGAAATCCAGACCAGTAGACCTCAACTGATGACTGAACAAGTCTCTAACGAGAATTCTTCAACAGCAGAAACAAAAGACACGGCAACCCCTCCCTCTGATTTTCTGGCTAGAACTTACAGTCTTCAAATGGCCAAAGGATTTGTTACATCAGCACCAAAACCATCTGACTTGCTTTATGAACATTCTGGAGAGGGATCTGGGGAATTGGATATGGTTGATTTAGTCCACACTTCTGGAACTACTCAGGCAACCAGGCAAGGAAGCACCACATTTGTTTCTGATAGATCCCTGGAAAAACATCCTGCAGTTCCAAGTGCTAAAGCTGTTACTGTTAATGGATTCCCAACAGTTTCAATGTTGCTGCCTCTTCATTTAGAGCGGAATGAAAGCTCCCCTGATCCAACTAGCACAGTGTCAAATACAGTGTCATATGAGAGGTCCGCAGAAGGTGCTGCAGATAGTTTCCAAGACCATTTCAGAGGATTTGAGGATTCCACCATAAAACCTAACAGAAGAAAAGCCACTGAAAACATTATTATAGATCTGGACAAAGAGGACAAGGATTTAATACTGACAATTACAGAGAGTACGATCCTTGAAATTCTCCCTGAGCTGACATCAGATAAAAATACTATCATAGATATAGATCACACTAAACCTGTATATGAAGACATCCTTGGAATGCAAACAGACATAGATCCAGAGGCATTATCAGGACCACATGGCAGTAGTGAAGAAAGCATTCAAGTTCAAGAGAAGTATGAGGCGGCTGTTAACCTTTCTTTAACTGATGAAAACTTTGAGGGCTCTGGTGATATTCTTCTGGCTAACTACACTCAGACAACACATAATGAATCAATGACTTCTGAAGACAGAAGCCACCTAGATCACATGGGCTTTCTCTTCACAACTCGGATCCCTGAAACAGAATTAGATATTTTGCTTCCCACAGCAACATCTCTGACCATTCCTAGTACATCTGCCACAGTTAATCCAGAGACTGAAGAACCAAAAATTGAAGCAAAAGCTGTGGATGATATCTTTGAGTCAAGTACTTTGTCTGATGGTCAAGCTATTGCAGACCAAAGTGAGGTAATATCCACATTGGGCCATATGGAGACACAAGAGGAGTATGAAGAAAAGAAATACGTAGGTCCTTCTTTTCAGCCAGAATTCTCATCGGGAACCGAGGAGGCACTGATAGATCCTACACCCTATGTAAGTATCGGTACTATCCACCTCATGGCTCAGAGTTTAACAGAGGCATCTAATGTGATGGAAGGATCCAGTCCCTCAGATTACACTGATACCTCAGCACTTACCGCTTTTGCAAAGTTGTCCTCTCAGACACCATCATCTCCACTTACTGTCTACTTAGGCAGTGGAGCCTCTGAACATGCAGAGGGCCCCCAGGCAAGTGCTCTGCCAGGCACAGATGTCGGCACATCTCCAATGTCTCCAGGAAAACTTGCAGATACTGAAGTGCCTTTCACATCATCGAGGGAGGAGTTCGTTCACATAACCGAGCCTCCATCCTTATCTTCTGACACTGGATTAGAACCGTCAGAAGATGAAACTAATCATAAATTATTAGGACAAATGGAAGCTTCTCCCACAGAACTGATTGCTGAAGAAGGAACTGAGATTCTCCAAGATTCCCAAAACAAAACCAACACTCTGCTTTCAGGAGAAATGGTCAAGGTGTTTCCCAGTATTAGAACACCCGAGGCTGGGACTATGGCCACAACTGCAGGTGAAATTAAGTTAGAAGGTGCTACACTGTGGCCACATTCTACTTCTGCTTCTGCAATGTATGAAGTTGAGGCAGACGTCGTGCCTCAGCCCAGCCCACAGGTTTCTGAGAGGCCCACCATTTCTTCGTCTCTGGAAATAAACCCTGAAACACAAGCAGCTTTGATCAGAGAGGAGGATCATACAGCAGCAACATCAGAACAGCAAGTATCAGCAAGAATTCTTGATTCCAATAATCAGGCAACAGTAAGCATTGCAGAGTTAAATACTGAGCTTGCAACACCATCATTTTCCCTTCTGGAAACTTCTAATGAAACCAGTTTCCTGATTGGCATTAATGAAGAGTCAGTGGAAGGCACAGCAGTCTATTTACCAGGTAAGGTTGCAACATTGATAAATCTGTTTCCAAACTCGGAAACAGTCCCTTGGTCCTAACATGTATGTATGTATATAATTTTTATTGTGATATTAAATCAGTGAAGATTTTTATATTATTCACATAACACCAGGACAGGCCACAGTATTGAGTCCATAATTAGATGCAAATAAAGTAAGTATATATTATTTCTGGGCTTTATAGATATTCTTTGTATTTTTCTGGGTTTTAGAAACAACATATAATTGTGACCTAGGAAATGTGAAATTGTTAATGGTGTAAAAATTTAATTTGGTTTTACTCATAACTAAAATATTGTCTTGTCACATGCCCTGTAGTTATACATCTTAGTTTAAAAACAGGAAAAAAAATCTCATTTTAAAAATCTCTCATTGATGGGTGCTATTATGGCGATATCAAAATCTGTCAGGCCTTTAAAATTTGAGAGTAGTAAATAACTCTAATAAACATTCACGTAGTTTGTGCAATATCAGTTATCAGTCCATACTTTCATGTAATTTCCTTGCTCCAGATAGTCTGCATAATGCTTCTTAACACAGTACCTCGCCAGAGTGGGTATATATTTACGCCCTGCCTGTCAAAAGAAGATTTCTATTTTTTTACTGAATGGATAGAAAGCATGAATTTGATACTGGTTCAATAAACTCTCTCATTTGGTCTTCACAAAAATGCTGTATTATTATTATCATCATCCCTTTATTATTATCATCCCTATTTAAATGCATGGGAGGTGGATGTTCAGAGAAGTTCTGTAATTTGCTCAGGGTTGCATAGCCACACATGCCATGGCATAGGTGGGATTTGAACCCAGGTCAACACCACCCCAAAGTCCATGGTCTTCTCATTGCTCTTTGCTGGTTTCCTATTAATATAGTATAACAACGAATAATCAGTATTTAATTATTTGTAAACCAGAAACCTTGGGATATTTACTTTGTAGAATTTATTTTCCTTTTAATCTAGCTTGATAATATTGAAAAGCCTGCTCTAATGGTATTTTCCAGTAATGTTATTTAAATAACTATGTCAGTGGAATCCACAAATGTCCATTACCACCTAGCCACTACCTAGAAAAAGAAAAAAAAATCAGTATCTCAAGGGCTGTGTTGTTGAAAATATGTTTTATTTTAATGAATATGTTTTCTGGCATGGCTGTACTTAGGATTATTCTCCTGATCGTTTCAATGTTATCTTTTTGTACCTACCATTAATGCTTCAGCTTGTTGTGCTTCGGATAGAGTAAAATAATTGTAAAGTGCAACTTTTATAAATGACTCAAAGTATTTTCTGAAGAAAACTAATCAAAGGTGGTTGATGGAATTTTTCACTGTCACTCTATATTTAGTCTGTAAATGATAACCTAGTAATCTGGCCAATATTTATTCTTTTGCAATTTTGCTGCAAATACTTCAGGTTGGTGAAAATATAATACAGAAATCATTGGTAAATCACAGAGAGAGAATTGGGTTTGACAAATGAGTGAGAAATGTGTGCCAGTGATGCAGCCCACAATGTTTACCTAGAATTAGAGCCTGTGTCTTCACTGCGAAGCCAGTTGTCACTTCAGGCAAATTTGGTAAACAGCAGCGCATAATGGATTGCCTGGTCCATCGGTTGCAGGTTCAACTTTCAAAGAGTAATACAAACTGTTTAGGGAAGAATAAAATTTGCCAAAACAAAACTTTTCTCCTAATCCCAACTACTTTCAGTTCACAGAAAGCCCCCCGCTTTCTTGCCAAGTCCTTGTCCCATACTCTCAGCATGGTGTCTGGAGCCTGTGGTGGAAATAGTAACAGAACTTCATAGTTGTGTGGCACGGCACAGTTTTAGCAAGCGCTGTCGCCTAAGTGTCACTCTGGTTTTGCACTGAGGTCAGCACGTAGATGTGTTGTTGACAGCATCCTTGACCTACAAGCAGTGTACTTTCCGAGGCAGAAGGCTAAAATGGCTAGGGAGATTTTACATATTTTTAGGACTATAGGAGAAAGAGTCTTAGAATAATTGGGGTCATTTTTGGAGAAGTAGGTGTAAGCATCTGATTATAATGTTGAACTCCCAGAGGCGAGTGTATTATCTGTCAAGTCTTTCTCATAGTCTGGGATATACTTAACACTCAGAAAGTTTGAGTCTGACGTTCTCATATGGAAAGGCTCAGTTGTCTTCCACAGCAGTGCTCGCTTATTCAAATATTCCTAACTTTATGTTTCATGACTAGACATCTTTTTTTATGTGTAATTATTTCAGGGTTTCGGGACTCAAGATTCTTGAAAATACAGTTTTTCGTCCAAATGCATCCTATTTCAATTATTTTGTAGAACTTTCAACTCTTATCTGTATTTTTGTACATTTTGAAACATAGGGGATCCTGAAAAAGTATTCAAGTAATAAACATAAGTGATTCGTGTAAATGCAATTATCCAAGCAATATTACAGAAGAATATACGTGTTCAAACTATGTAAAAGTATTTGCATTTAGAAAGCATATTTTAAAGGTTTTTCTTCTCAGAAATTTGTGTCTGTCACCTTTACATTTATCTTCTAGGAGTGTCAATGTTATTTGTGTTTTAATAAGAAAACTGTAATAAAACTTTGGGGCTTCAAAAAATTGGGGGTTTCATTTTAGGTGAGGTGTTTGTCTTTGGGTTTGTTTTTGTACAGTAGAGTTTAATTTATGTGTTGCTTTTCTTCAAGTATAGTTTAAAGGAGTACATTTGGAACGTGTTTTTGGAAAAAGCATATTAATGTAGCAGAAGAGACTTCAGTGCACACTTTCGAAGAAAAACAGTTTCTGAGCATTAAGTGGTAAAAGGCAATAATAATTCAAATGATGATAACCAGCCAAACTGCTAAAAAGAATGCATGTTCTGTGTATCCAGCCATTTCACATGAACTAACCTCGTTTAAAAGAATACATTTTCCATTCACTGTGCACATATGTGTAATCATTTTTGACTAAAATCAATTGCCATTATCATGCCGACTAAATCTGCAGTAGAATATGTTAGTTGCCAGATACTGTACAAAATATTGTTTAAAAATAATGATGACTGAATCCCAGAAATGAATAGATGCAATTTGTAACAATTAGTTATAATGCCAAGAAACACTCCAGAGAGTAAAGTTAATGCTAATTTTTGTGTGTAGTATCTAAATTGCTATGGTAAAGCTTATATTTATGGTAGCAATAAGTGGCAATTTATGCTGAAATACACTGAAACTTGGATATGAGCCTAACTGCTTTTCTTACTTTCCTGAACATGGTAGGACCTGATCGTTGCAAAACGAACCCGTGCCTTAATGGAGGCACCTGTTATCCTACTGAAACTTCCTATGTATGCACCTGTGTGCCAGGATTCAGTGGCGACCAGTGTGAACTGGGTAAGACGTTCTTGCCTGAAAGAGTGTGATGCTTTTCTAGAAGATATATTGGGGCAGAATTTATATTGCTCCAAGGATTTCATAAAAACCCGTTTGTGGATGAATTATTTGTTAAATGATGTTAAAATCATAGAGTAATTCAAGTAGAGTCTGGGAAATGGGGACAGGTGTTTATGGAATTTTGTTAATATACCCAAAACTCAGTGAAGCTACCTGAGGTGATTTGTATCTTTTTATAGTTTCTGTAGGTAGGCTTTACAAATGGAAAGTTGCATAAATAGTAAGGAAATACTTTAATCTGTTTCCCTCGGTTGACATATCAATAATCAATTTAAATACAAAATAACTTCAGAAAGCTGTATTTAAAAATTAGGGAGTTTTGGGGTGGCTGGGTGGCTCAACCAGCTGAGCGTCCAACTTTGGCTCAGGTCATGATCTCATGGTTTTTGAGATCAAGCCCGCATCGGGTTTTCTGCTGTCAGTGTGGAGCCTGCTTCGGATCCTCTGTCCCCCTCTCTCTCTGCCCGTCCCTTGCTTGCACTCTTTCTCAAAAATAAATAAACATTAAAAAATTAGGGGGTTTAGCTTTTGTGTTTTGAGCTAACTCATTCCTCTGGGGTGGAATTGGCCCTGGTCTCCAGAGGCTAGCCTAACCCACCTGTACCTCAAGAAGTTGTGAAGTTTCTGTCCTCCTCTTTTTTGGGTTTCAAGAAGTATATTGTCTCTTTACTAAATCAGTTCCTTTCACTGTCATTCTTATTTTGGTTTCCTTTTCTTTAAAAAAAAAAAAGACTCCAGTTCTGATTTGACTAAATATAGACCTTTCCTCTGAGAAAAGAGATGATGGGATACATTGGATAGGTGATCCTTTTAGAGGTACCGTAAAGATTTTCTCATACAATTGAGTAAAGAAAGCCCATGATAACACTTTAGATTACACAAACATACTGAGATAAAATTCTCAACACTCATTTTAAAAGAGTGCTTGTCTTGTGAAGTTTTCTTTAATGTTTATTCACTTATTTTTGAGAGAGACAGAGAGAGAGACAGAGTACAAACGGAGGAGGGGCAGAGAGAGAGAGAGAGAGAGAGAGAGTGACAGAGAGACAAAGATTCTGAAGCAGACTCCAGGCTCTGAGCTGTCAGAACAGACCCCAGCACAGGACTTGAACCCACGAACCATGAGACCATGACCTTAGCCAAAGTTGGACGCTTAACCAACTGAGCCACCCAGGCACCCCAAGAGTGCTTATCTTTAAAAAAAAAAGTTAATAGAGCTGGTAAGCTCTATTTCTGTGTTAATTAGTAGGGGTGTAGAGGTAGCAATAGAATGCATTTAAGGAATAAGTAACATCTTAAATGTCATATTTACATATATGTGTATAAAAGCATCTATTTGGCTCCCATTCTGTTTTACATTAAAATCACTTGAAAATAGTTTAGTGAGTTAATATATGTGAAGCTATTAGAACAGTGGCTGGTACTTAGCAAGCATCATAAAAGTGTTTGATATCACTACTATATGATATCATCATTACTGAGGCCATTTCTTTAGGTACCAATACATTATATACCTCTTGGAAATTTAATTTACTTTGTATATTTATATAGTTTAATACTCTTTTATTTAATATAAACATTAATTAAATCTTTAGTGGAATTGGAAAATGGTATGGGAATAAAGCATTAATTTCATCAGAGATCATACGGGTCTGGGTAGAAAAGTTGCATTTAGTATTGCATTTAAAGTTAGGAGGATTTTGATGGCTGGTGTGGGAGACACAGACACAGCAAACATAAGTACAGACACCGCAAACTGCAGAATGCATTTGAGTGACTGCGAGTATTGATGTAGGCCTATTTATGGGTTTGTGGGAGAGAAACATATTAGAAGAAAATACTTGAAAGGAGGTTAGATCTGGATACATCTGAGAAGATTCTCAATCCAAGAGATTGCTTCCTATTCTAGTAGAGTGATTCTTAGACTTTAGCATCATCAAAATCATGTGGGGGACTTCTACAACACCAATCATTGGTGTTCCCATCCCCCACAGGGTCTGATTCTGTAGGTCTGGGGTGGGCCTGGGAATCTGCATCTCTAACATTCTCAGTTGATGCTGATGCTGCTGGTTCAGGGACTACATGTAGAAGATCTCTGCCCTGGGTGGTTGGCATCTATGGAAGGTTTGGAAGCCAAAGAGTAAATTATCATGACTGCTTTTGAAGGAGATGACAATCAGAATGAAGGATGTACTGGAAAGGAAAAGGCCCAGAGGTGGTAAGGCCAGTTACATATTTTTAGTATTCCACAGGTGAGGTAATCAAAGCAGGAGCCAGGACTGAGTGTGGGAAGCCCATACAATTCTTTATCAGTTTCAGCATTCATGTGACTCATCTAAAAGCAATGGAGACAATGACCCTCTTATGAATAACTTTGAAATTTTCCTCGAGTTGCCAGATTTGGCAAATGAAACGCAGGAAGGTCAGTTAAATTTTAATTTCAGATAAAAAAAGAAAAGAATAAATTTTTATTGTAAGTAGGCCCTAAATATAGCATGGGGCGTATTTATACTTAAAATTATTATTAAATCTGAAATTAAGATTTAACTGGCTGTTCTGTTCTTTATCTGGCAACCTTATACTAAATGGGATCCTTTGACCTTTTCTGAAAATACTTTTTTGGCCTTTATGATTTTATTTCAGATTTTGATGAATGTCACTCTAACCCCTGTCGCAATGGAGCCACGTGTGTTGACGGTTTTAATACATTCAGGTGCCTCTGCCTTCCAAGCTATGTTGGTGCACTTTGTGAACAAGGTAAGAGCTGTTGCAACATTTGGAGGATGAAAATTATTGATATTTCATTTTAAATGTTACTTCTAGACAGCTTTTTGTCATAATTATTTGGGTGTTTTTAGCAATGTTGGCTATATGGCATATTTTTTCCTGCAGGGGAAATTCACAGGTTACCTAACTATGCTAGGTTTCCTTATGTGTCTGTCCGTAGCTCACAACACCTGAAAAACAGTGTAGACTCGGTCACTGATGTTTTGTTGATAAAATAGAATTGCAGACAGGAACACTTAGCTGAATTTCAGAACATCTAGCCAACAAAAGGAGCGTTGTTGTAAGTATTCTTCCTGAGGACAAGGCATTGACCTTAAGGTCAATTAAGGCATTGACCTTAATCCATCTTTGTGGCTTGTACCAAGGAGTATGGAATTCAATATTGGTTGCCTTTATTTTCTTCTCCTAAGCACTTGAAGGTCAATGGGCTTATTTTTCACAGGTAATCACCTCTGGAGAATGAATTGTTATAGTTGTAGAATACATTAGCTTTGGCTTGGCAAACATTATGTAAAAGGTATTATAAATCTGCTCAACCCGGAGTTTTCTTACTAAAGAAGCATCTACTTTTTCTGAATGAAACAAAGGCCTATGTTCAGGATTGCTTGAATCTCATGATCCCTGTAATTTGTATTTTATGGCCAACCTGAGAGTGTATTTTAGGTGGTTAATGGTAACATTTCTTAGTCATCAATCAGAAACACATTGCATCCTCAGCTTTGAAATGTCTATTTCCTTTACTTAAAGTCATACAGTGGTTTGGCTTTGAACAAAGTGCCTAGTGCCAAACTTCTGTTCCACCAGACAGAACGAAAATGTATTAGACGCTCAGACACATTGGTCTGGCCCCACATTCTGCTTTGCAATGTTAATCCAGACGTCACCACAGTTAGAACAAAACTGAAAGCAGCACGTATTGAATTGCCAAAGGGGATGGGTGATGGCTCCATTTTTAGGTGTTTTTTTTTCTTTCTCTCTATTGCATAGGATGAATCTGTTTTAGAATTTGAAGGGTAAATATGCAGATTGACTAAGCAAGATCCTTTCCTTAAAGAAAACAGTAAGAAAGATACCATTTTTTGAAGAAAACAAAAGTGTGAGATATGTGAAACATCAGCTATCTTAAAATGATTCTGGCTTCCCTTAGTTCAAGTCCAAGGAGCAATTCAAAAAATCATTCATTCAACAAATGTTTACTGAGCACCTACTATCTTCCAAGTGCTGTCCTGGGCACTGGAAGTAGAACTTTGAGCAAAACAGACAAGGTCCCCAGTCTTGGTGACTCAGTGTAATTCTTGGCAGGGAATAAAAAGAGATGTTATTTGTTGAATGCCTTGTAGTTTACCAGATGTTTCCAGGTACATCATTTTGTTTAGTTGACAGTATTTCTTTGTGGGAAGTGGGCCAGAAATTGAGGCTCAGAAAGGAAAAGTGATGTGTTCAAGGTCACACAACTAGTAAATTAGAGAGTGGGGAAAATGAACCTAGGCTGCTTTATAAAGCCCAGATTTTTCTTGATATCTTCACACTTCAAAAGTAGCTCTTATGGATAAGCATTTTATTTATGTCTATCTTAAAAAGGTTTTGCTTTTTTTCCCTCTCATTTCTGGTGCCACTAGCTTTCGGGTACATTCTATTTTGTCTTAAAGCAAGTGTACTTTCATCCACATCATTTGCTGAGAAACAGCTATCCCAGTCTGTTTACCCGATTGCAGCTGTGCTCCTGTGATTTATTGCCAGGACACTGAAAGATTTTTTTCTCCTCTTTTCAGGTTGCCTAAGAACAAATATTTTTTTCATTAACAGCAGCATTGTTGTCTAAACAGTTTTCTATCCAAATTTTAGTGATGACTATGTTGTTTCTTCAGCTGACCCTTTCTTCTCTGCATTAGTAACTTCCCAAGTCCCAGTAACTCTGGAATAGGGAAAATGTTTTGGTAGAGTGATAATGGAAATAAAATTCTAGAAGGGGATCTTACAACAGTATGGAAACAATTCTGTACACACAGATTGCCCCACACTAAAGTCATTGATACAGCTTGCCAGCAAGAAGTGCCTAAATGTTAACAGTTTCTTCAGGCTTGACGGCTATATGTCACAGATGTTGAAAATGTTACCTACATGACATAAAGAGAATACATTTTTAGTAAAATTGCTCTAAAGTGATAGTCTTGGCTTCTGTAGCCATGAACCAGAATTATCGTACCCTTCCTTACCATAGCCAGCACACCCAGGCAAAACTGAATCTGGGTCTTCATCATGTAATCTATGAGTTATAGTAGTTTTAAAGCATAAGAAGAATTTCTATATGTATGATTTTTAAGAAAATATCATCCAAATGTGTTTCTTTTAATAAATGAAATGTGTATCGTGTTATTTTTAGATGAGATTGGAAGAACAAACAGGCTGCTTCCAATAACCCCTATCAGAATAGCATCCTTAGGAGATGCTCTTTGACACCTAGTCCTTCCTTACATATTTATTGAACGCATAAATAATAAAAGTTATGTAAATCCATATCGATATTTGATTTTTTTTCAATAAAAAGTTTATTGAGTGGCATTTGCACATATATCCATAATCATCAGGATTGTAAATCTATGGTTTCAATAGTACAGATGAGGGGCACCTGGGTGGCTCAGTCGGTTAAGCGGCCGACTTCGGCTCAGGTCATGATCTTGCGGTCCGTGGGTTCGGGCCCCGTGTCGGGCTCTGTGCTGACAGCTCAGAGCCTGGAGCCTGTTTCAGATTCTGTGTCTCCCTCTTTCTCTGACCCTCCCCTGTTCATGCTCTCTCTCTCTGTCTCTCAAAAATAAATAAATGTTAAAAAAAAAATTAAAAAAAATAGTACAGATGAATAAATAAATACATACATACATATATATGTCCACAAACATACAAACAAACTCCCAGTTTGGACCTGGGTTCTGATAGAAATATACTCACCTGTTAACTGAGAAAGGTGTTGTCTATGGCCATACCACCCTGAACGCGCCCGATCTCTTCTGATCTCGGAAGCTAAGCAGGGTCGGGCCTGGTTAGTACTTGGATGGGAGAAAGGTGTTGTAGCAATGATGTGGTTGTGTATCTAAATTTTATGATCATTTAGGATTTTTGGTATAAGGGAAAACATATGTAACGATAACCTATTTCAATGATAAAAGACAAAGAAAGAAAACTGGACTAAAGCCATTGGGTTAATAGAGGATATGAGTGTGTAGAAGAATTGTTTTAAACTTCGTATTCAATAAGTTAAGGATTCTCTAGAATTTTAAGCTGTCTTAAATAAATATTAATTCCCATGGTTAAGGAAAGCTATGCTTTTATAATATCACATTATTGACTTTGGCAGTAAGAGTTTTCTAAAATTCTTTCCAATTGTCCTCCCCTATAAACTAACTCCCTCTTATATGAAGATTCGTTTCCTCCCCACCCCTCCTGCCTCACCTCTAAATTCTTCCACGTGAATATTGCAAAAGGAAAATTGCTACATCCAAGTAGCCAAATTACATTTCATTCTTCGGGGCTGAATGCTACTTTTATACCAAACCATCTAACTGTGTCTCTAGTCCTTTCCTATGAGATTTGGTGGTCTCCAAACAACACTTGAATAAAACTTAAAACCTCCAGTGCACGTTATTTAAACCAATTAGTCAGCTGGCTGTAACTAACAAGACTGGATAGACTAAACTGAAATACAGACTGCTCCCAGAGATGAGCTGCATCTGTTGTATGACTATCGTCTAAATCCCTGGAGCCAGGAAAACATTAAAATCTCTCAGAATTCATCCTTTCCCACAATTATAGAAAGGGGAATAAATGGTGTGAGAGTCAGGAGACAATCTGACTATCAATTTGGCCACTAAGCCTGACCTATAAAGCAAACATTTATTTCATCTAGTAGGATTTTGTTTCCTTCGTCAACTAGTAAGATTAGGGGATGGGGGGATGGGTTAATAGGTAATGTGGGAAGTTTTCCTGGTACCTAAAATTCCATAAACATTGCAGTTTTTTAGTTCTTATGTGTAACTAGTTCAGTATGTTTGTGAGATATGTTTTGTGATAGTCAAAATCATTTCCATTGCTCATCATTTAATACATACACTTTAACCCCACCTGTGAGTGGATGAGTCTGAGAGAAGGTTGCCGGTGACAAGGCGGTGCTATGAGCAAGGCTGCTTTCCTGTGAAAATATTTAAAAACTGGCAATCTAGAATCTCTATAGAAGGTATAGCTGCAGCTTACTGCCTGTTTAAAATTTAGGTATATTTGAAAAATGTTCTCATCCCACCAGGATACTGGTTATGGTATGCTTGTTACAAAAGAGAAAAAAAAATATGCATATGCATGTGTGGCATGATGGGATGTGACTTCTGCTATTTCTTTCTAAAGAAACTTAAAATCATGATGCATTTGCACAAGGAGTTACCTATACTTCCTGTCCTTTGGGGAAGAAGGCATGCAATCCTAGCTGTATCCCATCCTAGCTGTATCCCAGAAGCTGCCTGACGATGAAGAATTTTTTTTTCTCTCATTGTAAATCTTACTTGACAAGATCCCGTGGCCACCCAGCTATCTCTCTGGGAAGTGGTAAAGGAACTACTTCCAGAGACTTTGAAGTCCTTCTTCAAATAGAGCATTCATAATCCTATTAGCCGGAATTCTTATCTTATCACTTGAATGATTCTCTTCAGAAAAGTTGTGTTGGTAAGGACTTAGCCCCAGTTGCTTCACAAATGAGTCAGTAGACATTGCAGCCTAAGAAGTTTTGTCTGGCCCCTCTTCCAGTTTTCTTTCCTGCTGAAACTGGCTCTAATCAAGGAAACTGCAGTTAGATACTGACTTTTCAGTCCAGAGATGTACAGTCACCCGCGAGGCAGGAATCAGTTGGGCTATCATTATCATACTTTCTTCATCATCGTGATCAAATTTTCTTCATATGTAATTTCAGGGACATTGCATTGATACTGGCTTAGGTCTTCTTACTAGCACTTAGATCCCTGAGGCAAGATGGAATGACGTAGGTGAGTTTAATAAGCTCCTGCCTTGTTTCTTCCAGACACAGAGACGTGTGACTATGGCTGGCACAAATTCCAAGGGCAGTGCTACAAATACTTCGCGCATCGGCGCACATGGGACGCAGCTGAAAGGGAATGCCGTCTGCAGGGCGCGCATCTTACAAGCATCCTGTCTCATGAAGAACAGATGTTTGTGAATCGTATGTAGCAAGCATACTAAGGTTTTGAAGCTCACTCAGTGTCACCATCTTAGTTTTCTTTGCATCTAACTGAACAGAAGTAGCATTCTCCATTGCATTTTGATTTACTAAGTCCCTCATCTGAACTACTTAAAAGCCTCTCTCCTACATGAGTCCCCTACTTTGAGAAATACTCACCTCTCACATAGGAAGGCATTTCCTGATCTGCCAGCAGTAGGTGAAACAGCACCCTGTAGGTTGAGTCACATGAAATTGCTCTTTGATCATTTTTTGACTTACCAAAATGGCCCCTTCTTATGGTTCCATCTCATTCTTCTCAGCTGCTGTCGTAGTTTCTATTTTGAAGATGTGCATATATTGTCTAAAGTTAAAGACAAAATTGCTTCCAGTTATTTTTATCCCACTAATTAAATCTGAATTTGTAATAGCACCCTAATCCTACCCTCGGCACAAAATTGGTTCTTATCCACACCGCTAATGGTTTTAAGCCATAGAAAGTGGGCTTCATGTTAAGGGCATGAACAAATGGAGACTGAAAGCTAATGAAACTTACTACCAGAGCTGTTGAATAACTCCTTAAACTAGAACAAAGAGGAGAGCAGCTTGCTTTTATGTAGCGAATATGTAGAAGTTTTTTGCTTATGAAGCATTGTTTGATGCTCTGTTAAATATGTTCTCATAAAGCCTGCTATCTTTTAGAAGTTTGATAGTTAATTTGCAATTTGGATGGAGGTTCATTTAACTTTTTTGCATGGTATTCTTGCCAGTGACTCATCTATGATGAAAGTAATTATTTTTGAGGATAATTTTGCAGGACTATCTGGTCTAGGTATTCATTGTTTGAAATGCTTTGAGAAAAAACATGTGGCTTCCAAAGTGAGGCTAGTATGGGAATGATCTGTCACATTTTATCAGGTCACTGAATTTTTGCCAATGGCATAGCTTAATAAAAAAATGGAAAGTTTTTATCATGAGTAAGGCTGGAAAAAATATTTAATTATAGGAAACTGCTAGGGAAATTATTTTCTTATGTCTGATATTTTAATGTTTCTCAATGTTTGTGAATTAGCTTTTTAGTTTAAAGCACACTGGGCAGAAGAACAAAAGATAGTTAGACTATGAGAGATTTTTATGAGCAACTAAACAAAAATCCAGCCAGGAAAGAGGATGCATGATTCACTCTGAAAATAATTTTCTTTAATACATTTCATCCATATATGGGAAAGGTAGTAAAAATATCTGTGTTGTTTCCCCTCTCTTAGGTGTGGGCCATGATTATCAGTGGATAGGCCTCAATGACAAGATGTTTGAACATGACTTCCGTTGGACCGATGGCAGCACACTGGTAAATGTTGACTGTGCATGAAAAATGATACCAATTCTAGGACCTTGGTACTGTGTGCTGATTGCATGTTACAGAGGGTGTATTTGACTGGAGACCAGTTAAGTGACTTGATCAGGGTCACTCAGTGAAATAAATGAGTGTTAGAATGGAGTTCCATGCTAACTGATCCACAAACAGTGCTCCCGTCACTGTGGCTCTCTTTGAAAGAGCAGCACATCAGACTCTGTTGAACTGGAAAACCACATAATCAGCAGAATTGCCTTAAGTTTGTCTTTCAGATGGTTATCTTTGCTTTTTATAGCTTCAAAGGAAAAAGGGAAAGAATAAATGTAAGAGAAAAGGCCTTTAAAAAAATACCTTTCTCTCTTACATAATTTCACTGGAAATCTGCTATATGGCAAGGCTCATTTTTATCCAAACCAAAATGCTCATTTTTTTTCATCTTAAGAAAGATTGTTGAATTATGATCTTGTGGATTTTCTTCCACTGAAACTGCTAATTACATAATTTTGAGCTTTCTCTGCTTCTTAAAGAATGACTTGGTAATCCTGGCCAGAACCTTGAGTAGGCTGAAATGAGATTCTTAGGACTGCTGACCCTGTTTTGAGTCACTATTCTAGATACATGTGAGTGTAATTTTTTTAGAAATAGTTCAAGTGTGGTTAGCTATCCTAGTGGTTCTAGGCACTGGCTGTTCATTGGAATCACCTGGGGAACATAATTTAACAACTGGTGTCTAGGCATCAGCTCAAATTCATTAAAGCAAAACCTCTGGCAGCTATATTTTCCACGTGCTCTCCAGGTGATTCTAAAATGCAGACAAGTTGAGATCCACTGGGCTAAACGATAGGTATAAATTCAGTTCTAAATTAGATGAATAGCAGGAAAAATTGAAAATAATTTTTAAGCTCTTATGTTTAAATTTCATTCATTACCTGCCACTCATCTGGATGTAATGAGTTTGGCCAAACGTAAAGTTCGTCCTAGAACAGATGCCGAAATAACCTCTGCTTTTGGAACTTCTACTCTGTTCGAGAAAGCTTTTCTGTGTTCTTATGGACATACCACTCAGGTAATCTCTGTGTCAGTTGCCATACTCAGCATTTTGCGTGTGTTTATTCCCCCATAATAATCTTTAAGAGAGGTATTAAGTGTTTTACAGGTAAAGAGAGGGAAGGTCAGTTAGGTTGAGATTTTTGCCCAGAGTCACAATTCTATTAAGTGGCAAAGTCAGGATGTGAACTCAGGCCTATCTCCAAAGCCATGCTTTATTCTGGCTGACACGTCCTTGATTTGAAAAGGTATGCCTTATTACATTTTGCTTTGAGCAACCCTAAAATAAAGTCTGGCTTACCCTCTCTCTGTCATCACTCCTTATGTTTAATCAGCACTAGTTGCCATTCAGGTTCATAAGTAGGTTCTTTGGCAAGATGCAGAAAAAATAGGGAAGGTAGATTATAAAATATATTCCCAATAAGATCTATCAACCATATCCTCTGTATCAATACTCATTGTTCTCTCATTGTCCGAAGTGGATGGTATATCTGCAAAAGTTGCATCTGTGTATTTTTGTTTTGCTAAAATAAATAAATATTTCAGGGAGGATAATTTTGGTCAGTTAGATTAATGATGATTGGTATGGTGTGAATCCTTCTGTATTTGAATTGTAATTGAAGATAAACTATTTTGATTTTACTTATAATGTGTATGTGAATATAAAATTAAAGGATTTTTTATGTATGTTATAGATAGTTAAGACTTTTTATAATTTTGCAAATGTATTTTATACAGTATAGGCATTTAACGAGTTTTCTTTTGTTGAGTGAGTACTTCAGTCCTATGGGGTAACTTGAGTCTTAAGAACCACCATTAAGTCTTCCTCCCACACATATTCCTTTACACATAGCCCACCGAAAAGTACAAGTCCTAGGAGGTCCCATCTGTATTACAGAAGTCAGAATGCCAAGAACTCAGGTAGGGCTCTGGTTGGTGCTTATTTGTTCCTTGAAGACCTTAACCACAGCTTATCTGAAAGTGTACCTCTATGTTCCCGCTCTGAGCCTGGCATTTGGTGAGGTGTGGTATATGTAAAGTCTGCCATTTGCTACATACTGACCTGATCAGGCCAAGTCCCCAACTTCAATTTCTCATTGGTTCTATGGAACTGATTTGTCTGTTTTCATTCTTAGCATTTTTGTGTGTTACAACATGTTTATTCTGGTCATTAGCAGTTCAGCTTTTCAAAGAAGTAGTTTTCTTGCCTGCTTTTTACTATTTATGGTGTCTCGGACAAGGCCCTTATACTACCTATGAACTTGGTTAATGACACTGAATCTTGACTTCTAGCTGGCAGCTGGCTGAGGTCTATAAAACATCTTAGGGAATGTTCCTTTCCTGTCAAATGCCATTCAGGTGAGCTTGATTCATCAGATGTCATTATTCCACTATGCCAAAGCAAGCCAAGTCAACTTTTTTTTTCTTTTTTCTTGTGGTCTATGTCCATTAAGTTTCAATGGACTGTGAAAAATACTGTATAAAAATAACTTAATTGCCGTTTCCATGGCCTAGACTGGTCCTAAACTTGGTAAGTAAGCAAGAATTGCACTTTGCACGAGAGAAATATCTTGATCTTCCTAGGAAATTTTCAGGGGAAGATAACATGACCTCATGTAGGTAACTGTACAGTGTAAACAAGAAACTTACCCTAAATGAGTTCACGTTTTTACATTGAAACCTAAGGATTATGAAGAGAGCATCAAGTGAGGGTCTTGGTTTGAAGAAGTGAGCAGATGAATTACATAAATAAGCAAAGCGTATCAAAGAAACAATACAAGCAAATCTAGAAAGCACTCTGACAGACCCTTGGTTTCTTCTTAATTCCCTCTTTGTGTCAAATAAAAGTGTGCTAAGGAGTGTCCCTAACTTTGAACATTTTGAAACAGAAAAGACCATCTGCCCAACAGCCTGTCTCCCTCCCATCTGACTGATCTCTGGCCCACTCTGCTTTTGTAACCACCCTCGCCTCTATCCCTTCCTTTCTGACACAGCCTAGGTGTCTCTTAAACTCGTTTGTAGTTCATTCTGCAGCCACCATCCCCTTAACAGGTTCCATATGTTTGCAGGCTTTGAATAAAATAGTTCTTCTTTGTTTCGCTGTTTACTCCAAATGTCTTGCCTTTGAAAAGATCCCTAATAGTAAACTCTACATCAGAGAAAGCAGTATCCGCTTACACTTGGAAATGGTGTTACCTTGACTGTGTGCAATTTTAAGGACTTTGTTTATGTTTTAGAGTGATTTCTCCCTTCTCCCCTTTGCCCCCATTTTTTGTTTGAAAGATTTATTAGAGCTTATTCTTCTTGGGAGGTAGAGCAGTATTAAAACAAAAAAGGACCTTTGATATTTACTGTATATTATCTTCTGTTATTCAGCCTTACAATTCAGTAAAAGCAAACAAGTTTCTATTAGGTTTTTCAGTCTCAATAGTTTCTTTTCTTAAAATAATTAAGCTCTGCTTCAATGAACTTGCAGTATAATTATATCGTAGTTAACAGGATTATGCTATATCGCGAGATGTCGACTTATATGCTTGTACTACATTAATAGTGTTATTTGGCCAAGTTATCTAAATTGCCCTTGTTCTTCAGATTCTGATTGATTCATTCCACGTTATTGGCCCCTGTAATATGGTGTGGATAACATGCCAAATTCTTGCTTTTGTTGTATTTTCAAAATCTTTTTATTATCATTTGGGGGGTTTACCCAGTAAGTTTCACAAAAGTGTACTCAGAGGGAAATTGGGTCTAGCCTTAACCTTTGTGATTTTTATTAAGGTCATGTTCTCTTAACACATTCCAGTTTTTATTTTCTCACTAGGTTTTCTAGTAACCAGTCACACTTCAATTTGTGTCTTAGTTTTCTATTGACGAGTTGTTCTTTAACTTGACTATTGATCTCTTAATAGCGAAATGCCCCAAGTACTTTATTAGAAACTCAGACAAATAACTTCAATAATGAATAACTTCACTTGTCACCCAAGTGATGTCTTCAAAGACACTAAGTTAAACTATCCAAGTTAAATACACATTAAAGCTGGCAAACTTAAACAAACATTTCTTATCTAGCTTCCATACTTTTAGTTGAGTTTTAAGTTCTTTCTTTAACCTAATGGTTAAATGAATGACTAGTCTGAAGTGTTTCCCCCAGATATGTTTCCAGTGCCTATGACCTGCCCTTTCCCTTACTATGAACTCTTGTTACTCTCTTCCTGAAATCCTGCAATATCTTCCTCTTGCCTTCAGTATAAAATTCTAATTATGAGCCTGGCATACCAAGCCCACTATTCCACCTGCCACTTCCTAAGCAATATCATCTCAAAATACTCACAGTTCCTGGAATAAGCCGTGACATCTAACTCCTGAGGATCTTTGCATACTCTTGCCCCAGTGCTTAGAATAATTTTATTTAATAAATGTTCATATGCCTTGCTTAGGCAAGAGTCTCCTTCCAGGAAGCCTTCCCAGTTGACTGTGACTAAGAGCTCCTCTACTTGTTCCAGAAGCCTCTTGTGTCCTCTTTGCATCTGACCACTGACCTCCGTGGGGCTAATTTCCTGACACTGAGCTTTCTGAGGCAGGGATTAACCTTCATTTATATTTTTTCAGCACCTAGTGGAATTGTTGACAAAAATAGATACTTAATGTTTTTTGAATGCTAATTAATATTTTTTAATGTTTATTTTTGACAGAGGGGCGGGGGAGAATGTGGGCAAGCAAGGGAGGGGCAGAGAGAGAGGGGGACAGAAGATGGGAAGCAGGCTCTGAGCTGACAGCACAAAGCCCAACGCAGGGCTCAAACTCATGAACCATGAGATCATGACCTGAGCTGAAGTCGGACTCTTAACCGACTGAGCCACCCAGGCACCCCTGAATGATAATTAATATTTATACATTGCTCAATCATCTTATTCTGTTATGTTCTGAATCATGAAATGACCAATTAAGTCTTTTGGTGAATCACTTTGTGACAATTCTTGTTTATCTAAGTTAAATATTTAATTTAATGTTGTACCAGCATGAAAAACATTAAAACATAATAGATGAGATTTCAAAAATGGTGAAAAAAAAGTTCCCCCAAAACAAATATATATATATACATAAACATATATATATATATATATATATATATATATATATATATATATGGCTGAGTGTACTGCATCTTAGAGAAGTTATTAACCCAAAGGAAAACAGATGTGCCTACTGGAAATGATGACAGTTTTGTCCATGGTTGTCCCAAGAATACATTTACAATAAGCTCTGGGAAGAAAAAATGGAAAGCAAACCTTTCAGCCTCTGCCACCCCTGCAGGTTTGAGTTATATCAGGGCAGATTTTCCATGAAGCTTTAGGAAACCAACAATTACTCAAAACTTTGAAGGAGGATTTTTTTTCAAGATAGGCACATATTCTGTCATTATACTTTCTGCAGAAAAATTACTTAGAAAACCCATATTATCCAAATCCAAAATGTAGTAGAACACACAAAAGAAAATCTTATCCCTGAACGTTATTTTATTTTTTATAGTTTGGTTGACTAAGGATGAATTGGTTGCCTAAGGCTGGACAGAGCTTCATTTATTCATCCTCTATCTGAGTCTGTTCTTTCAAGCATAGAGGCAGCCAGACATGAGAGAACAGCATGGAATCATTTATACTGTCCTATCTATATATTTCCTAGCAAAATCATTTTCACAACTTTCTGTACAACTGCAGACTACAGACAACTGTCCATGGATAGCACAATCAGGCATTGGAAACTGTTAGGTGCCTTCATGACACTACTTTTTATAACATATCTCCCAAACAATTGGTTTAAATTCAACCCCTGGACCTCAGAGATTTAAAGCTGTTATCATCATGCTCCCTCCTCTCTCTGACCCCCAGGCATAAATTCTCACAAGGGGAGAATTTGGTCCTTTCTCTCTTCTCTTTAGTGAGTTTTTGCAGCACCACTAAAGCTCACCCCTCACCACCGGGGATTGGATGCTTCAGTGGATCAGAAGCAGTTACTTCAAAGGAAAATGTCACCTTAGATAGTGTTGTGCAGAGGTTGAGGATTGAATAGAACTGACAACCCAGTTTCCTTTTAAAAATGTTGAGGAGCCTTGGAGTGTTTGATTTGTTTGGCAAGAAACAAAACAAAACAAAAAACAAAAAGCAAAACAAAAAGCAGAAACAAACAAGCAAAAATCTTTCCATGTCTCTTTCACATTTTCCTTCTATCGTCTCTATTTTGTCCACACTCAGGCAAGCCCTGAAAGGCTGCTGGCTTGTCAGCTTCCTGGGAAGTAGCCACAGCCCTCTTCTCACTGTCCAGTACTATTAGAGGAAACAGAAAACCTTCCTCTCCTCCGCACTTGTCTAAATCTTTTCAGGAAGTTCTCAAACAAGTTACTAATTCACAGAACCATAAAGGTCTTATTTTCTAGCTCTAACCAGCTCATCTTGCCCCTCGATAGTTCTGACAGAGGTTGCAAAAGGCTAATTGGTAGCCTTTTGCACTTAAAAAAATACTACTTGAAAAATATTTCTGGAAGGTAACTGAATTTTGCCTTTTTTGTTTGTTCTCATCTTGGTAAGCATGTTCAGCACTGGCAAGCTGGCATACCTAGAATTTGGGACACCCAGTCACCCTCCTGGTTAGGGTTGATGCATGAGACTCGCCAGATTTGTGGATTGACTTTAAATACAGAGACCCCTTTCCTTTTTTCATAAATAAACTCATCAGTCTGTCAAGCAAAGTATTGTGAGAAAAACCAGCTTTGAAAAAAGGTAGAAACAATGAAGAAATAGCCCTTAACTCAGGAATAAACACTTAAAGGGGGCAGAGAAAAGGAGTAACAAGTTGCAGGCCATAAACCATTAATTTTTTTTCTACAGGAAGGTATCATTATTACCCTTTTATAAACACAAAGGTTCCTCTCCTCCTCCCTCTCCCAGATGTCTTGGACATTGAAAAGAGAATCAAGAGTATGAGCTAATTCCCAGTGTTTTCTAAACTCGTTTGTAGGTTTCTGCTCATTTGAAAGGATTGTCCATGATTTGGCAGAAAACAGTGCAAAACAAAACCCCCGAACTGAAAACTTAAGTTTTACTTTGTCTACCTGAAAACATTAGAAAACACTCTGTAAAGTGTTTGCAGATGGATATGTGTCAGCTGTGGTGTGGTTTGAGATCCAAGTCAGATGCCACTTGTCTGTGAACAAGTCACACCGCATATCAACATTAATTTAATTATGTTAAACTTCACAGACTTCATTATATTAACCTAAAAGCCAAGGAAAACATATGCTGTTTCCTCATCCTTTAACACATTACTCATGAGTGGAAGAATTCTCAGTTTCTGTTCTGCCCAAGACCATTCAGCTCTTAATAAAAATTTTTACTTGTGTTGCAGTTCAGTTTGATTTGAAACCAAGAACTGGTTCCTGTGATTCTACGTGTGAAATATAACCAGTCATAGAAGTTCTGGAACACAAAACCCTCATCTCCTCCTTGCCTTTACTTGCGCGCAGATATCTAGTGATAGGTGACAGGGCTGGAAGAACACTTACCATCACTGGAAAATCATTTCATAATTGACAAGATTCTCCTTAAAAAAAAAAAAAATCAATTCCTTCTCACAGATGCTTTCCCAGCAGCTCTATGAAACTCTAAAATCATGTACAGATATTTAAATTTAATTGCTAATTACTTTAAGGCAATTCATGGAAAAGGCAAACAAAACTGTGGAATGGGTTTTGGCAGTTTCCCACTGCATTTGGATCGTTAGCGCTTCCTGCCTGAAGACCTGCGCAAACAAGCTTGGGGTGAGGGAACCCACTGGCTCCTTCCGAGGTGGGGGTTAAACGCAAAGGGTTCCGTGGGGCTCTGCCTGCCCCTCCCCCATTCCAAGTGCTCTCGCGGTGGGAGGAACTCACATCCTTTAGAAAATGCTGTTGATAATTACAGCTTTGTAGGGCAGTGAGCTCACGCTATTACATGAGATTAGTGCTGTACTCAAGAGCTGCCAGATTGTCTCTCCCGCACAGAGACTTGCCAGCTAGGAAAATAATGGGCATATTGCCATTTTAACAGCTATCAGGAGACCCCAAGTTAGTTTTTCTTCCCTTCAGCATATTCATGTTTGTAGGATCCAACTCCAGCCTACCAGCCCAGGGCAGTGACACAAAACAAATGTCTCTTTCTCCTTTAAAACAAAGCTGCTCTTTTCCTTTTTGTTGTTCAACTAAAAGACAACAGCAAGACTATAACCTCCCTTAAAACATAAATAAATAAGGACCCAGACTGGAGTAACCTTAAGCAAGTACTAGGATCAGAAGAGGTAGATCTCTACCTCGCAGGGAGGTCATTTGCCCCCTAGGAGTTGAATAAAGCAAAGTTAAATGTCCCCCCTGCAGACTGAAAACAAACGCCTATTGTGCAGCATAGCCATCTAGGGGGAGAAAAGGCATTTTAAAGTTACCAAATGTTTTGATTTCTGTAATAAGTAGTGCTCCTCACTTCCTTGCAGATAACTGGTTGACCTATGTTCTGAAAGGCTGAGGGTAACCCAGAGTGGTTACTCTGAGTTCTTTATTTTGTGAAAAGGTGGTTTCTTATCAGCATACGTTTCAAACGTTTCAAACGGGTAAGCGGTCCTCTTGGGAAAGTGTTTCTATTTGTGGAGTTGGCTTTTATACTCTGTGGTTATCTGTTTCCCCTTGGCATCAGTGACATTTGGCTAATACTTGTAGCTCTGAGAATACGGCCTTGGCACTGTCCCTTGCAGGTGATGATAGGGGTTTGCACACAGAAGTCAGCTTTTAGTACAGGTACCAGGTTTTATGGCTAGTCTAGGTAAGTTTTTACCTACAAAAAAAAAAAAAAAACCTAAATGTGAATCACACCACGGGCAGTAATTTGAGCACATACGTGTTTGTTTATAATCTGCCCTGTTGTAAGGATTTGAGGTGGGTATTATAGATTTTACTTTGCTTCTGATGCAGTTTCAGCATTGACGTAAATATAAATAATCTGATAATTTTAAAAGAAAAAATGGAGAAAAATAAACTATTGTAGATAACATTCTAGTCAGATTGAAAATTCGGATTATAGCTGCCATGACCTGTAACGGAACAGAATGCAATCACATTGTTAAATACTGTTTAGCTGAGGTCCATCTTCTAGCAAAGTGTTCTCTTCATGCTTTCCCTCACAAAACTGAGAGAACATTTCACATATAATCATTTCATCTTGATACATGAAGTAAATAATCATGATTTGGGGGGGGTATTGTAAATTCTGTTTTAAGTAACTTAGTTGGTAATTCATGATATATTAATGGATGGATATCACCACCTAGTGGTCATATTGTATTTTGTGTTTCAAAACTTCACATACCCAGAATTCCACTTAGATCTACGAAGGAATAGTATTCCTGGTGAATTAAGTTCCTTTAGTCTGGAGTTTAAAATATACTATATACTTATTGTGAACCTGAAAGTTAAATGTGAAATTAGATAATTTTTCAAACGCAGCGTGAAGTTAACACACAGAGTCACATGCTTAGTAAAATCCTAGCAACTGAGGCAAATATTAGAGCCAACGTTTCTCATATCTTCACTTTATACACAGTAATAGAACACAGTGGAAAGTTTTCCTTGGCAACTTACATTGGTATGTGAACCTAGAGGACATTTTTGGTTTTCTTATGAAAGCTTTTCACAGAGAATTAAATTAGCAGTGTTTGGGGGGAGGGAGAGTAGATAGAAAGCAGCGACTGGACTGTTAGATTTAGTATGTTCTCCCATCAATTACAATAAAATATTATGTCATAGGACAGCTTCACTGGGCAAATGTCAAGAATGGTTTTTACCAATGGAATGTGTGTGATTATTTAAATGTGCTTGGCAAAATCCATAATAGTTCTGAAACATAGAGACTTTAATTGGGCATTTAAGATAATTTAAATTATAGTGAATTTTAAAGAATAAAAAGTGACTGTATCTAAGCTGAAAAATTATAGCAAAAAGTGTGCATAGGTAGATGATAGTTATATAGATAGATGAAAGAAGGCCCTTGGCAGCTGCAGATTCAGGATTTCAAGTTTTGCAGTTTCAGTTACACATGAGATACCCTGAAGATTCACAAGATGAAATAATTTGTACTTTTTTTTTCTCAGGTACAAATTTGAAGTGTACCTAGTGGCTGGCTAGTGTGTGAGAATTGTTCGATTAGCTATCAAATCTGTCTAGTGGGTAGCTCAGTTTTTGCATTTCCAGAGGTCTATTGCTGTTTATTCTGCTAAACTTTGAACCATTTTGGATCATATTTATGGCGGGAACCTATCTGCCACCAGGTGTGTGGGAATAGGGACATTTCTAAAGATCTTAGATAATTCTTCCCTAGTGCCAAGAAGTTCTGTATTTGTAGGGGTGTGTGTGTGTGTGTGTGTGTAATAGTGGTAAATATCACATTTGTGTCTCACAAAAAGATGAACTGCAATTTTATCTAGTGTCTGAAAATTCTGTTTTCTTTTTAATAGAGATGAAAAGAAATCAAGAGATTCTGAACAGAGTATCTAACTTTTTAGGAGAACTAGTTAGTGCCCAGTGATTATTCTTCATAGTTATTTGACCAAGTTAAGAAATCGTAAACTATCAATGAGAAGAATTTGAAATGGGTCAAATATTATGGAGAAGAGTTAATTATCAATTAAGTTTTGATAGGACCTGTTGCTTTGTAAACTTCTCCCTTTCAAGAAGCTGATAAAAGAGATTTAAAAACAAGAGTTTAATGTTCTGGGGATTCTTTCTCCACTAGAAGTTGAAACAAAGTTTTCATTTTTGAATCTTGTAATTTCAAAGTTTTCATTTTTGAATCAAATTTACAAGATTTATACAAAATTTTGACACAGAAAAACAAATACTATTTGGAATGTTGCATAGAGGGGTAAGAGTAAGTCATTCCGTGGTTGAGGAACCTTCCTTACTCCACTTTTTCCTTTTCACCACCTAGCTGTTTGCATTTTTCTTCATAAATTGATTTGCTTACATATGTATCAAGTAGAGGACCAGCTGGGATAGGACTGTCACAGCAGTAACTGATTAATACTGGATATCCTGTTTCTTTTCTTTAACTGAGAGCCATGAACCCAAGCAAACTCCTTTTTTAAAGCAAAACAAAGCTTTTTTAGAAAGTCTATTTCTAAATCTTCTATATTTCTGGCTTTTTAACCTGGAAAAAAGGCAGTTTTCATCTCTGTGTAAGGAAAATGTCAATTAGTCGCATTACATCTTTACCATCAATTTCTTTTGTTCGTGCTTGTGATACTAGTTATCTGCTGAGATGTTAGCGCCATTGATCAAGGCCCTGTGGTGTGTATTTTACAGATAAAAGATCCCCTGGTATCTCTGAATGATAGTTGGGACTCCTAGAGTCCCAACTATATATAATCAGAAATTCATCTTGAAAGGATGTTAAACTCTGTCTAACTTTAGTAGATTACTTTTGAAAGATAACTTTCTAAAGCAGACACTCCACCCCCATTCCCACCCCCAAACACACACACACTCTACCCTCCCCCCCCCCCCCCCCCCCCGTGTGTTTATGGAATCCAGGGGAAGACTTGCAAAGAGCTGAGGAGAGAGAAGAGCTCCTTAGCTATGCTGCTTGACAAAAATTAGTCAAGTCCCTCTTAGGTCTGTGGAATTGAGGTCACTCTCTGAGAGTGAAGAATTTGGGCAGGCTGGGAGGTCCTGTGTTCTCCAGAAGACCTGCAGGTTAACTTTTTGCTTTTATGTTAATGTGAGACAGAAACAAATTCTTGACAATAAAATACAGATTATTTGGAACAAAATAAACTAAGTATTTATTAGGTTTGATAGATTTTTATGAGTAGCTTAATTCAGTTCTGAGTTTTCCCTCTCAGTATTAAGATTGGTTCAAATGAGTTCTCTGGTTTGTAGAGATAATTTTCATGTGAGAGAACCATGCGTAGCTTTTGGGTTTTGGCCAGGGTTTTTTGAATCATTGTAAGCCTTTGGCAGCTGGTGTATTCAAATCCATTTGGGGGGAAAAAGAAAGAGAAAACAACTGAAAAGTTACAAAATCCAGTTTAATTGAAATAATTGTCTCTTTTGGCACTTTGGTTTTTTACAGAGACAGAGAACAGTCATTTAACGGGAACTCTAGGAGGAACTTTACCATATAATAGGCAACATTAAGCAGTTTCATACTGGATACAAAATAATTATCTCTTAATAAAGTGCAAGCTTGTTATAGAACACGTAGAAAATTTTATATCTGATGTGGCTTTCCTCTATATCAACTACTTAAGTTATATGTCCTAATTTTCTCTGCCATCAGGAAAGAATGAAGATGCAAAGTAATTTAGAGTTCTCTTTTCAGACATAGCCTTGATGTTATTCTGTTCCCTGGGGGAGGCAACGAGAGTTTGGGGTTTGGGTTGGAGAACATGAGTCTCGGAGACACAGACAAATGTGCAGAAGTCTGATCAGCATTTATTTTTGTCAATGGTGTTGAAATGAATTCTCCGTAAACTGTGCTGGCTTTTTGGCATATTTCTCAGTTTGCCTGTCCAGCCCTAGAAGAGGGTTGATCTAGGGTAGATCACCCAGGATGTTTGCTTATGATTTCAAATGAGGAGGAGTAGGGCATCAAATGATGGGAGTAGGGCATTTTTCTCTGCCCATTCTGAGAACCTACATTTCTGTGTGTATAAGACACTGTCCATTTGAGAGAGGCTCTATTACATTCTTAGAACTTGGAATTGATTTCCTGAGGAGAGATCTCTTTCTAATATTTAACTTCAGTGAAAAAATATATTATTAAACCTGAAGTCAATGATTTATTTTTTTATACTCTTTACCCTGCAAGTGATATTAAAAATAAAGCTGTAAAGAATTCAGGAGGAAACAAAGAGTTATTCATAAAACTGGAGTTTCCTTTGCTAAAGTTAGGTTGGCAATAACATGGAGCAAAATCAAAGCATCTTAGCCAAAATAAATCTGCACAATGGAGCTATCAGATATGAGGTAATAGTGTGACATGCCTGTGGGTATCCAACATTCTTGTAAAAACCACAGACCCAAAATTTGGTCCTGCACCATTAAGCCACAGTTCTGCCAAGCAACAACACAGAACGCAGGTTTTCAATCACTGTTGCAAGCCCAATGTAATTCCCACCAGAAACAATTAAATCTTTTACCAGAGGTCTGATTCTGGGCAGCCTAAGCCCTGAGAATCACTTCAGTGGCATGGAATCTGAATCTCATTTCAGTGTGAAAATGAGGCAGTCATTGTTCAGATCAGGAGGAAAAGTCAGCTGCAACATACATGGCAGGCCAGGAACTAGTGACTTGAAGTGATATTTGTTGAGGTTAGATCAGAAAAAGGTTAGCTAAGAAATTTATAAGTTCTTTCTGATAGCTGCATAGACCATCTTATAGTGTTCATTTTTGCTGATTAGAAAAATAATTCACGCTGTCTTTAGGGAAGTGGAAAATATATAAGAATATATAGAATAAACTATTACCTCCTCATATAACTTAGATATCTGAGAGTATGTGTAAAATTTGGATCATTGCATGTTTTTTGTATTTTGCTTTTCATTGCATATTTTCTGTATTTTGCTTTTTAATTTTAACTTAAAACTTCTTTTAGTATTTTCCATTTCCCTATATATTCTTCACAGACAAGATATACAGACTATATATATATATATATATATTCACTCTATAGATTTTTACCCATTTGCTGCTAGTATAATTAATATTTTAGATAAACTATTGTTCACATCTCTGATTATTTTTTTAAGATAGAATTTTAGAAGTGGAATTATGGGATGTAAGTGGTGGAACTTTTTGAGGTTCTTGATGTCTATCACCAACTGTTTTCCAGAATGGTTATTGTCTGTCTCACGTATCATTTGCCAACAGTGAGCAACATCTTTGATTAGAAGTAGATGTGGGGGTGCCTGATTGGCTCAGTCGGTTGAGCATCTGACTTTGGCTCAGGGTCATGAAGTCATGGCTTCTGAATTCAAGCCCCACGTAGGGCTTGGTGCTGTCAGTGTGGAGCCTACTTTGGATCCTCTGTCCCTCTCTCTCTCTGCCCCTGCCTCTCTCTCCCTCTCTCTAAAAGAAATGAAGCATTTAGAAGTAGACGTGGATAGGGAGAATGCAACACACTCTGTTGTTCATTATTTCTAACTGTCAAATTATTTATTAAACAATACCAGTGTGTGCCAGGCATAATTCCTGGCAATGAGGATAAGTAGTAAACAAAAGAACCCCAAGTTCCTGTCTTCTGTGAGCTTACATTATATTAAGGAGAAAAAAAATACAATAAATAAATTATATAGGACATCGGAAGTTAATTGTTATGAAGACAAATAAAACAAGAGATCTGGGAGTGTGTGTAGGGACAAGGACTCCGGGAGCATTACACAGTTTGCATATCCTGTGGATGTATGGGAAAGTTTTCCACCTTTGAGGACTTTTTTACGTGTTTCCTGTAAGAGGTTAGTTAGAAAGTAACCTAGAAATGATTGTGCGCCAAAATCCATAAGTATTTGAGGAACTCTGGAACTTTGGCTATAGAAAATATCCAATACAGATCTTTGTTAGTTTTAAGGAATTCCTATTGCTTTGCTTATTAATTTAATTTAATTTAATTTAACTTAATTTAATTTAATTTAAATTTTTATTTTGATGCTGCTTTAATAGGTCTGTTAAAGACAACTTAGTTACATATCAGCAACAGGTTGAATATGACTTTTATTTTGCTTTGTTGCTCCATTTCCTGTTTCCTTGTTTATTAGCTATCTAAAAGAGTAGCAAAAGCAAAAACAACAAAAGGCTTTATGGGTGGAGGGTGAGAGATGATAAGGGAAAGGAAGTAAGCAAAGAAAAGGAAAACAGAGAAATAATTAGCAACCCCTTTTAGAGCAAATGTCAGTTCCTGGCTTCAGGGAGACCTGCCAGTCAAAGGATCCTCTGATCTTCCTTCCCAAGGCCATCAAGGCAGTAACTCAGTGGTACCATTCAGGCTACTAGAGTTGGATTTCAATCCATTTAATTTCTGGATCTCCACCAGAAAAATAAAAACACCCTTCATTCTGTGTTTTGGCAAAAACAAACAAACAAACAAACACAAACCACACCTTTATTAAGCTTCCCTTGGTTCTTTGCAATTTTATCGCTTTTCAAAGACTCTTATATAGTGGGGATCTCCTTATCTCGATCTTAATTTTTGGCATGATTGAGGAGGATTTTAAAACAAAGCTAGGAAAAGAGGTTGAAGGAAAAGTAGCAGGTCTCTTAATCTGGAGGCTTTCAAACTTTAGATCTTCTCACAAATTATTTTATCAAAGATCAAGGTTTTTACCATACTTAAAAGTTTTAAAAGCCATTTGTTTTTCTGAGAAGAAAAATCAGATATTGTCTGGTATACTTATTATACATTTTTAAAAGATATAAAAGTACCCACAGAGCTATTGGTTTGTTTGTTTGTTTGGCATGTTCTGAGTTGGAAACAACGGCTTTACTCTTAAATACAACTCTTTTTTCTCTATCTTTCCCAAATAAAATCCCTTAATTCAAGCCACAAACTTATTTTAAATTTAATTCAAGAAAAGACATAGATCTGTAGGACCAAGAAAGATAGTCATCTCAGCCATTGCACACGAATCTGAATCTGTCCTTCTACCAAGTGAAGAAAGTTTGACTCTATCAGATTTGGTAGCATTAGATGTGATGTACAACATGATAGCAGGCAAAGCATATTGAAAAAGTGATTCTCAAGTTGATCCAGAAAGATACTGAACAAACTTGTCCCATATCACATTCTAGTTATCAGGAGACCCAAGGCTAGGAAATTGCTCTCTTAATTATAGTCTGAAGTTTATAATTTTTCAACAGACATAGGGACTGTGTTTTTCATACAATTATTGATGATGGAGACAACATTTTAAGGTAACAAGAAATTGAATGTAAGCCCAAGAGCCCTGAGTGCTTAAGATCTCAAAGTCCAAGTTTCTCCAAATCCTACTGGATTCTTGTAAGAGATAATACATACCAAGTACCTAGGAGAGGGCTTCATCCATTATAGGTGCTGAATAAATGACAGGTGTTATTCTGATGGAAAGCAAAAGATAATTCTGGTTATAGTTCATTGCCCAGACTGGGAAATCAAAAGATACCATCTAAAGATACAGTTATAAAGATAACCAATAGAGGGGCATCTGGGTGTCTCAGTCATTTAAGCATCTGACTTCGACTTAGGTCATTATCTCATGGTTCTCTAGTTGGAGCCCCGTGTTGGGCTGTGTGCTGACAGCTCAGAGCCTGAAGACTGCTTCAGATTCTGTCTCTCCCTCTCTCTGCCCCTCCCACGCGTGCTCTGTCTCTCCCTGTCTCTCAAAAAATAAACATTAAAAATAATTTTTTTAATTAAAAAAGAAAATCAATAGAAAAACATAAAAGAAAAACAAATATATTTTATAGTAAGATATATATATGACTTTTTATTATTTTTTAATATTTATTTATTTATTTTTGAGAGTGAGAGACAGCACAAGAGGGGGAGGGGCAGAGAGACAGAATATGAAGCAGAGCCCCATGAGGAGCTCAAACCCACTAACCATGAGATCATGACCTGAGCCAAAGTCAGACACTTAAATGACTGAGCCACCCAGATGCTTAAATGACTGAGCCACTCAGACGCTCCTAGCAAGATATATTTTTAACAGTTGGTCTTTTGTATCAATATGCTTAACTGTGGTCAGTGTTCCAATTGAGAGAAAACAACTTCCAGATTTATATTGTAAAGCAAAACTTAACTGTATAGTGCATATAAGAATCACATCTAAAGCAGAATTATTCAGGGGTCACCTAGGTGGCTCTATTGGTTAAGCTTCTGACTCTTGATTTTGGCTCAGGTCATGATCTCATGGTTTGTAGGAATGAGCTGTGCGTCAGACTCCGCACTGTTAGTGTGCAGCCTACTAGGGATTCTCTCTCTGCCTCTCTGTCTCTGTCTCTGTCTCTCTCTTTCAAAATAAATAAAAATAAATGAATAAGTAAGAACTTTAATAAAAAAATAAAACAAAATTACTAAGGAAGGTTGAATATGAAATGATGGAAACATGTAAATTGGGTAAGTATAAAAAATAAATTAGCAAATGTCTCAATTTTTCTTAACCAAATAAATGAATTTAGATAAAACCAATCAATTAAATAAGGCAAGAAAACATACTTTATAGTGGCAAAGAGGTCAAAGAAAGAATACAAATTTTATTGCACTGTCATTATAATTACATAAAATTACATGTGCCCATAAGGGCTGGGAGAAAACATGACAGAGTGATGAGATTATGGATTTTTTTTTCTCTACTTCCACTCCCATTAATATTGTTACACTTAATAATAATAACATGATCAAATTTCTTAAGTCAAGCATTCATTACATATTTAGAAATGTAGGATATCTAGAACAAAATTTCTCAGACGTATCTCATTGCCAAAGGAAAAAAAAATACATGTTTGCTGTAGAGACTTTGAAATACGTATATTTTCCACTCAGAGTGTAAAAACTTTTTTCTTTATCATTAAGATAATTTCAGTTAGATAGTTCAACAAAAACTGTTGAGTCATTCTAATTCCATTGCAATGTAATGGCTCTGTTGCTCTTATCATTTGCTACTTTTCGACTATCAAGTAGTTAATTCTGTTCTTCCTCCATTTTTATAGCAATATGAGA
Organism: Prionailurus viverrinus; assembly: GCF_022837055.1. Taxonomy (NCBI): domain Eukaryota; kingdom Metazoa; phylum Chordata; class Mammalia; order Carnivora; family Felidae; genus Prionailurus; species Prionailurus viverrinus. The sequence goes on from NC_062561.1 coordinate 147,624,841, forward strand.
ACTGGAGGCCCAACCAGCCAGACAGCTTCTTTTCTGCTGGAGAAGATTGTGTTGTAATCATTTGGCATGAGAACGGCCAGTGGAATGATGTTCCCTGCAATTATCATCTCACCTATACCTGCAAGAAAGGAACAGGTAATGATCAATTAATAACGCATACCTAATCTGCATGTCAATTATCAAGCATATTCAAGATGAATAAACTTCATTAGTTCAAGACACAAACTGGATGTCATATATGGCATCTCTTGCTGCTTATGGAATATTTCACTCCTCCAATACATTTGCAAAATTCATTTTCAGTAATGTCTTTACCTTAGATTTCAGATGCTTAAGATAACAATGTCATATTCGTATTGCAAAAAACTACCTGGCAGTATCTTTAAGAAAAACAAAGTACCAGCCCAAGAGTCTGTCCACCTGTTTATTCTGATGAGGAGAACTTAAAAAAAAAAAAGTCAACATCTAAGAATCGGGTTATATCATGAAATAATCTGGATTTTTTTACTCTGGCAGAAAAATAAGAACTGGTACCATTTGGTCCATGTTGGAACGTGTCAGTGGTTTGAAGTTCTGGAGCTTAAAAACCATTGCCCTCGCTCACTAGGGTTGTTCCCTCATCTTGTAGGCATTTGAAGTTTATAATCATTTCTGTAGGAGCTCATTATGTGTTTATAAACAATAGAACAAAAACAGCGTCACTCTATTGTTTAATACCTTCAACATCTGCTAAAATAAAAACATTTGTGATGTAAGCTCTGTAGCAAGAATTGCTTAGTCAACATTAAACAGATAAAATTAAGAACACTGATTTTAGAAAGTGTTTATTATTGACCAATATGTTTGAATTTCTGAGGCACACTGTATAGACGTCCTCCTTTAAAAAAAACAGGAATTCCATAAAAAGTTTTTAACCTTTCACAATTGATAATGGTGTTAGAATATGAAAATTTAGCCTCTAGACCTAGAATTTTTCATCAAGTAAGAGTACAATTGCAAAATATAAATTTCATTGGATTCATTTGTCTTTGGATATAAAAGTAGTAAACTAAAAATACACTCTGCAGATATTTTAGGAACAACTTAAACCCCAATACTAAGAAATTCTATCAGAAGAAAGAAAACACTGAGATACACAGAGCTCAGATGAAACTCAGCTGTCAGCTCTGTCACTCTCTCTGCTATTGTCTTATCTAAAGTCGAATTTATTCTGACTATCCTTTCTGTCTGAGCAGCTTCCCTGGCTTTGTGCATTACTTCAGCACTTCTGCCACGGGACTTGTGAAAATAGCAAATCAGGTATTTGCTCTTTTCCCTGTTTCTAGTGTAAGAAGTCTTTAATGAACTGTTTGTCTTTCTCTGAATGTCATGTTTGCCTTCTTAAGTCTCCAAATGTTCTTTGGAGTCATGCCTTTCCCTTTGTGATCCAAGCATTCTTGTATGCCCCATGTTATTTTTTCCTAAAGCAGGGTTTCTCAACAGCAGCACTGTTAATATTTTGGCCCAGGTAATGCTTAGTTGTGGGGGCTGTCCTGTGCATTGCAAATGTGTAGCAGCGTTCTTGCCCTCCATGCAATGAATGCCTGGAACGTTCTTCTCCACCCCCCTATCCTCCTCCTTTGTTTTGTAAGAACCATCAGCGTCACTAGACCATGCCACCTATCCCTGGGGAGGGAGGGAGAGAGAGAAAACTGCCCCAGTTTGAGGACCACTGCCCTATAGCTACACAGGCTTTACAAAAACAGCATCCTGGTTTACATTTCCAGATGGGGAAAGAGATTTGTAAGACGTTGGTTCTACTTGATTAAGGGAGAAAACCAAACCAAACAGAAAGATTCCTGTATTTTGTCACTCTTTTGTCTGATTTTTATTCATATAGACTTAACTCTTTGTTAATCAAATACTCTGGGGAATTTTATAAATGTCTATAGACTTTTATAAAAGACTCATTTCTCTTTTCACATGTTTTAGACATCCTTAAACATACAGACCTAAATAATTATACTTTTAATTAAATACGTGTGAAGAGGATTATAATATGTGTATATAAAAGCCATTATTTCCAATTTTACTGAGAGTTAACTGACATACATCACTGTATAAGTTTAAGGCATACAGCATGATGGTTTGATTTACATAAATTGTGAAAATGATTGCCACAGTAGGTTCAGCTAACATTCATCTTCTCACATAGATAAAAGAAAAAGAAAAGAAAGAAAAAAGAATAAAGGGAAAACATTTTTTTCCTTGTGATGAGAACTATTACGATTTACTGTCAACTTTCCTGTATATCATACAGCATTGTTAGCCATAGTCATTGTGTTACATTACATCCTATTACTCATGTATCTTAAAGCTGGAAGTTCGTACATTTTGACCACTTTCTATGAGTCTGTTTGGTTTTTTGTTTTAGATTCCACATATTTAGAGTTAGATTTTAGATTTGCTTTAGATTCCACATGTAAGTATTTGTCTTTCTCTGTCTGAATTACTTTACTTTGTATAATGCCCATTCGTGTTGTCTCCAATGGTAGGATTTTCTCATTTTTTATGGCTGAATAATATTCCATTATATGTATGTATATATACCCACAACTTCTTTATCTATTCATCCATTGATGGACACTCAGTTGTTTCTGTGTCTTGGACATTGTAAATAATACTGCAATGAACATGAGGGTGCAGATATCTTTTTGAATTAGTGTTTTTGTTACCTGTGGATATATTCCCAGAAGCGGAATTACTGGATATATGGCAGTTCTATTTTAATTTTTTAAGGATCCCTCAAACTTCCCTGCTACTTTTCTAGTAGCTATACTAATTTACAATCCCGCAATGGTTCCCCTTTCTCCACATCCTCACCAGTATTTATCTCTTGTTTTTTTTTTTTTTTTTTTGATGATGGCCTTTCCAATAGGCGTGAGGTGATACGTCATTGTGATTTTAATTTGCATTTCCCTAATGACTACTGATCTTGAACATCTTTTCATGTACCTCTTGGCCTTTGTGTATATTCATTGAAGAAAGTCTTTTTGGACCCTTTGCCCTTTTTTAATTGGGTTATTTGGAGTTGCCGCTGCCCTTCTGGTCTGAGGGGCTGGAAGACACTGTCTGCAACAGATGAGGCTGTGACTCAGCACCTTGCCTGGGTGTGAGCAAACCAAGCTCTAGAGCTGGCAAATCTCCTCATTTGAGGATCTGAATCAGGCAGATATGTTCCCTGGTCAGAGTGCACTTCTGACTTGGCTCTGCAGATAAGCAATGCTGCTGGCTGGGATTACTACTTAGGCATTGCAGGTATGAATTTGGTCTACGAAGATTCATGTGCTAGTTGTTTCAGACCCCTCCCCCTCTTTGGAGTCATAGTCAGATTCCCCGTGGCTGAGTCCCAAAGATTCCCCTGTAATACCCGTGGTGCAACATCAGAGTAGGGCTCCCACAAAGCATCCCACAATGCTGGGGAAGCTGGTTTTCTTCCTGGCGTTCTTTTTTCCAACTGGAAGAACCTGAGGCTCAGAGAAGACCTCTTCACATGATGCTGCACACTCCTGGTGGAGGAGCAAAGTGGTCAATGGTTAGCCATTCCCTTATCCTGCTAATGGAGTCTGTCTTTGTCTCTGGGCTGCAGGGGAGTGCTTTAACCTCCCCTCCATGTTCAAGGATTCTCTCAGTAGTGTCTTGTTCTTGAATAGATGCTAGTTGTTCTTGGAATCATCACTTTTTAGAGAACACCTCAGTGCATACTATCCACACATCTTTGGATCATTTTGCAGATTCCTTACAGTCCCATCTGTTTACTTCCCAATTCCAACCATGGATAATGACTTCATTCTCCTATTTTCCTCTTTAGTATTATCACATATGCTCGTATTTGTAAACGACAAATTGTTTAGTTTTGCACATTTTTGAACTTCAAGTGGAATCATATTGTATGTATTTTGTGACTTGCTTTTTTTGTTCAGCGTTATTTGTGAGATTTATCCATGTTGATACATTTAGCTGTATTTCTTCATTTTGCTGCTTATAGTATTTTATGTATAACTAACTATATAACATGTTATTTACCAGTTCTCCTGTCAGTAAACATTTAGGTTATATTGAGTGTTTTTGCTATTATAGACAACATTTCTATAAATATTCTTCAATTTGTTCCAGGTAGACCTCTGTGAGTTTCCATAGGGTATTTTTCCAGGAGTGACATTGCTGAGTCATAGGATTTATGTGCCATCAAATTTATTACAAAATGCCAAATTATTTTCCAAACTAGTTTTCCAATTTGCACCTTCCACCAGGAATATGTGAGAGGTCCTGTTACCCCACATCTTCTTTAACATTTGATATTATTGGACTTTGAGATTTTTGCCAATCTGGTGGGTATAAAATGTTATCTGTTGTGATTTAATTTGTGTTTACTTGGATACTTTTCCCTGAATATCATTTCATATACTTATATGGCATTCACTTATAGCTCTTTTGTAAAGGTTCTATTCATGTTTGTTCCTCATTTTTAAAAATTGATTGCTTCTCTTTTTTATATTGATTCATAGGAGTCATTTTTATATCCTGTTTTGTAATCCCTTGGCAATTTTATCTGTTGAAAATATCTTCTCCCAGTTTGTAGACTGTTTTTACTCCTACCCTGTGGTATTTATTGATGAATGGAATTCTTCCTTTCGTTGCATTTTTCTTTATGGTTCAAAACTTTCTGTGTCTTAAGAAATCTTTACCTACCCTAAAGTCAGAAAGATAGTCTACACTGTTTTCTAAATGTTTTAAGGTTTTCGCCTTTTATATTTTTGTATTTAAACCATCCAAAATTAATTTCCCATGTATTCCCTGAGGTAGGGAATGAAGTTCATTTTTATCCATATGAATACCCAATGTCCAAGTGAAAAAAACTACCTTTTCTCCACTGTTCTGCCATGTTGCTTCTGTCAAGTATCAAGCCTATATGTGTGGATCCATTTCTGGTCTATTTGCCTGTCCTTCCCAATACCGTACTCATTGAATTATTTTAGCCATATTATAAGTCCTCATCTATAAATAGCTTTGAAAGAAATCTGTATATTGACAATGACAACTTTTAATTTGTCAGCATACCACAGAACCAAGTGTAAGTGAATTATATAATTGATAGTTTTTAACCTTAACCTCACAAACCCATTAGTTTTCCAACTGAAGACATATAATAAATAAAAACTTTAAGATACTGATGGAGACAACACCGATAAGCCACATGTTGGCATGAGACAGGTGCTTTTTAATTTGGAAGTGGGCCTTCCAGATGGGTAGATGAATATATGATCATTTAGCCTAGTGGTTCCTTACTAAAACACAGTTAAAGGTGGTATAATCTGAGATTGAAACTAGGCACAGAGTCTCAGTAGCTTTTGCTCTTGAAAAATTTCAATTCTTCAATTCTAAATGATTGCCTTTGCTGAAGGTGCTTGATTGGGTACCGTAAAAAAGGAAAGAAAGCAAAAGATTCATACTAATAGAAATATTTAGATTATTTGGCAATAACCCAATTTACTTTTCTTCAGTTGCTTGCGGCCAGCCCCCTGTTGTAGAAAATGCCAAGACCTTTGGAAAGATGAAACCTCGTTATGAAATCAACTCCCTGATTAGATATCACTGCAAAGATGGTTTCATTCAACGCCACCTTCCAACTATCCGTTGCCTAGGAAATGGAAGATGGGCTATGCCTAAAATTACCTGCATGAACCGTAAGTGGTACTTTAGAAAGAATGGACAACCGTGCTCTAACAGCTACTAGACACCCTCATTTTACAGCTACGGTATTGGTAGTTTAGGGTATGGAGCAAGTAATATTGTTGTGTTTTCTTTCTTTCTTTCTTTCCTTCCATGTAGCATCTGCATACCAAAGGACTTACTCTAAGAAATACTTTAAAAATTCCTCATCAGCAAAGGACAATTCAATAAATACATCAAAACATGATCACCGTTGGAGCCGGAGGTGGCAGGAGTCCAGGCGCTGACCCCCCAAATGGCGAACATGTGTTTTCATCATTGCAGCCAAAGTCCTAACTTCCTGTGCCTTTCCTATCACCTCGAGAAGTATTATCAGTTGGTTTGGATTTTTGGACCACCGTCCAGTCATTTGGGGTTGCTGCGCTCCCAAAACATTTTAAATGAAAGTATTGACATTCAGTAAGAAGGCTAACAACATGAAAGAAAATGAGGGCAGAAAGTAACCGTTTCCAGCCTATCTAATTTCTTTAGTTTTCTATTCGCCTCCAGTGCAGACCATTTTATAGTGTATACCAGCATACTGTACTATTTAAAAAGCTCAATTTCAGCACCAATGGCAATGTAAATAAGATGATTTAATGTTGATTTTAATCCTGTATATAAAATAAAAAAGTCACACTGAGTTTGGGCATATTTAATGATGATTATGGAGCCTCAGAGGTCTTTAATCATTGGTTCGGCTGCTTTTTGTAGTTTGTTTAGGCTGGAAATGGTTTCATTTGCCCTTTGTCAGAAAGACCGAGGACGGCTTTTCCTAGACAACTAACAAACACAAGGTCTTATAGGTCACTGCACCACGTCAGCCTGAAGTGCAGTTTGCTTCCAAGCGGTGCTGAAGCCTGGCTAATAGGATCCTGACAGAACTAGGGACTGCACCGTGGAACTCCTCTTTGCTGCATTCCTTTCTCTTCACTTACACGAAAGGCCTGAATGGAGGACTTTTCTAGGACCAAGGGCATTTTTTAGGGGTCAAAGTGCTAATTATTAACTCAACCAGGTCTCCTTTTTAATGGCTTTCATAACACTAACTTACAAGGTTACAGATCAACACATTTCAAATGGATACAGACCTAAGGGTTATGGAGGGGGGTGGGGATTGTTAAAACAACAACACGCATTCAAAGAAAGAAATTTTGTATATATAACCATTTTAATCTTTTATAAAGTTTTGAATGTTCATGTATGAATGCTGCAGCTGTGAAGCATACATAAATAAATGAAGTAAGCCATACTGATTTAATTTATTGGATGTTATTTTCCCCCAAACCTGAAAATTGACATTAGTGTGCTAGTTATTTTTCAGTGTTAGCCTTTATGCTTCCCTCACACAGTTTGGGGCCATATAATCTAGGTATTTTGTCCCTGATTAAATAATGTGATGGATAGAATGCATCCAGTGTTTATTATGAAAAGAGTGGAAAATGTATAGCTTTCAGCAAATGGTGTTTGCCCATTCTAAGCAAGGAGCTACAGAGAGAGTGTGGGCATTTCTTCCTGTTAGGTGGAGTGTACATGTTGACATTTCTCCCTGTTTCTTCCCACTGTGTTTTCTCCCCTTTATTTGAATAAAGTGACTGCTGAAGATGAATTTGAATCATTATCCACTTAATTTAATGTTTAAAGAAAAACCTGTAGTGGAAAGAAGGCATTTAGGAGCCATTCCCTAATTTCAGTTAGAACAACCTTGAGGAGAATAGACAACAAATAAAATGCAAAACGAGCAGACCCAACATGGATTCTTGTTCGCGAAACCTCCTTTGGCTCAGAAGGAACAACAGTAGCTACCATCATTCTCTGTGGCTTTAAGTAAGTTCCTTGGTTGTCACACTAAGTGTGATCCACCTTTAGGTGTTCCAGAGCACAGAATGACAGTGTCGACCTATTAGGTTTTAATTTTCCTCTTTCTTTGCAATGCACACAATACGTTCCTGTATTTATATTATAATATGTATAGTGTAAAATGTGAATGACTGTTGTTTTTTTTCTTTCTTTCTTTCTTTTTTTTTTTTGTGAATGAAAAGCTAAAATCTTTGTAACTTTTTATACCTGCTTTTGTTTCACCAAAGAAACCTAAAATCCTTCTTTTACTATATTGTGACTGGTCTGGTTATTTACAACTTTAAATGCACCAACATTTTTACACCCTAGTTCCATCACAAAGTTCAAGCTGCTGGCTTGGATGAACTGATTTTGTGGCTAGCAGAGAAGTGATTATATATGTACCTGTGAAAATTCAGATAGTAATGCTGATAGTGCTTACATCTACATAGTTACCCATTAATCTCAAATGTGAAAGATGCATTCAATAGGAAAAGTGATAGCTCATGTTTACAGAATGCTTCCTATGAACCAGGCCAAGTGCATCATCTCCCAGCAGCCTGTGAGAGCAGTGCTGTTACTGTCTGATGAATGAGGGATCGGCCGTAGAGAACTCAAGTCCTTTGTCCAAAGTCCCATAATTAATTTGTAGTGAATGCAGGTCATTTCCAGAGTCGGAATGATATTCTCAAGAAAAATGTAAAATATTATGTTCCAATTGTTATATGTTTAGGAGGTTAAATTACTGGCTAGAAGATCCTATCTAAAAAGTGATCAGAAGATTTCAAAAGCATCAAGTTTCTATCCACCCAGACATCCATCCATTTCTTCATTTTTCATTCATTCACTATTAAGTGTCAGGCTCTGACACTTATGTCACTTATGACACTATGTGTCAGGCACTGTCCTGGGCCCTGGAGACTCAGCAGTGAATGAACTAGACAGATCTCTGCCCACATAAAGTTTTTTATGCGGGGTACATCCCCTGGGGATTATTTTAGAGCTTTGTTCTATTCGATAAATTTATGGATAATTTGGAAGAACAAATCCATGATATGTTCTGCAGTTGTAGCAAAGATATCAGAAAGGGAAAAGGTGAGTTCAAAATTATTTTGAGGTCTCTTTCTTGGAATGTCAAAAATATATGGGAATTGGGCATGAATAGAATCTCTTCTTCTCTTTGCTGATCTTGTCCTTATAATGTGCAATGCAGTCTGTCATATCTTTTACCCAGAACTTTAAACAGAAATTACCCTGGAGAGTAGATATGAATTTGCATTACTTGTGCATGTACACCCTTATTAGATGTTTATAAGCCCATCGGGTATATTTTTATTGATCTAGGTGCAAATAATGGAGTCTGTAGGATTTTCAATTACCCAGAATACTTGGATGGAAGTTTGAGGATATTTGTACCACTCAAAGTCAGCTAGAGGTGGTTTTCTGTTTCTAAAGTCTAGGTTACATATCAGGAGGAAGAACATGCCCCTACCTCTGGGGGCTATTAAGAATAGGTAGTCTTCCAGAGTAGCTGAAATGGAAAAGAAGTAAGAGATTATATAGGGAGGAATATATCATTTTAATGTGATACAAAGTAGACCTTTTCTGATCTTAAGTGAATTTTCAATACAGTACAGGAAATAGGAACCGGGTTAGCCTTGAGCTAATGTCCAAAAGCCATATATCATGTAAAATAAAGTTATGGAGTTTGGAAATAGAAAAACAAATGTAATAGGTTCTGAGTAGATTTTATGCATAACCTGAGCATGAATGTCTCCCAAGAAAATGATCTACAACGGGGTATATATTTTAGAAGAAGGCAAATATGTCATTATCAAGTGGCTGAAGACTCAACGATGTCAATGTTTTGTAATGTGTTTCTTTTTTGTGTTTCCTAATATAAATGCAATGAAATCATTTTTGAAGAGAAATGCCCACAGCAATGTTTTATGCTGATATTTGTACTTCTTTCTTTCTTTCTTTCTTTCTTTCTTCTTTCTTTCTTTCTTTCTTTCTTCTTTCTTTCTTCTTTCTTATGCTGCAATTTCCATTTGCTAAACAAAACAGAATTCACCAAAATGATTCTGTTCTAAAACAAGTCTCGGGCAGCTGGGTGGCTCAGTCTGTTGGGCTTCCAAAATCGGCTCAGGTCATGATCTCACAGTTCATGGGTTCAAGCCCCATGTCAGGCTCTGTGCTGACAGCTCAGAGTCTGGAGCCTGCTTCAGATTCTGTGTCTCCCTCTCTCTGCCCCTCCCCTGCTTATACTCTGTCTCTCTGTCTCAAAAATAAATAAACATTTAAAAAATTGTAAAACAAGTCTAAATAGAAAGTTTTTAAAGGTTGTTGAGTGAGTCACTCAAGATTGTATAATCTTTTTCCCATTATCACTCATTTCTGTATGTTTGGGTCCCAGCTGGACAAGAAAGAGCAAATGCCAAACAAGAACAGAAATGGGTTTTGTTGAGGTGTTTACAGAACAAGCAAAGCTTGTGCTTTCATTAAAATTTAATGCAGAGTTCTGTCTAAGCCTATCACATGATCCCTGCTGAAGATTAAAGTTTACTGCCTTAAAGCAGGAAGTCTTAAATGATTTTTGATAGTGTTTACTCTAAAATAAAAATTTAAAACTTATATCCCCATCACATTTTAAGTTGTCAACAAAAACATTTTCATCATAAAGTCAAATAGTTGTAAAGGATGTTATATTTGGCATATTTTAAATATTGCCATTCTTAAATAAATAAGTAACATTACTCTTTTAAATGTATTTAGTGGAATCTAAATACCATAGTGGTTTCATACCTATGATTATCCATTTAAAACATACTTGAAGATTGCTTTTAACAATCAGGCATTTTATATTTTTCTTTTCTTGTTTTTGGACTTGTTTTCTTATTTCAGTTTCCCCCTTGGAATTTTATCCAAATATATATTTATGTGCTTGGTAATCTTCTACTGACTTAGCTATCAAACATATATACATCAAAATTTATATTTAAAAGTTAATTAATTTTTCTTGTGAACATAAAGGTATAAAAGTTTAAAATCTCTTTTATTATCATTATAATTTTCTTATATACAATTGATCAAAACAATATTACACTCTTACAAAACTTAAAAGATAATTATACAAGTTGTAGAATTTTGTTAGAAATATATCTCAATGAGATGATCAGAGCTGTTTTTCCCAGTTCACATTTCTGTGAGTAAATATTCTTAAAAATTAGAATGTGCCATGGCTTAGCATCAATTCTATTCCTATTTTGTTTTTTATAGATTTAAACACTGAGAAACTTGTCATAGAAGGAAATGATAGAAATCATAATTTTATTATGCAATGCTACTCACTATTTTTTCACCTCTTTCTGAATTATGCCAAAAATCGCATAGTGGTCTATCAAAATTATTTTCAATTGCCCTTCAGCTGACATCTCAATGAAGTCTTTCTTTTTCTTTTCTTTCTTTTTTTTTTTTTTAGCATTTATTTATTTTTGAGAGAGAGATAGAGACAGAGCATGAGTTGGGGGATGTCAGAGAGAGAGAGAGAGACACAGAATCCGAAGCAGGCTCCAGGCTATGAGCTATCAGCACAGAGCCTGACATGGGGCTTGATCCCATGGACCACGAGATCATGAGCTGAGTGGAAGTTGGATTCTTAACCAACTGAGCCACCCAGGTGCCCGTCTTATTTATTATTTGTTTTTTTTGTAAGCACCAGACTTAAACATGATTTGATTTGTACGTTATCATCAGAATAATTTATTCTGATTTGACCTTCTGTTTGCTCATAGTTTTTACATTCCATGGAAATGCATTCTAAGACTCAAGATGGATTAGAATTGAGTTTGATGTGGTGGTTGTTTTCTATAATGTGGGAAAAAGTAAATTGTCTGAAGCCTTTGATTCTCAAAGCTTGTCCCTGAAACAAAACCTTTAGCACCACATAAAAACTTTTAAGAAATGCACATCCTCAGGCCCTGCCCTACTGAATTAGAAATTTTGGTAATGGGGAGAGCAACGTAGGATTTCACAAGCACACCAGATGATTCTGATCCATTCTAAAATTTATGAGAACAGATCAAGGAGATGCAAAAGTAGAACCAGCAGCCTCCACCACAGACACCTTCTTAGGCAGATGAATTTTAGGAAAGAGGCCAAATCATAATTCAAGTTCTGGAAATTGCTTCCCTTTATGTGCCCATGTACCCTTTGGGAAGTCTTGGGGTAAGCAACCCTGGTTTGGAGACTACTGCTTTAAGATACACAGTCCTTCAAGTACTTGAAGATTTTTAGTACATTATCTATCCATATTTATGAGCATATATGTCTTACCAGTCTGGTGATGATTACTATGCAAACTTTGAATGGACCTCTGGTTTTACAAGAAAAAGTGAGAACCTTTCTCTGAAGAAAAAGAAAAAAAAAACCTGAATAAAGCAGCATAATTTAAAACATTCATTCCTTAAAGTATAGACCTAAAACAAAACCTGAAAGGCAGGAATTAAAAACTACATTATTCAATGAGTCATTCTGATGGCAGATTTAAAAACTGAGAAATAGAAGCAAAGAAGATATATTGTAACTTCTCAGCAACAGTCATTCATGAAAGGGAAATTCAATTCATTGGGGAGCCCTAAAAGAGGCATACGTGGGACAATCATTGGGATTGAATTGATCTCTGAATAACTCCAGTTCCTAAATCAGATCACCCCTCCCCTGCCCTTTAGCAAAATTGAACACACCAGTCATTCAATAATACGTAGTAAGCCCTTCCCATGTGCCACGCAGTATGCTAGATATTGGGAACAAACAAGACAGGTCAAGTCTCTGTCCTTTATAGACCTTACAGTCATGGGAAAGATTACCAATGGCATTAAAACAGGAAGAGGTCTGATTTCTCAAAATGCTGTTGCCAAAGCCTCCATTCATGGCCATCTCTTTGCTCTGCCCTCCATCTTTACCTGATTCTACTCATAACCACGATCTTAACTACTTCCTACATTATGGTAAATTCCATACCTCTTTCTTTTGTGTGATGGGTATGTATCCAGTTGGCTGGATTTTGTAGGTACAGTAATGTCCACATGTCCCAAATTGAACCAGTGTCCACACCTCCCACTAACCATCTGCACGTTATTGTTGTTTTAAACTAGGAGTCTAAGAGTCACTCTGCACTCATAATCTAATGCTCATATTCACTCAAGGATTGAGTTCTACTAATGTTACCTCTGAAAGTTTCTCACATCCATCACCTCTTTTCCCCAACTGTCCTCAATACCTCATATATTATTGTCTCTAGATGCATTTCTTTCAAAATCATCTTTAAACTATGATATTCTTTCAAGTATGCAAATAAGAGCTTGGCATTCTCCAGCTCAAAATTCTTCAGAACCTATGACCAACAAAATAAAATCAAATTTTATATGCATAGAAAAATGCTTTGGGAAAACAAAACAAACCAAAAACCCTGTTCTAGGTATTATGTGCTTAAGAAGAATGGAAAAATTGATATTTATCTTAAGTAAATCAATCATTAAGTTTTATTTTTTTTATTACATCAGTTTTGCCTCCTGTTTAGTTTCTGATAAAAAGTCAGATTTCCCTTGTACTAGTTATGCACAAGGCAGGAATGGAAGACTAAAAATGCTATCTGACTTAGTGGGACATAGGTTCGCCCCTCCAGATACACTCTCCACCCTTCTCTTCCTGCTTTGTGCCCTGTGAAATTGAGATACACACTGCTCCCATTGGGTTCTGCCATGAGGAGAAGTGTTAGGAGATCAGAGGGAAACAGAAGGGTGACCTCAGTGTGTGTTTCTTCTTGGCTTCTTCTAAACCCTGTAGGATTGCCATAGACTGCCTCTATTCCTCAATAAAGTCACTAGCTTCTACCAGGCTCCATCTCCACATCCCTTCTCTGCCTCCTCGTTCCCAGCTGTTCTCTCATCTTGACCCGTCAGGACTAGAGGAGTAAGACCTCCCCACTATTATTGGCCCAGGGGTATTGCCCTATAAATTGTGATTTCTTTAAGCTGCCCACCTTTAGAAATAGTCCCTTTATTCAACTGTCTATAACTTATCCAATTTGATTGTGTCATCTGTTTCCTACTGGATTTCTGACTGACAGAGTGTTTTAGATGTATCTCTTTAGGGAAATTATGTAAGTGACCCAGTTCACATCAATCATAGGATGGGCATGCTACATTACAGTCTGGAAACCTATATGATGGTTTCTTTGGGTTTCTTCTGTAGCATCTCATTAGATGCTTTTATGAGATTATAGCTTTAGTTCCTTCCTTAGAACCACTAAACACTAACCACGTGATTGTCGCAACTGCCAGTCATTTTTGTGCCTCAGCTGTGCATAAAAATTGCCACACGGCAATTGATTGGTCCTGAGGTTGTATTCTCTGCCTTAAATTTCCAAAATGAAGAATGATACTCCTCAGCTTGAAATCACAATCAGGTATGGTTTTCAATGCTTGTCTTATAGTTGGGAGTGAAGAATAGAATAGGAGTCACGTTATAAATGTGCATTACAATTTTCTCTGAGACTACACCCCAGTATTTTTGAAGCCTTATGGCCATATATGGGGAAAGTGGAAAGAGTAGGGAAGGGAGGTTATTTTAAAGCTGCCAGCCCATTTTATTTCTTGGATAAAGGCACGCCTTTATCTTTCAGTGAAGACTATTTTCCCCCTTTGATTTACGAGGACCCATTCCAGTGGGTCTTTGAGTTCTAGGAGTTCAGGACAAGTTCTTACTTTGGAATGGATTGGTAAAAAGGAGGAGCTGAGCTGCTCTGCATTAAAAAAAAATGATGTTATTTTCTTCTTCTGTAAAATGTTCTATTTTTAGAGCAAACTTTTACATTAAGAAATATTCTGTTTATTTTCTCTGGGGTACTGATTCCAAGGAGTGGAAAATTATTGGCATAAGGGCTTCCTCTGTTGAAGAGGGAAGTTGGTTTCAGCAGTCTGGTGGCAGATGTACTGAAATTAAGGGAACCTGTAGTAGAGATCGGTGGAGGAGCCTATAAACAATGGAAGTAGTCCAATAAAGTACACAGTTTGGTTTCTTGACTATGTGAGAATTCTTTACGTGTTCTCAAGTCTTCAGGATAGTTTTGTTAAGGCTTAAGGGACCTTTTCAGAAGCAAAGGATGGACCTTATCGTCGCTGGGGAGGGATGGGGAAAGATCAGCTGTAGTCCTAGTTGGTCACATAAAGATGGTGTGATGTGCTCTGGCGCCATATGCTTGGTACCAGACTTGCTGGGGGCACAGTGACACACAGAGTAGATTTATGAAACAGGCCAGTGTGCCAGGAATGTTTGGGGAAAGGATTCTGCTAAAATTTATATAGATATAGATGATATAGATGATATAGATAGATTTTTTTTCAAGTACCATGTGGTCTTAGGAATTTTGTATTAGCACCAAAAGGAAGTGCAATTTTTTAAAACTAAGCTTAAGAGCATCTATTTTACATAGGCTTTCTTATAAATAGTATTTTCAATGCTTACTATGTGGCAATACTTTGGACTTTTAACTTTGAGTCTTTTCTCATCCAAATATGACACAAATTAACAGATACTTTTATTTTGTATAAGGATATGTAAGGCAAAAGTGTAATTTGGGAATTTAAAAATGAACATCAGAAGCAAGATAAACAGGTAATCCAGCAAAATTTCTGAAGAATGAGGGTAAGACAACAATATCATGGTTTTGTAAAAGGATTTAGGAAAGAAAGACTATTTGCTGAGATTTTAGAGGTTGTACTACTTTAGGTAGGGCCAAAATATGTCATTAACAAGTAGGCATTGGAAACTGGTGAGGCCCTGATGATGAAAGATAGAAAGAAGAAAAATTATTAATTACAGCGTTTAGCATCCACAGTTAGGGAAAAGAAAAATACTATCAAGCATTTGGACTAAAAAGAGAAGACAATTGCCCTGAAAAAACAAGCTATAGTTGAAGCTTACTAGCAATGAGACAAATAGTTGCTTGGGAGTTTCTGGTTGTGTAAGGACAAAAAAAATTTGGAGTGATTTTTTTTTTTAATTAAACGCAGGTTTGAAAACACAAAAATAATAGTCCTGTCCATCTGCAAAGGAGGAGATTCAGGATAGAGACTAGACCAAAGGATGACAGATGCTGAAGTAACAGAAGGAATGGGCTGGAAATTACATCTGGGCTGCAAAGAGCCTGGGCAATGAACATGCATGGAATCATTACCAGAATCCTAACTCTCTCCAGCAGACACCATGAGGTATTTGTTAAAATATGTCTTTGCTCTTTTGTTGTTAATTTACTACCTATGTAATCAGTGCTCATTGTAAATGTGTTGGAAAAATACAGAAAAGCATAAATAACAAAGAAAGTGTTCAAGAGAATATTTGCTTCAGGTTACTATTTTTAATGCACATGGCCCCAAAGAGTGTTCAATAACTAACTGCAGAAGGTACTATTTATTGGGTGCCACTCACTCTCCTAAGTGTATTTCCATCTGTTTCTTCTCACAAGAACATGAGGGCAGGGACTTTCTTTTCTGTCTTGATCATCACTATGTTTCAAACACCTGCAATAGTGTCTGGCCTGCAGCGGGCACTCAATAAATATTTGTTAAATGAATGACTAACCACCTCCCTCAATATTCACATCAATTTTACTGTCATTCCTATTTACTGATGGAGAAACAGAGGCACAGGGAGGTTACAGTGACAGTACCAAGTCACTTAGCACATGAGCTAGGATGTACACCCGGGAAGTCTGACTCTGGAGCTCATTAATACACTTGGTTTTTACTCCTTAAGTAGAGGGGGAGCCTGTTGAATTAAGGTCAGTAGGATGATGTTAGTAACACCATACTGAAACTAAGACAGAAGCCCCTTACCTCCTTGCCACAAGTGCCATCAAAGACTTAAGTTTTATTCACTCAGCAGTTCTATTAACCAGCAGCTTCAGAAGCTGAGGACAAAAAAAAAAATTTTTTTAAAGAAACAAAAGAAGAAAGAAAGAAAGAAAGAAAGAAAGAAAGAAAAATGTGAAGTTGTTTGTCTCTGTCTCTCAATATTCTGCTCCAGAAATATGCCATCCACAGTTGTCTGCCACCTAAGGTAGTAGCTGAATGGTTTAGGAGGTGACAATTATACGAACTACTGGGATTTCTAGAATATCACACAAGAGAATGCTTAGAAAGATACAGGTGCAATTTATGTTTATATATGCCTACGTTGTCAGAGTGAATATTAGTGTTATTTTATGCTGGTTGTCAGTACGTTGTGACTTTAACTCTTGCCTATTTAACCGAGGTAAAGATTTGCCATTAGAACAGAACCAGAAGTTGCTTTCCAGGAAGATCTGGGCAAATCTCTATACAGCCATTTAATTTGATCCAAGATCTCAAGAAAGTATTGCAGGAAATTTGCAAATACAGCCCACATCACAGTAGTGAATTACTGTTATACTTTTACCATGCAGCCTGAGAATGTTGGTGTAAGTATGTGAATATGTGAATTTTTTAAGTAAAAACAGAGATTAAAAAAAATCCAACTTTTTTCCTTCAAAGAAAATTTAGCAAAAATAATTATGAAAATGATGTGCTCCAAGTTTTCATAACCTTTAGAAATTTCTTTAGGTTTAGACTATAAATGTAAAAGCACAAATTGATTCATTTATGCACTATTTTTTTTTCATGCATTCAATAAATATTTTTTGAGCAGGAACTATACCCCAGGAACTATTCTGTTTCAGTTCTTCAATTCATTTCAGACTTTATTACAACAACAGAACAAGGTACGTCTGGTTTTCAGTAGTTGCTCCTGAAAAGTTTGGAAGTTTTCAACTTCCCAGAAATGATTTGAGAACATCCTACACCTATACTGACATAGTAAAAATATATACTGTCTCCTTCAGGATTAAAGATATTTTGGAACAAAACAAAAGTTTGCTGGGAACTAGAAATAGCCTGTGAGTCCAGAATGAAATCAAATATTTGAGGGGAGGAAGGAAGATTTGTATTCAAGCAACAAGTAGTTTGTAATAATTTTGCGGTAAATAAGGACCTTCTTGAAAACACTGCCTCAAAGGTTTCTTTTAAAGTCATGTCTTCTGCCATCTTGCAAGTAGATTTACAAAGTACTGACACGGTTCCAAATAACGTTTTGGCCCAACTTTCTGTACTTATGTCTGCCGGTTCCTTGCTTGGGAGTTGGAAAGCATGTACTTATGATCCAAGCGGGTGAGAAAATCCCCTGGGTAGCCGGAATACCACCGAAAGATCCTAAGTTAATTCTGCAGAGGGTGCATTGGGGGGTTGTCAGACCACAGGCAATAGTGGCAGAAAGCAGACGTGGGTGAAATCAGCACTTGTAGATCTTGGCCAACATCTCCATCCATTACGTAAGGGGCTTGTTGAGCCTCGGTTCCTATGAGGTTCAGTTTGCTCCCATAACATAGCTGGTTCCTACCAGGACCTAAACTTATGTTTAGGATCTGATGGTGTCTGATGCCCCATGAAGGGATAATTCTTGGAAATCAAGAATTTTCATTTCACTGAAAACTAAAGGGAAAGGTATTTTTCCTTTTTGTTCCTGGTGAGACAGTGAGAAGGCAGAGACCTACCCATCTAAGTCTACCACTGAAGCTGAAGTAACTATTTTTATGAGAGACTCTGAAACCAAGGTTTATGCAGTACTGTTGCTTTAGGCTAAAAGGGACAGAATGTGACCTATAGGTAGGTGGAGAAGGGTGGGGCAAATTAAGTGCCTCTGACACAGTGTGGGCTTCAGGAAATACACCACAGCATTACTGGGAATGTCCAGACACCCCCCCACCAAACAACAACAACAACAACAACAAACAGAAACTGCTTTAGGAGCTGGGGATACTGTGAGGCCCTTCGAGTATAGACAGAGTCAAGCGTTGGACTACTTTAGCTATTTCAGCCATTGTCATTCACTTTGAGGCTGTCCTAGTGAAAAGGGGATAGATGAGGCCCAAAGCATTTAGCTGTAATAGAACCCTTCTTACAATGAGAGCTTGTTCCAAAATGACAAAACTAGAACTCTCTCTTGAAAAAGGAGAACCAGGAGCTCCTTGCTCGGCCTCCCAGGCATGTGTCATTTTTACAGCTCCTCAAAACGCTTCCAGTTTGCAGCCAACATCGAGAACCATTGTCTTAGAGAAAGTAGTGCTTCCGGATCTTTAATGCGCCTACTGATCACCTGGGGATTTAGTTAAAATGCAGATTCTGCTTCGAGATGTCTGGGATAGGTCTGAGATCCTGCATGTCTCACAAGCTCCCAGGTGGTGCTGATGTTGCTGGAAGGTAAAGCACACTTTGAATAGCAAGATCTTGGAGTGCTGGTTCTCATCGTTTCATGCATATCATGATCTTCTGGAGTGTCTATTAAAACACAGGTTATTTGTGCCCCACTCTTAGCTTCTGATCCAGTAGGTCTAGTGCAGTTCTGATAATTTGCGTTTCTTTCTAATAAGTTTGCAGGCAATGTAGCTCGGGACACTATCATGGAGGACAGTGGTTCTCAAACCTGCCCAAACCTGGCACACTTATAAAGCATACTCAGGCTAGGCACCTCCCTGCTGTCTAGCCTTCCCACCTCCCCATACTCTGTTCTTACAGAATCTGATCTAAACCCTCCTGGCTGATCCTACTGCTCAGTAAGGCTTGAGAACCATCAATAAAAGGCCTCATAGGTCACATGAGGACTTCAGATGTTATTTGAAATATAATATGATGTACTAGACCTGATGAAATCCTGACAACTAAACTATACCTTTATCTAGATAGGTGAATAAATAATCCCTATGAGGCAGCTACCGTCTTCATTATTATCTCTTTTATTACAAATGAAGGAGACTGAGGTTAGCCAGACAACTTGTTAATTTCTGCAGAGAAATATATTAAAAGGTACACAAATTGGTTAGTTTCGAAATCTACTCATGCCAAAGTGGCTATATATTTTTGCTCCCACTTTCTATTAACTTGAGTCTGTTTCATTATGGGTTATGTGGCAGAAGCTAATTACTGGGAGCCTGTAATTTGAAGTGACAGGTAATTGAAACGTGGGTTCTCTATGAATGTCACTGTAATGCATAATACATTATTAAATACTAATTATTTAAAACACAAATGAAGCAATTGAAGTCAGCCCCAGCAGTTAGTGGTTAAAAATAAAATTGAGACTACAGATAATTAACATGGGTCCAAAAAAGCTCATTTCAAGTTAGCCTGAAAAAATTATTTTTTGTCATTCGGTATTAATTATGGCACGATAATATGTCTATTTTCATTTATTTTAAATTAACTTTATTTAAAATTATGTTTAATTTTATTTTATCTGCACTCACCTCATTTAATCAGAATGAAAAGCAGAACAAAGCTCTGAATCCAAGAAATAACGAAAGTGATCTATCCTATGCGTGTATTAATATTTAATCTTCTTTGCTGAATTAACACTCTGATGTTGCCAACACAAACCTCAGCGGAAACAGTGACTCTTTTAAAAGAATATGAGAGCAGATTTTAGTTTAAGATGGAATATTATTATCTTTTAAAATTTGATCACTCACTTGTTTTCTAAATGGAAAAAATGTCTAATTAGAACAATACATATCACCAATTGTTTATACATGTACACACTGTAACTACAAATATATATAGTATATATGTATACTATATATATGTAACTACAAATATGTAACTACAAATATATAGTATATACATAAACTTATCTATCTATATCTATAGCTGTATCTATATAATATCCTTCCTGGGTTTTTTTGCTTCTGAAATTGTCCATCTGACAACTTGGATCCTACAGTAGCATCGCTGTTAATGATGTATCTTATACAGGAGCACAAAAAACGTGTAGATTTCTAAAAGTGTAGTCCAAGTAATCGCTAGTCCTAAACTTAGATCTATGAGTTATAGAAAAGACTCCAGAATTCTGTAGTGTGCGCTTCTCCAGTACAAATATGCCATAGTGCTGTGAAAATTAGAGCTCTAACTTCCTCTGACATCTATCTGCATTGGGGATTGGTAGCAAAAACCAATTCTGGACCGTTAACATCTTTATGGGGGCTTTAGAACCCTAACCTCTAGTACTTAGTTTCCTACAAGAGCAGCAATCTATAAGGCTAATTACAGTTGTAATGAAAACAAGCTTACCATAGTTGTAAAGATTTGCAGCTATTAATATGGGTAGAAACAATATATCTTTCTGATCTTTGATACTTCTTGTTGGCTATCCTAAATCAATAGATAGATAGATAGATAGATGATAGATAAATAATCTTTGTAGTCTAGTATTTTAAAACAAACAAGAAATTGAGAAAGACAAGGTTGTCCAAAGGAACCCTCGCCAAGGAGGGCACAACGGCCATGTTTTATGTCCGTAGCATTTGACCCAGTTGATCATTCAATTAAACTTCCCCTGTAAACAGTCTTGCATTTGGCTTCCAGGAATCACATTCTCCTGTTTTTGTTTTACTCTCTGGTCATCTCCCTTCCTTGTTAGTTCATCCACATCTTTTCTGTTTATATACTCTCTCTTGTTGATCTCATCCAGTCTCTTGTGACTGTAAATATCATATGTATGTTTATGACACAGCCTGGATGTCTTCCTTGAACTCCGAACTCACATAGCCAATCGCCTACCCTACATCTTCGCTTGAATGTTAGTAAGCATTTCACACTTAACATGTCCCAATACAAACTCCTGCTCTTCCCTCCTCCCTCTATTGTCTTTCCTATCTTAATACATCCATTGCTACCACTCTGATCCAAGCCACTGTTATCTTTTACCTGGATTAAGAAATGGCCTATTATCTAGACTCACAGGTCCATCCTGGCTCCACTTTGGTTTACTCTTATGAGAGCAGCTAGAGGGACCCTGTTAAAACCTAAGCCAGAACATGTCATTCCACTATTGAATATTCTCCAGGGGCTCCCTGTCTCTCTCAGAGTGGAAGCCACGAATGGACCAAAATTGTGTGGGGTCTTTGTACACCTGGCTCCATAGTACCTCTCTAATTGTTTTTTCTACTGCTCCGCCTCATGCTCAAACTGCTCCAGCCATATGGGTCTCCTTGCTGTTCCTTAAAGCATACTTAACACTCACTCCCACCTAAATGCTTTCCACTTGCTTTTTTGTCTGCCTGGATCACTCTGGCTCCAGATACCTGCTTGCCTTGTTCCCTCACTTCTTTCCAATCTTTATTAAAATGTTACCTTTTCAGTGAAGACTTCCCTGAACATCTCTTTAAAATTATAACTCTCTTGTTCAACACTTCTTGCCCTCCTTCTTTGATTTATTTTTTACTTTTAGCCTATTAGTCGTTTATTGAACATTTGAGCAATGTGTGGCCTGTTTTACAGAATTGTTTCTTTTTTTTTTAATTAATTAATTAATTAATTTATTCAAGAGAGAGAAAGAGAGAGTGCGCATGAACAGGGGAGAGTTAGAAAGAGAGGAAGAGAGACAAAATCCCAAGCAGGATCCACAGTATCAGCCTGGAGCCTGACATGGGGCTCACACTCACAAACCGTGAGATCATGGCCCGAGCAGAAATCAAGAGTCAGATACTTAACTGAGCCACCCAGGTGCCCCCAGAACTGTTTCTTAATATACTCTTTCTCCCTATTCCTTGTTACTTGTCTGTTCAAAAAGCTAGATTTCCACTTTCTTTCTTGCTTTCTTGTTCATTGCTTACTGAGGGACTGCTGTGTATCAGACCCTGTGTTCGGTGCTGAAAAATACTGTAATGAAACAAACATTATCCATGCTATCATGGAGCCTGTCATATGGTTGCTGGAGAAAGACACTGGCTAAATAACGCAAATACATTTAAGCTATAAATGGTAGTAAAGGATTATAAGGGCGGAAACAGTACTATAGTGACATTAGAGCTGAGTGAAGGTGTAGAGGATGAGAAGGAACAAGTAAAGCAGACCCCATACAGTCTGGAGGGGGTGCATTTCAGGGAAAGCAAACAAACCCATATGAAGGACCCAAGGGAATTAAAAACAAAAGCAAAAAAAAAAAAAAAAAAACCCACGACATCTTTGAGAAACCAAAAGAAAGCCAATGTGTTTGAAGTGAGAGATTGACAGTTCCTGTAGGTTCTACAGTGTCATGTAATCGTAAAGAGATTAGAGGTCACATCCAGGCTTCACCTTTTATTTGGCTTGTCATATTTGACAAGTTACTTAACTACTCTGTGCCTTAGTTTCCTCATCTGTAAAATGGGCATATTTTTAGTGCCCACTTCATATAGTTGTTGGGTTATCAAATGAGCCATTACATGAAAGTACTTAGAACAGTATTTGCCATGTAGTATATATTTTAATATAAATTTGAACATATATTCTGAATTCAATTTCTTCTCACCACATGTGCAGCGTCTACTCTGGTCCACCACCATTTCTTGCCCTATTCCTAAAAAACTGCTTTCTATTTTGGCTCTTTGTATTCACAAGCCAGTATAATCCATACTCCACACAGAAATCAGGGAGAATTGTTTTTTATTGAAATTTAATCATACCACTCATCTGCTCAAACATTCCTAGATTTAAAGTAAATCCACTTAGAATAAAATACCAGGCTTTTTTCCATGGGCCTTAAGGCCCTCCATGACCTGGCTTTTGCCTACCCTTCCGGACTTACTTTCTACCAGGTTCCCTTCACTCACTATGTTTTTCTGTCTCAATCTTATTTTCATCTCCTAGACTTTCAGTGTCACGTTTTCCATCTCCAGCGGGTGCGTTCTCTAGCTTTCCACTCCTCACTTTTCACCTCTCTGCTCAAGTAACCTCTTAAAAATGACTTTCAGGATTGTTGCATCTAAACAGGCACATACTGGAGCACATGGAGGGCTCAGTCAGTTGAGCATCTGACTCTTGATTTCCGCTTAGGTTATGACCCCAGCCAAGGTTGTGGGATGGAGCCCCAAGTCAGGCTCTGCACTGAGCATGGTGCCTGCTTAAGATTCTCTCTCTCTCTTTCTCTCTTTCCATCTGCCCCTCCCCCACTGTCTCTCTCTCTCTCTCAAACCTTTTTTAATTAAACAAATAAATAAACAGCGAGATACTTTGTCCTCCATCTCTGTGAATCATTTACTGTTTTATTTTTTACTTTAGACTCTTTCTCAGCTGAAGTTACATTAATTATTTCATTGTTTACTTGTTTACATTAATTATTTCATTGTATACATGTCTTCGTTACTAGTTGTGACAGCCTATAACTATTATATACTAGGGACTCAGTACCTATTTGTTGAATAAATGGATTCTTTTACATATTCTGAAAAATGAAAGAAGAATGATTGAAGATATTTTCCTGGAGGTTGTGAATTATTTCCACTTTTCAGCTGCACAGATGGGAAGGCATGTTTTTAGCTGTCTCATTTGTTTCTTCTCTCTCAGGGATTGTTGTCTGGTACTGCCTGTCATTCAGTATCTGAAAACCATTGTTTTATATGTTTTATTTGCTTTGTCATTGTTGCTGTTATTGTTGTTTAAAAAAAAAGAATAAATCTGATTCCCATTTCTCTGTCTTGGTGGAAACTAAACACTTCCACATATATGATTTTCATGACTCCAAATGGATGTACTTTGTATGGACCTTAACAAATGGAGAGCATCTCAATAAAAGCAATTCGTGTATAGTATTGTGTTTCCTTTCGATTGTATCCCAGGTCCTTGATACTTAAGTCAATACACTACTATCTTGGGATACCATGCATGTCACTGGGAGATGTATGAATACAAACTTAGAAGGGTCTATTTAGCATTTCCTTGCTCTTTCCCTAGGACTCATCTCTGTTATTTCAGATCTTGTGTGTTGAAGAACCATGGTAGATCCAAGATTAGATGCTGCAGACCCACAATCCAACATGTCACTGGACCCTATGTGGTGCTTTGAACAATTCTTGCTGATTTTTCCCTAAACCAGATAGACTGTTTCTAAACACAGTGCTAGAAAAGGGAACACACTGAGGTGATACCTTCAAGAATTTAATTGTTTTGAGAGTCAACACAAAGTTTTTGTTGTAAGAAGCATGCCCCCACCTCCCACCCTGGAAAAATATTTAAATGCTAAAATTAAATAGACTTATTCAGTAGATCTATACTTGGAATTTGAAATATGGTTCAAAACAAAAAGAAATATTTCTATGGAAAATCAGGCTTCTATTGCATTGATTTCGAGGCAAAATATTTCAACTTAAATATCCTGGAATTGCCTTTCTACAAACTAAGAAGTGGATAATTAGACATGAATTCAACCACTAACACTTATACTTTCTATTTTCATTCAGAACGAAACTAGTTTTCTCCATCAGTTAAAAGGCTGAAAACGGGTAATTTTATTACAGCATTGAAAACTGTTTGATATTTAGTTCTTTGTGTAATCAAAAGGAAATACATAAAGAACTTTGAAAAAGACCTTCTGTTGGTAATTGTTCTGATGTGTGATGCCATTTGCTGTATTGAGACCTAGTCCGGCTCCAAGAAGTTGTATATACCCTACATATAACGATACCCTGGAAGGAGGGGAGAACACTAATTTACACTGAACAATTAGTTCTAATACAAATGGAGAATATAAACTAGTGAGTTTTTTATAATGTAGTTTGAATTTTAGATGTAAATAGAATATTGAAATTTCCTGTTCCATACTACGAGGTTAACCATAGTGGCCTGACATCAGTGTCTAGATTTTAGGTGCTAACTTGGATTAAAGGCTTCATTAAAGTATTTTGGTTAATAAGTTGCCTAGAAGACCTGACTTGTGAAAATCTCGTTCATCAGAAATCTCTAGGAGACACTTGCTATTATTGGGTAGGATACAATAGGAGAATTATGACAAGGAACAAAAGGAAAAAAATGATTTTCTCAATCAAAATTACAGGGACAAATCCCAAAATGATAGTTCTAAATTGACCTAAAAGTTTTTCTGGGACAGTGGAACAAAATGTGAATGTACATTCATTCATTCAATATATATATATATATATTTATATATTTACATATATATATTTATTTACATATATATATATATAAATATATGATAGGCACGAACTATGTTTTAGTCACTGTCCTAGGTATTTTGGGAACATCAGTAGACAAAAACAAAAATACCTATAATTCCTGCCCTGATAGAGCTTAAGTCCTATTAGAGGACAAAGACGCAATAAACATAAACATAATAGCTGAGTATATTACAAAGTAGAGAAAGTGAGAACTTTGGAGAAAATAATAGAAAGTGAAGTAGGGGCAGGCAAGCTGGCTGCAGTATCAATGATGTCTGGGTTTATCTCATGCAAAAAGTATGTTTTGATTAAAAACTTGAAGGAGATGAGGTACTTAGCTAAATTATATCAGAAGAAATAATGTTCCAAGCTGAGGGAGTGGTCAGTGCAAAGGCTCTAAGATGGGAGATTCCTTGAAAGACAGTAGGTAACAGCAAGAAGGCTAGCATGCGCAGAGTAGAATGAACAAGCCAGGGGTGGGGTTGGGGATGGGGATGGGGGTAGGGTATTGGGAAGAAGATCATAGGTAATACAGAGCTAGACTTTTGGGTTTTACTCTGAGAGATATGGGGATCCACTGCGTCACTCGAATCACCTCCCCATTCTTAAAGGAGGAGACACTTTTTTGCTCTATAGGTCTAAAATTAATTATCTACTTTGGTCATTATGGCTAAAGCTGTACTTCTTCCCATCCCCAGCACCGACCTCTATCTTGTCTCCCAGAGCATCAACATCATCACTTACTTTATATTAAGGAGTGGTAAGTTTACGGTACTTAGCCAGTTAATGAAGAAATTAATAGCAGTAATAGCTTTGTAAATTACCATAGTCAAATTCCTTTTTACCATGAGCTAGGACATGAGTCAACAAGCGTTTTTCTTTTTTCTGTAAAGGGGCAGAGAGTAAATACTTTTAGCCTCTCTGATATATGGTGTCTGTTGCAAATACTCAGCACTGCCATGGGGGTGTGAAAGCAGCAATAGATAACAGTGTAAACAAAGATACACAGCTTGGTTCCAGTAAAAATTTATTTACAAAACTGAGTGGCAGGCTAAATTTGGGCCACAGGTTGTAGTTTGCTTACCTTTATGATAGAATATAGAGGGTATATTAGCTTTGGAGTAGGGACCAGTGGGTGAGGAGAGGTGCAGCACAGTGCCCGCAAAGAGCAATCATAAAACTCTGGTATCGGACAGACCTGTCCTTCAAGCTCAATTCTTCTCTTTGCACTATGCACATAGCAGGTGTTATGGACTGAATGTTTGTGCCCTCCCCCTACCCCCTGCTCAAATTCATATGTTGAAGCCCTAACTCTCAATGCAATGGTTTATGAAAGTGGGGGCCTTTTGGAGGTAATTAGGTTTAGATGAGGTCATGGTGGTGGGGCACCATGATGGGATTAGTGTCCTTATGAGAAAAGAAAGAGAGACCAGAGCTTTCTCTTTTTCTCTCTACCATAGGAGGACACAGCAAGAAGACAAACATCTACAAGCCAGGAAAAGGATCATTAGTGGGAACTGAATTTGCAGGCACCATGATTTTGGATTTTCTAGCCTCCACAACTGTGAGAAATAAATGTGTGCTGTGTAAGCCACTCAATCATGATATTTTTTTATAGGAGCCCAAGCTGACTAAGACAGCAGGCATTCAAAAATACAAGAGAATGTTTACCAGTTATCAGACTTTCAGCAAAAATCGTCACTTCAGGATACAATGATGACTTCAGAAATAAGGGAGAAAATGTTGTTGCATTGACTATTCTCTCTAAATATTGCCTCTGTCCCCTTCCCTCAGTCTTGTCCTCCCAGTACTCCAGTTACACAGATTTACACCTTTTGATTATGCCTTACATGTCTCTTACTTTCTGTTTTGTTTACTCTATTTGATTTTTATGTCTCTGTTTTGCCTATTTTTATATACCTGTCTTCCATTCCTCAGCCCTGGCTTATATTGTGTTCAGTCTGCTGTAAAACCTACCCGATAATTTCCTAATTTCAAGTATTGTGTTTTTCCATTCTAAAATGTCCTTTTGATTTTTTATTTATTCCTTTTTTGTTTTTTTTTTTTTTTTTTGCTTAATTCTCAATATTTTCTGCTATTCAACCAACTTCTTCTAATATGTGGATCACCTGTGGATCTCTTTTTCCCCTTGGTTGCTAGGAAACTTCGTGTGTCCTATGTATTATCATGCTTCATAAATTTGGATATTGTGGGTTAAAAAAAGAACTGTAGAGGCTCTGTGATTTCTTTCAAAAAGAGCTAGTTTTTTGTTTGTTTGTTTGTTTGTTTTTGGCAGGCAGACAGATCCTGCTGAGGTGTGATTTTAGGTTTTCTTAAGGCCAGACTGTTAAATTTTTTACCTTATTTGACCTTATTTCTGGTTGGTTTCTCTTGCTACTAAGGCATTCCCCTTCTGAAGTCTTGACTAAAATTTTATAGTGTTTACTGATGCATCTCCTCTTTGGTAAGGCTTAAATTCTAACTTCTGTTTTCTCAGTACAGCATGCTGCTGAAATCTGTGATCGGATTTTTAGATCTCCAGCTGCTATTTTCATCTGGTTTGGCAGAATCTCAGTCGACTCATGCACAGCTTAGACACTGCCCAACAGCTTGTGGGGAATATGTACATGGGTTTCTGGGCTCCTTTTCTGAATTTCTTTCACTATCCACAAATTTGCTTCTGGAGTGCCTCACCCCTGCAAGACAGCCACTTGCTATGTGGGCCCTATTTCCTCATGCTTGAATGTGGAAAAACATCTTAGAGAAAAAGCCAGAGGACATGGGGGCTCACTTTCTGTGCTTTCTCCTCTGAAGGCTTACAGCACCCGTATTGCTGGCTGGCTCATGGATTTGTTTTGCATGTCTTATCCAGTTCTTACTGCTGTTCCAGTCATAGCATGAATCCAATACAAGATGCTCCTCCATGGCTGGAACCAGCTCCCCTTTACTCTTCAACTCACTGGAAGGTAATTTCCATCCCACTCCTCCTGTGAAACTGCTCTTGCTGGGGTCACCACTAACTTCCATGGTGCTGCTCGGGGGCATTCTTCTCAGGCCTTATTCTACTCTCTCTCTTAGTAGCATTTGACACAGTTGGCCCCTTTCTGTCTTTGGCTTTCATGTCACACACTCTTGGAATTCCTTCTACCTCTGTGACCATTTTTCCTCAGTCTTCTTTGTAGACTTAACTCTCCTTTATCCAACATTTAATGTTGGGGCCCCTCACAGGCTCTCTGATAGGTGCTCTTTGCGTCTGCCTCCACAGCCCTTTGTAGATGATCTCGTTCAAATCTGATGACTGCCACACTATGGTGGAAACTGTCAGATTTATATTCCCAGACCAGGGCCCTTTTCTAAGATTCACAACTTGGATCTAATGGCCTACCAGAGATCTTGACTCGGATGACTCACAAGGATTTCCAAATTTAGTGTGCCTAAAGCTGAACTACTTTTGTGCTGTATGCTGACCTCCCCCTCTTCCCAAGTTCTTTATCTCAGTAAAGGACATCATCATCCTCCACACCCTCCCTGCCCTGCCTGTTACCCTTGCCAGACACTTGGGAATAACCTGGATTCTTCCCTCACATTTCAACACACCAGGTTTCAGTAGCTCATCTTTTCCTTAGTCTTTCAAGTTTGTGAGAGTTCATCTCTTTGCTGGCTGAGGACTTTACTTTTTCTGCTCTGGGTCAAGTACACAGTTCCCATCAGAGTCTTTTTTGTTAGGGTATTTGAGAGTATAGGGGCTGTGAACTTTGAAATCATAGCAGAGGACAGGTACCTAAGGTCATAGGCAAGGCCAAAGCCATCGAATACAGATTAATTTATGTTTGCTATGCTTGGTTTTAGATGTTTAGAACATTTGTGATTAATGTTTAAGTGATTTCTAAGAGACTTTAGAAATTTGGAAGCTAATGATAGGGGTTATAAGGTAAATTCTATAAGGCTTGTCTCATGGAAGATAGTTACCATCTCATAACAGCTACTTGCTGGTTGGACTATGAATTTGTGTTCCACAGGTTGAAATTTTAGGCTCATTTTATTCATATATGACTGATAGTTTTAGGTTTATGCCTGCTATCTAGTCTACTAAATGTCTTAGAAAGTTAAAATACTTCTTAAAAAGAATAGTATACTTTAGTTAATGAGAGATGGTCTAAACGTACTGATACTCTTTATTTTTGTACAATTTGCTTCAGAACCCCAAGACATAGCACAGTACCCACTGACCCTGGGTGACCTTAGGCAAGTCATTTACCTTCTCTGTCTTTACTTTCCTCATTTATAAATTGATAATAGTGCCTGCCTCATTGGTCGTTATGAGGTTCAAGTGATTTTGTATTTATAAAGTGCCTAGAATAGCATTTGGCACAGTGTAAACATGATGATAACTGTTAAATAAATTAAATAAAGTATGTCGTCTGGCTTTTCCTTTTTAATTTCTGTATTATTTTGTGGAAGAACTAAGGTGTCAGCAACCCTGGGTTCTCACCTCAGAGGTGTTTGTCTAGCCTTGTGGCCTTAGCACCACTTAATTTTTAGTATCCCTTAGCTTTGGTTCTGTATCTGTAACATAATAAGTAACACTAACGGGATACTTCCCTTGTGCTTCTGCGAAGCACTTGACCTACATCATTGCACAACGATGTGTCTAGATAGGTTGTGGGACAATAATCTTTATTTTATCTGAGGTTTAGAGAAGAGAATAACTTGCCTGAAGTTACACAGCTAGTAAACGTGGCATCCAGGCAGCATCTCTGGTTCCAGAATTCAAAGCTCTCAGACACCTCATTCTTTCTCAGGGCTGCTTATTTTTTACTTACAGAGCTTTTAGGCATTGAAAAGCAGCCCAGATTTCAGCCAGGCCTCTGCCTCTGAAAACGTCTGCAGCTTGGCTGTGCAAATCCCTGAGATTGTCTCATAACAGAGTGAGACGTCGCCACTGCCTCCTGGTGCAGGCTGGATTCCAGCCCACTTGAACAGCTCTCTAGCTCTCCTGGAGATGAGTAGTGCAGTCTGGGCTGGCCTTCGTTCCTTGGCTTTTGGCTCTCTTCTGTCATTGCTTTCTTTTTAGAATGCATTTGCAATTATAACAAAGAAATCATGCAGCCCCTAAGCCCAGTGTTTTCTCTGAATTATGTCCTCGTTTCCCTTGGCAACCATGTAGCTTGACCCCCCACCAAGCAGGTCTCCCTGTAGCTTCAGCATTTCAAAACTGAATCCTGCTGTCAAGAGAATTGTTGGTTTTCCAGAATCTAGATTATCCTTGCAGAGGCCCTCAAGTGACAATGTATTTGTTTATTTGTCATTTAATACCTTTGTCACTCTAATGGTGAGAAAAGCAGGGCAGGAAGGAAGGGTCATATGGTGGCAGGATAGTGTTTTCAGACCAGTAGAGTCTTGCGGTACCTCTTAAACCACACTGTGTTAGTGGTCAGCACTAGAAAGAGTCTCCACCATGGAGATGAGGAAATCAAGACCAGTAGAGGCTAACTGCTTTGCTCAGGATCCTATGTTACCTCGACACTTGACCAGGACCAGCCTTCCTGACACACCTATTTCACACCAAACTCATGTGTGTAGCAGGTATGAATCCCAGACCACAGATTCAGGTGTGCAGTGTACTGAAGTGTGCCCCCCAAAAAGATATATTCAAGTCCTAACTCTTAGAATCTGTGAATATGAAAATCAGGTCTTTTCAGATGTAATCAAAATAAAGTCATATTGGATTAGGGTGGGCCCTAAATCCAATGACTGGTATCCTTATGAGAAGAAGAGAAGACATAAAGGGACATACACAGAGGGCAGAAGGCTGTGTGAACATGGAGGCAGAGACGGAAGTGATGCAGGACCTCAGGCATTGTTGGTGAAGGGGAGCTGAATACACCATCCCAAAATATACCTCTTTGGCATAAGGATTATTTTAGGCCGATTAAGTTTAAGAAGTAGCAGGCACAGGAATGCTTTGAAGACTGAGTAGAAGTTACCCTTTTGTAAGAGACATTTACATTTATAAAGAAAATCTCTAATTTTAGGGTGTCTTCCTCTCTCCCAGGGAGAGGAAGAGGACTAAATCTCTAGAAACTCTGACCAGTGGAGGCAGCAAGGACTTCAACCTGCACAGCCATGATCTCATTTGTTGAGCTTTGCCTTTTGGCTTCCAGTAGCATGATAAATAGTTCTCCATCCCAATGTTGAGCTTTGCCTGGTAACATCCCATCACTACCCTCCCTCAGCATCTTCTTGTGTCTTTTTCTGAAGATGGTATTTAAGGTGGTGACTTGGACCATTTGGGGAAGTTAGTTTTCCTGGGTATCTCCCATGTACACGTGTTATTAGACTTCTGTTTGATTCTCTCCTATTAATCTGTCTTCTATCATAGGTGGACCTTAGCAAAGAACCTAGAAGGATAAAGGGAAAATTACTTTCCTCCTGTATACTGGCAACCACCAGAAGCTAGGAAGAAGCAAAAAGAGAGTTTCCCCTACAGTTTTCAGGGGGGATCACAGCCCTGCTGCCACCATCATTTTGTGCTTCTAGCCACCAGAACTGAGAGAATACATTTCTGTTGTTTTGAGCCACTCACTTCGTGGTAATCCATTGCAGCAGTCCTTGGAAGCTAATACAATGTGGCTATTAAATATAGTTTTACTTTTGTGTAATTCAACATGAGGTTTATTTTGTCCTTCAGTACTTCCAGGGGGTAAGCACGTAAAGCCCAATCCATTTAAGCTTCCCCTACCTCCCAGGGCTGTGTCTAAGCTATGATGTATGCATGTCGGTGCAACCCAGTTGTCTGGTGATGCCTTGTTTCTGTGCCCATGGCCTCTAGAGATCGGATGGCTCCAGCAGCTTCCAGCCTACCACAGGGGATGAGATTCCCAGACAGGCAATTTACACGCATGTACACCTAGTTGCGGTGTTAAGGACAATTCCACAGTGAGTTCTTCTTTGTCATGAGGGCTCTGCGGGCCTCTCTTCCCAAAACACACCTATTTTCTTGCAAATTTATCCCACCTCTGTGGTGGAAAAAGAAGTAGATCCAGTTCCCTCCACCTTGATTATTGACACTCTTCCTACACTCTCTCTCTATGCCCCAAATCCTCCAACTTCCTAACTTAGACTTATGGAATACAAAACCCAAATATTTTGCAGCCATTGGCCATGTCCCTTCCCTGAGTCAATAAACCCAGAATACTTGTTATGCATGGGGGGGGGGGGGAGACAAGAAAAGTGGAAAATACTGGTGGAAAAGCAAAGAATATTAGTTTATGAAAAATGCCATCTGGATGAATGTGATATAGAACATACTCCTGAAGCCAAAGAGACATGGAATTGGATATCAACAATGCTCCTTCCTAACTGTAACTAGGGCCAGTCGTAGTCTCTCTGAGACTTTGTATTGTCACCAAAATAAGGAAGCAAAGTACCTACCTTCTAGAGTTATTGTGGGGTCTAAATTTAATGAGATAACATATGTAAAACACAAAGACGATACCAACTAGCCAAGTCAACGTGGTCACAGAGACGATTGAAGTCCGGGTTGATTTCCCAGTTCTTTCCTAAGGAGCCAGCATCCGTGAAGACACCAGCTATCCAGCCTGAAGATCCATTCTGCATATTGCCTCCCACTGCTATGTAAGTTGCTGCTACGGAGGGTAGCTAGCTCCTTACTCGTTTTTCTTGTGCTACGGAATAGCTTGAGGATGGGAACTAGGTTTTCAATTCTTCCCTATCTATATTATTTTCTAGATCTGGTGCGTTTTGTCTTTTGTGCTTTCCTAAATCCAAATAAATAGTCAGCAGACAGACAAATGCCTTATATTTTAATCTACTTGGCTATTAAACTGGGACACTGCTGAGCTCTTCTGGGAAATTAGGAATGCTTTAGTGTTTTTTTAGGAACTGGCGAAACCCAGGCACAACCACTATTGACTTGGCCAGATTTTCCTTCTCTAAGAGGTTGTCATTCAGATGCAGAGCCACTAGATGTCACACATGGGGAAGTGTTCTGCTCTGCTCTGTGATTTCTCCTGTAAGGAGAGATGGTGATGCACTATTATCCTTCTGTAAAAACCAAACAAAATATTTTGAACAGATTTATTTTTTTAGAGTACTTTTAAGTTTATAATGAAATTGAGAGAAAGGTACAGAGTTTCCCAAATACCTCTTGCCCACACATACATAGGCTCTCCCAATATCAACATCACTTACCAGAGTGGTACATTTTTTTTTTTTACCAAGGATGAACCCACATCGACACATAATTATCACCAAAGGTCCACTGTTTACATTAGGGTTTAGTCCTGTTGTTGTATATTCTATGGATTTGAACACATATATAGTGACATATATTCATCATTATGCTTATTTGCCATCTGTATATCTTCTGTGGTAAGGAGTCTGTTAAGGAATTTGGTCCACTTTAAGTCAGGTTATTTTTTATTTTTTTCAATGTCCATTTATTTTTGAGAGAGGGACAGAGCATGAGCAAGGGAAGGGCAGAGAGAGAAGGAGACACAGAATCTGAAGCAGGCTCCAGGCTCTGAGCTGTCAGCATAGAGCCCAATGCGGGGCTCAAATTCGCAAACTGTGAGATCGTGACATGAGCCAAAGTTGTATGCTTAACCAACTGAGCCACCCAGGTGCCCCTAATTTCCCATTATTGAGTTTAAGTGTTCTTTGTATATTCTGAATAAAAGTCTTTTATCAGATGTCTCTTTTGTAAATATTTTTCCAGTCTGTGGCTTGTCTTCTCATTCTCTTGACATGTGTCTTTCACAGAATCTATGTTTTAAGTTGTAATGAAGTCCAGCTTAAGCAATTATTTTTTTCATAGATCATGTCTTTGGTTTTGTATCTAAAAAGGCATCACCATCCCAAAGGTCATCTAGATTTTCTCCTATATTATCTACTAAGAGTATTACAGTTTTGCATGTTACATTAGGTCTGTGATCCATTTTGTGAAGGGCTGTAATGTCTGTGTCTAATTCACTTTTTGCATATTGATGGCCAATGGTTCCAGCACCATTTGTTGAAGAAACTACTTTTGCTATACTGTACAGCAGTCCTCCCTTCCCCTTATCTGGTTTCACAGTGTATGGTTTTAGTCCAGAAACAGATGACCTTCTTTCTAAAGTCTAACTTCCTAGAAGCCTAACTCCCTGTCAGAATGCCTATGTCATTCAACTCACTTTATCTCATCATGAAGTTTCTTTATTATCTCACATTATCACCAAAAGAAGCTGAGTAAGTGTGGTATGGTATTTTGAGAGAGAGAGAGAAACTACTTTCACATAAGTTTTATTACAGTATATGGTTATAACTCTTCTATTTTATTATTTGTTATTGTTGTTAATTTCTTACTGTTACCTAACTTATAAATTAAACTTTGTCACAGGTATGTGTATACGGGAAAAAACATAGTATATATAGATTTTTGTATTATCTGTGGTTTCAGGCATCCACCAGGGTCTTGGAATATATCCCTAATAGATAAGGGGGGACTGTTGTACTGTCTTACTCCTTTATCAAAGATCAGTTGACTATTTTTATAGATGTCTATTTCTGGGCTCTCTAGTCAGTTTCATTGGTCTTTACTTCCATTCTTTTGCCAACACCACACTGTCTCGATTACTTTAGCTGCGTAGTAAGTCTTGAAGTTGGGTGACATTGGTCTAACTTTGTTCTTCTCCTGCAATACTGTGTTGGCTGTTCTGGATCTTTTGCCCTCCATAAAAACTTTAGACTCATTTTGTTAATGTCCATATTATAACTTGTTGGGATTTTGACTGGGATTGCTCTGAAACTCTGGGTCAAGGTGGGAAGAACTGACCAGTGCTAGTCTCAGCCTATCAATAACCAATGTTGTGACTGGACCCACGCTTGTGGTTCTCATTACGATTGCAAGACACGTTCAGCAATAACCATCAGGAAGTTTTTTTATAAAAGGTTGGTACACCACGAGTTTGTGGATGGAGAGAATGAGTATGGGCCTCTGTTTCTGCTTTTTGGGGGTAGAGGATTGAAGCCTATGGTTTTGAGAGCTCACTTTGTATTTATGAATTTGAAAACATTAGAGAAAGAATTTAAAGCACAGGAAGAGGGGGGGGAAAAACAAGCAGTCCAATGGTCAGATATCTAAACCAAAGGAGTCAGAGGGAGTGGGGATAGGTGGGCTGGCTCTTTATCTAGTGTGGTTCTTACTGGGAACAAATGTTTAAGGAGCCAAGAATGTGGTTCAGTGAGGTCAAATGGTCCTTTTATCTAGAATGATGGAGAAGGTGGAAGTACTGGTTACAGGTAGGTGTGGCCACCTTGCCCAAGGGCATACTTTCCTGGGATGGTTCACATCCAAGGATCATCTGGTATAGAAAGGCTCAGTCATTTCAGTGCAGTGTAGGACTACTCTGAAAGACTCTTTTAACTCCAGAATTTCCCATAGGATCAGCTGAAGCTGCTTTTATTAGGCCTGCATCTCAGCTTGTCTTCTCCCTCAACTAATCCTGCTTCCTCTTTCTACAGGCACTTCCTAATAAACATACTACACATGAACCTCTGCCTCAGAGTCAGCTTCTTGGAGAACCTAACCTGTATCAATGTGCATGGGAAATAGGGTTTCTTTCCCATCCTGGAACAAAACTAGGTACTCCCAAGAGTGAGATGGGAGAGTGAGCAAAGTAATTGACTTGTTCTATTGAAGAATAGTAGTGGTACTTCTCAGCTGATTACAGCTGAAGATAATACTGGTTACAAGTGTAAATGAATAGCGGTACCCCACAGAGAGCAGTGGGTTCAAAAATCCTGCAGGGAATTGATATTTTATGATATTTGATTCTAGATAACTAGGTGAACTCTTCGTCCTTTTCAAAGTCCAGTTAAAATGTCACTGGCCTTGTTATTCTTTCTGTAAGTCCTTCATAAAAAAGTCAGTCTCTTCTTTCACTTGGATCACACAGCAGTTAGAATCAGTGTCATACCAAGGATGGTAGGTGGGGGAGAAGGGAGAGAAATCTTCCCTGAGAGCAAGCATAGAGGGGATACACTGTCTGTGGACAATTGGAAAACAATAATAAAACTGACTAGAGGTCAGCTGCTTTTTATTATCACCATGCATTGGCAACTCTAAACAACGTCAGTTTGACAAAATATTCCTTCCTTCCTTCCATGAGGAGTGCTTCTCTATATCTCATACACTCCTTTCCACCTTGGCCTACTCTGACTCAGTATATACCTTCATTATAGCACCTATCACCTCATATTATACTGTTTACCCCAGACCATGGGTTCTCTATGTCTAATTTAAGTGTGGCTGATTTTTGCTCCCTCTTTGTCATCTCTGTATGATCCCTATTATAATTCTTGGCCAAAGTAGTCACCAATAATATTTAGTTGAACAAATAAAAGACAGTAATTCTGTTCTTCATTTACTTGTGGGAGCAGCAGGTTATTACAGAGATAATAGTCTTCTACCCCTAGAGCTCAACCAACATCCTAAATCGGTGTCATTATCATCTCCCTCAAACTTGATTTTCTTTGAATTTTTCACAAGTATTAATTCAAAACTTTACTTTTCCTGGAACCACCAACCTATTGGGATAGATGAAGTCATGTAACAGTAATAATTTAAATGTCTCTAGTCCATGTCTCCACTTGCCTACTCAGGACTGCCACACCCATGTATTTCTGCATGCACTCCTGTAATAAATAATTGTTTATGCAATGAATAAATATTAACTACTATGTGCCAGGCTCTGGACTAGCACCTCTGAAATCTCATCCAAGTATGTCTGACAGTTCCAAGTGAGTGTCTTAGCTATGACTGCAAACAGAGCAGAACGAACACACACATTTCTCTTGCTAATAGTGACTTCCCCACCCAATGCAAACTTTATGCATTGTTTCATAACAAGTCTCTGATTTATATGAGTCTTTGCAAAGACTCCTTCCAGGGGATTAGGAGAAGAGGACAAAAAGGAAAGAAAATTCTCTTTTGCCATGTGTCACCCTTCTTTTCTTTATAATCTGTCCTTTACCTTTTAGCCAGACTATCTTGTATATATATGGATAAGTTTAAGCCACTTACTTCATCAAATCTCATCAGTGGTTTCCTATTACTATAAAGTAAACCCAAATCTCATGACATTTAAGGTTAGTTGAAGGGAAAAAAAACATACAAATAAATGTCACAGAACCAAAATGACTAACATATGGGAACTCTCAAATTTTCTTCTCTTCTCTCTGCCAACTGAAGAGTGGTCTGGCTCTGCCCTGCTCAGAGTTTTCTTTTCCTTTTCCTTTTGAGGAGAGTTCTTCCAGTGTCCTGTGCACAGCCACTGGCTGGTGGCATAGTTGGACGGCTGCCCAAAGGTACCTGGGGCAGTGGAGAGCAGGCCTGAGCTTTAGCGCGTAATCAGCCTCCCAAGATGTGCTTGCCGTTGGCGCCATGTTTGTCTTACACGCGCAGAAGCCCTGCAGAGTTGGCTTTTGTGATTTACGGTTGGGGGGACAGAAGACGTCTGGGCAAGACAAGAGAAGGAAAGGGGTGCCTGGGTGGCTCAGTCGGTTAAGCGGCCGACTTCGGCTCAGGTCATGATCTTGTGGTCCGTGAGTTCAAGCCCTGCATCGGGCTCTGTGCTGACAGCTCAGAGACTGGAGCCTGTTTCGGATTCTGTGTCTCCCTCTCTCTGACCCTTCCCCTGTTCATGCTCTGTCTCTCTCTGTATCAAAAATAAATAAACGTTAAAAAAAATTAAAAAGAGAAGGAAAGGGGGTAGAGAGAGAATGTCTACTACTGGGAAAAGAGGTTTGTATGGTGGTTAGTGGGAGAAAGGACCAGAGAAGCTGTGGGTGGGTAAGGAAAGAGACAGGGAAGAAATGAGATTTGAAGAAGCATTGTTCAAATAAAGAATCTGAGTTACTGTGAAATTTCTTTTGGGTGTTGGACTATGCTTTGTCTGCCATAGTGTTAGAAAAGTCATTTTACGCTCCAGACTTCATGTCTCGTTCTAACTAGCTGACCAGTTAATTAAGGTCTGCAACTGCCTTGCAGGAAAATGAGTATTGGAAGAAGAAATTTTGTCCTTGCATTTATTAGCTGTTTGACCTTGAGAGAGTTAACACTTTTCTTAGCTTACATTTTTATTTTTCATCTGCAAACCAGGGTCGTA
This sequence comes from Prionailurus viverrinus, assembly GCF_022837055.1. Classification (NCBI taxonomy): domain Eukaryota; kingdom Metazoa; phylum Chordata; class Mammalia; order Carnivora; family Felidae; genus Prionailurus; species Prionailurus viverrinus. The sequence continues at coordinate 147,663,658 of NC_062561.1, forward strand.
GTAGCACCTGCCTCATGGAACGGTTGCAAGGATTAAGTGAAATCATGTTTATAGAAAGCTCTCTGCTCAGTATTTGGCCTAGCGTGAGTGCTGAATAAATGATCACATCCTGTTATTGTTTATGTTGCTAGATGGGGAAAATAAAACAGAATCCTCGGAAGTCTCCAGCAAGAAATTAGGTCTCCTGGCAAGCTAGATGGGACCAAGAAGAGACCATGGGGCTTGCTGAAAGTACAGAGCCAAGAATCAAATCATTCTACTTCTGCAGTGGTTCCTGTAGTCTGTAGACACAACATATTTTATTGCTAACTGCTAACATGTCATACTTCCCCTAAGTAGTAGTTTCATACGGTAAGCCTTTCATATAATTTTAACATTTTTCTACATCTTATTTGCTGAAGTTTTTCTTTTTTTTAAATTAAAAAAAAATTGTTTATTTTTGAGAGACAGAGTGTGAGCAGAGGAGGGGCAGAGAGACACAGAATCTGAAGCAGGCTCCAGGCTCTGAGCTGTCAGCCCAGAGCCCAATGCAGGGCTGGAACTCACAAACTGCAAGATCATGACCTGAGCTGAAGTCAGACGCTTAACCCATTGAGCCACCCAGACGCCCCTTTTTGTTTTTCTTTTTTCTTCCATATTCCATCTTGTTTGCTTGCTCCCACTCAATCCTATTTCTATTAAGAAGATTTGAGGACTGCAAAACTCCTCCAAACTTGAATTCAAATGACAAAAATAAGCTTACCAACCCACCCCTCTTCTCTCCAAGCCATCGCCCTCCTTCCTTCCAGCGGCCTAACCCTTGCCTTTGGCATTTCTCCCAAGAGTGACTTGCTCCTCAAGATCTCAGCTTTCACCTCCATAGGTGAAAAGGGTAGAGGCCTTTAATCAGTGGTATCTTTTTGTTTCATAAGGAAACAACAACAATAACATCAAAACTACACTCCTTCAATAGCTAGTTGCAATTATAAGGCGGATACAACTTAAAATTCAAACACTGAGGCAAAAGCTTTCTAAGCCAGAGTGGTCCAAAGGGACACTGCCTGTCTATCTTGTGGTTTTCTTCCACTTTCTCCTAAAGCTCACTCTTTCCTTCTTGTCTTATAAGGCTCTGCCCTCTCATGTCATTTTCTTTCTTTCTAAAAAAATGTTTTTAATGTTTATTTATTTTTGAGTGACACAGAGAGAGACAGAGCATGAGCAGGGGAAGGGCAGAGAGAAAGGGAGACACAGAATCTGAAGTAGGTTCCAGGCTCTGAGCTGTCAGCACAGAGCCTGATGTGGGGCTCCAACTCACAGACCGCGGGATCATGACCTGAGCCAAATCACATCATTTTCAAAGGGTCGGTGTTCTTAATCTGTGGGCTGAGGATTCTAGCACAAAAGCTTACCACTGGAATCCACGGATAATTTCAAGGGGAAATGACCCTATAAGTATAAAGACCATTTAAACTATTTTCAAGAGGTGTGTGTGTGTATCTGCCTGTCTGTTTGTCTGTGTGTATGTGTTTATATGTTCATGTGCACAAGCAGTTGCATTTTCTGGGAAAAGGATCATATCTATTAGTAAAATCCCAAAGACCCATCCAAAATTTGTCAAAATTTGTAGGACTTTAATGGTTTATTTAAATACTTAATTCCATTTTTAAAAAATGTTTTTTAGTTTTTGAGAGAGAAAGTACAAGCAGGGGAGGGGCAGAGAGAGAGGGAGAGAGAAATCTCAAGGAGGCCCCATGCTGTCAGTGCGATGCCCAATGCAGGGCTCGATCTCACAAACCATGAGACCATGACCTGAGCCGAAACCAAGAGTCAGACACTTAACCAATGGAGCCACCCATGTGCCCCCTCAAATGCTTATTTCCATTTACTTCTGTTTTGTTTCCACTTCTCTCATTGCACTTATGTTTTCTTTATACACTAATAACTCTTTCTAGGCATTGCAGATCTCAAAGCAGAAATATTTCTCCCTTATCCACTATTATTTCAGAGGATTGGCTCCCAGTTTGGGCCTATATAATAGATACTTCAATTAAAATGATGGTTTCAAACAATGTGGATGCATGGTGACACAAAACATAATTCAGTTTGGCTCTTGCTGTCCAGGAGCTTATGATATAACAGGAAGGCAGATATATTGGAAAAAAAAAAAGCACCACCAATCACAGCAGTACAGAGTCTTACTTATGGGGAATTGTGGGAAGAATAACTAGTACGTTTTAAAATCTTTCTGGGAGAGTTAGGATAGACCTGTAGAAATAGGTGATGTTTAAATGTATCTTGAGGGGTGCCTGGTTGGCTCAGTAGAAAATGTGACTCTCCTTCTTGGGGTTGTAAATTAAGTCTTACACTAGGTGTAGAGATTACTTAGAAATAAAATCTACAAAAAAAAAAAAGAATCTTGAAAGTCCTTGGGGAGTTTTTATAGGGACAAGTGGGCATGGGCATTTTTGGCAGGAATGGGAACAGTGATTCGTTTGGGTATACTTGGGGCCTGAGGTGAGTGAATAGGCATGGCAGGATCTGTGACTGGTGGGTAGGGGACATTGGAGTTAGGTGAACCATCTCAAGTGAACAACATGGGATTTCAGGTCAAATCACAGATGTGTGTGTATGCCCACATGCATGTATGTGTGTCCTTACATACATGCCTATCTAGAGAAAATGTACTTCAGCTCAGTTGTCCAGAACTTCCAGGGTGTGGGAGATAAGGAAGTAGAGGGTGAGCAGACAGAGACCATTTGGAAACAGAGTCGTCCAGCATCTGAGCCATAGAAAGGCTCAGGTTTGAGGTGGAGATAGGGAGACAGTTCCCTGAGCCATGAATAAAGGACTCAAATCAAAGCTGCTATAAACACTATTTAATTCTAGAAGCACTTTAGGGGCTCCTGGGTGGTTCAGTCGGTTGAGCGTCCAACTTTGGCTCAGGTCATGATCTCTCGGTCTGTGGGTTCGAGCCCTGCGATGGGCTCTGTGCTGACAGCTCGGATGGAGCCTGGAGCCTGCTTCAGATTCTGTGTCTCCCTCTCTCTCTGCCCCTCCCCCACTCATGCTCTGTCTCTCTCTCAGAAATAACATTTAAAAAAATTTTAATTCTAAGAGCACTTAAAAGGCACCAATGACTATAGATCCTTAACCACTTCTCATTTTGCCTATTTAAACTAGGAACTTACAGCTTACTTTATCAAGAAGTATCTTGTTTTTTTTGTGGACAGCATTGTATAGAGTGCACATGGTTTAGATCACGCAATTATGTTCCAAATGAAACTCTATTATTCACTTATAAAGGTCACAAGTAAAACGACTATTTTTGAAAAGGTGACTTTCACATAATTCTTTTGCATTTTAATAGCATGTTCGTGGACATTTTATTCTGAACATGTCTTTAGTGCCTTAGCAAACAAGCCTACATAATATTTTCACTGATAAACACATTACTAATGGCAGAGCCTATAGACCAAAGAATGTAAGACTAAACATTGTAAGGTTGTTTGTAAGTTATGGCTCTCTGTGAGAGAACCAGACATTTGTATCCTTTGCCTAAGGCTGCTTAGAGACAGTTGAGCTGTCAAATAAAGTTACTAAATGGGCTTTTAATTTACTGTATATATCAGAACCTGAGGATAATGTTGCAAGTATCTGAGAATTGGCTTGTGGAAGAAGCTAAATTTGGCTGTTATCACTATTAAAGGGGCCATATTTGATTCATTGTTTTAGTTTGCAGAATTTAAGTATTTTTGAGGAGGTGCTGAGATAATATATTTGAATTAAATATAGTGGGCAGAGTAACTTGGAAAGATCTTTTTGCTCTGAAAATGGTTTTTATTTAGATAAAAGGGCTTAGGCCCTTTTCCGTGGGAAAAAAAATGGAAAATTTATAGGCTGTTATTTTGTTTTGTTTTGTTTTGTTTTGTTTTCTCACCAAGGAGTATCTACTAGCTATCTTTCTTGATGACACAAGCCTGTTTCTTCCAATGTTACCCTTGATGATCTTGTCTAAGCATGTTGCTAAGATATGGGTTTAAGTCAAGAATCCCCAGGGGTTTGCAAGCAGGAGGGTGCATGATAATGTTTTACAGGTATAGTACAGAGTGTAGTATTTGCTGGAAGTGAAGGGAGGTTTCTGAAGAAGGATCCACCTGAAAATTTCTCTCCTCTTACCAAAGTCTATAGCAGTGTATGGAAATCATGACCAATAGAGCCACAGGGAGAGAAGCATCCTTGCCTGAGTCTTCCCTACAGGGTGCATTTGCAAATGGGAATTAGCAGACAGTGAACCTCTCAGAGTCCAGCTCTGCAGGACTATGGACATATTGCATACGGACACTTTCCAGAGAAACTGAACCGTGTTAATAATGGCCGAAAAATATTTCTCCATAGTTGGTATATTATCCCTAACCCAAAGATGTGATACGTTCATTGCTGGCCAATTTGGAACACAGAAGAGGAGAAGCAGACAAGATAGATCACAAAGTCAGGACAGAGGAAGCCCTGGGAAGAACGTTCCTCCAACCTGTCTCCTTGAAGACCGGTAATCTCTTGCATGTGTACTTGTTTGAACCTCACTTAGGTAGATCTGTCTATGGGTTCTAGATTTTTGCTTGGGTAGTGGTTTGAAGAAAAGATTTTAATCACCCATCGTGGAATTTCTGTTAAAGAAAAAAGTACCTCGAAAAGGGAAATCATTTGTGTAATAGATCAGGTGAAAGATGAGAGCACGGAGGTGAATGAAGAGATGGGGAGTGGCTGTGCATTAGGATTTGGGGAGAAGGAAGACATAAGTGGAAGAGAAACAGAGATATGGTTGTATGGTACACATGGCAAATAACATTTAAGAATAGGCACTCCTAATATTCAATTTAAAATTTTATGTTGCACACAACACGTCTCTTCCTTGCTCACAACGACAGCCAATGGAGTCAGCTGGGTACTCCAAGGCTTTAAGCAGTTGCTAAGATAGTTCTTTTTTTGGCCATCAGAGCCATATGCAAATAATATAAAAATAAAAATATGTGCAATGTCCGACATCTGTCTTCACCTCTTTAAGTACAGTTGTAAAATGTTAAAATGTTAATCAGAATGTTAATATATGCAGCATGTCTAGGGCCTTTATAGAATTAAACAATAGTTAGAAGTGGTTTCCCACTGTGCTTTTCTATTTATTTCCATTTTTTGGTAACCCACTTGAAATTCTGTCTGAACTATTTAAAAAGTAATTTTATCTGGGGGCTTAAAGTATCTTTATACTACCTCTTTTATGGCAAGTTATGATTGTTATTATTTAAAAAGCAATTTATTTTTCTAATTTGACAAATTGTCATAACTGGTTAACTTTGGGTGCTGGAAATCTATGGTGACTTCTAAAGCTTTACATATCTTTTGCGTATACATTGTAAGCTAAAAACATACTGTCCAGAAATGTTACCAGTTAGCAATTTAATTCTTTCTGAAAGTTTCTCTTGTTTAAATGTGAAATCACAACTTACGCTTTTCTCTAGGGACTATTATCTAAAAACACAGTTATTTTATTTATTTATTTACTTATTTATTTATTAATGTTTATTTATTTTTGAGGAAAGAGAGACAGAGTGTGAGTGGGGCAGGGGCAGAGAGAGAGGGAGACACAGAATCTGAAGCCGGCTCTAGGCTCTGAGCTGTCAGCACAGAGCCCAATGTGGGGTTTGAATCCAAGAACCATGAGATCATAACCTGAGCTGAAGTCAGATGCTTAACTGACTGAGCCACCTAGGTGCTCCAATGTTTAAATATTTTTTACGTAAACACGACATGAGTCTAACAAATAAAAATAATCCAAATAGTCGTTTTAAATTTTTTTTTTAATGTTTAATTTTGAGAGAGACAGAGAGAGACGGAGTGTGAATGGAGGAGGGGCAGACAGAGCGGGTCATACGATCCGGAGCAGGCTCCAGGCTCTGAGCCGTCAGCACAGAGCCCAACGCTGGGGTCGAACTCATGAACCGTGAGATCATGACCTGAGCGAAGTTGGACACTGAACCGAATGAGACACCCAGGCACCCCCAAAGAGTTATGTTTTTAAAGGCAAATAAATCAATGCATCTTGGTGTGTGTGTGTGTAATTTTCTCTTCTTTCTTAGCCTAATCTTGAATTACTTGAACATGTTTGTTTTGTATCTCTGCCAATCTTAATCCCATTTCTCCAGCATTCTGATCAGCACTAGTCCTATATTATCATGAGGTTGTCACCAAAGCTAATATAGAATTTATTCTGAATTCACGAAGCTTCCCTCTTCTCAACACTTAAAAAATGTATATAGGTGGAAAAAAAGCTTAAGTTCCTTTTCAATGCTTTATAGGGAAGTTGTTTACTTAAACTGCTTATTTCTTTTAGGAATTACCATTCTTTGATGCTATTGACACAATTCCTTAACTTGAGTTTTTTGTTGAAACAGAATATGTAAAAAAGAGCTGTTAAAGACATATTTTATCACCATGGCTAACGTATATCAGAATCTTGAAAATCAGTCATTTGATCCATCAGATGAAATATGAAGGTAAGTTAACTCTGGAGGTCACAAAAACCCTCTTTTCTCCAGCTTGTTTCTGGTGAACAGTGATGGTGCAGATGCGGCCCCTTGATGACATTGCACAGAATTCCTTCTGGCAGAAATGGGGATACAGGTCGGCTGCTTCTAAGTGCTCGGCAAGGCCACAAGGAAAAAAAAAATCATCAACTAGAATTTTAAATTGTTGGCTCAGGGCACGGTCAGAGGATCAGGATTATTTTAGACTGATGTTTCTTTCATTACCACAGGGTTGTCGTAGCTAAAATAAGACCTGAGACTTGCCGATGATGGAAGAAGTTGAATTTACAGCCTCCCTGGATCTCTTGTCTGTGGTTGGGAAGGAGGAAGACCAAGGGGACTGGAAAGGGAGCATCTGTATCAGTTTCAATGATGCTGAGCGTCCTGGTCCCCTCAGGGTCTCCTCTGCCAGCAGAGTAGCCCCTTCTTCCTTGTTGGGGAAGTTGGTGCTGCCTTGCCTGGAAACCTGCAAAGGTGAAGCTGCCTCCCTCATGGACCCTTTCCATTTCTTGTTTTTCCAAACCTGTAATTACCGTCAGGTCCCAGAACACTCAAAGGGTCAGATCCAAAGTGTGACTTGAGAGGAAAGAGCTGACATCATAAGATTTGCAAGACTTTCACAATTCTTGTAATCAGAAAGCCAAGGGGATTGATACTAATGGTCTGCAGACAGGAAGGAAAGAACCTGGTTTGGGGAGGCACTCATTCTCTCAGCTACTGGGCACGTTGGCTGCAGAAGACTCACATCTGAGCTCCTCCCTTGGAGTTGATCTCTCCTGAAGGGACTTCTCCTTGGAGCAGCCTGCATCCAAAAACTGGTCAGCTCAAGGACACACAGACCTTGCCCCTTTTTTTCTTTTTAGTGTTTATTTATTTTTGAGAGAGAGAGAGAGAGCACGCGTGTGCACTTGCACTCAGGAGAGGGGCAGAGAGAGAGGGGGAGAAAATCCTGAGCAGGCTCACAAACCATAAAATCATGACCTGACCCAAGTTGGAAGCTTAACTAACTGAGCCACCTAGGCTCCCCTGACCTTGCCCCTTTCTTAATTTGGGAAAGTCATTAATTCAGGAAGGTCTATCCTAGCTCTTAAATGTCTGTGGGGTTGGCCTAGGCCTCTGCTGCAAGTACCCGGCAGTTCAGCTTCTCCTTCTGTCCAGCTCTGCTTGCTGTGGCTCCCTCATAAATGTTATTCCTGAGACCACTGCTCTGTCCATTTCCTGTGCAAATTTGCCTCTTAGAATCTGGATGGTTCCAGGAGAAATAGACCTGAGACAGCTGCTGCCAGGACTAATCCACAGAAGTGGACTGTAAAATGAAATGCTAGACCTGAATCCTTCCTGGGCTGCTGGCTGGCAGTTAAAACCCAACCTCCACTTACAGGTAGAATTTGTAGAGCCCTTGGCTTATGGTGTTGCAATTGGGAAGACTTTCACTGGTGTTGAAGTATGGACTTTGGCGAAGGAAATGCACTTGTGGGTGCAATATCTTGAAAGTTCCAGAGATTCGGGGAGAAATGATAATGATAAGGGCTGTGGGACGGGATCACTGTTGCTACTGGCCACTGATACATTAGAGAAAGACAAAGAAAAGCTGAGGGTGATTAATCACCACTTATTGGCAAAGTGTGAGTCAGAAGGTGTTTTTGGAAGCATGAAGGATTGGGCTCAGGACTTAATTAGAAGAGTAGCAAAGCTGCAGAGAAGGAGTGTGGAAATCCCACCCCCAGCAAGTCTGTATGTCAAGGTCTGGCCTGCCAGAGGGAAAGTACCGGACCCTGAGACTTGTATTTGGTTCACTGAAGTACCTTAAATCTCTGAACCCTCTGAGCCTGTGGAAGTGACCCACCCCTCCCCGTAAGAGGCTAGTGCTCTGACCTTGTTTTGGAGATGACACACAGGGGTCTGCCTCGGAAGATAACAAGCACCTCATTTAGGATATAACCCCACCTCTGCTAGTGAAAACCAGATCAATTGCTAGAGTTGAGTCACAACATAACCTGGCCAGAAAGTGCCAGGCCAAAGAAGGCAGGAAAGACACTGTACTTTGAAGAAGCTATAGGACTTAGCCAACACATACCACCAGGAGTCGGGAGACCATGGATTGGACCAGATTCTGAGGGTGCTGGAGCACAGGAATAGAATGTGAAGTTGGACAAGTGGAGTTTTTCAGTATGTGACAGAGGAAGTAACACCCTGACACGGACCTGGGGGATGGTGCCAATACGTTCTGAAGACAGCTCTTAAAAGCTTGGAAGAAGTAATGGCCCATACTGAGTGAAGGAGAACTGTGAGAACGGCTGAGACCAATAGTGGAAAAAGACGAGATACAGGCTAGAGGTGAGTGTGCTCTGTGGATATATCACGTAAGAGCAGAAAACACTGGCTTAGTTGAATTTGTGAAGAAAAGCAAAACAAAACTTGTGCTGTATTCTTTGAATTCCAGGGTAGAGGTCATTGGCAGTCCATAATTATGCATTACATTCTGGGTTGTCCCTATTAGCATATGGTTCACAGGCTGTTTTTGTTGTTGGTGGCTTGTTCACCATGTGTGTCCTGAGAAAGAGAGTATGTTGGGGGCTGTGTGTTCCACCTCAGAGCCCATTCTGGGTAGCCCTCTTTGCTCTGGGAAGGGGCTTTCCCTCTTTCACAAGGTGTAACACATCTCCTCTGTTCTGGATGGGATGGTTAGGGGGCTGGGAAGTCTTGGGGTGCAAACCATAGTGGATGGTTGATGGCTAGGCAGTGGGCTGAATGATGCAGATTGGTGGCATCAGTTCTGCCCAGACCAGAGCCTTCCTGTTTTTCTTCATCCATTGTCTTCCATCATTTTTCTAATCCTGGGGAGCAACCTCTCTGCAAGCATCCACCTGAAGCTCTCAGCTCCTATTTGGCCAGAGTGTTGTTGGAGAGTTGAGTATCTTAGCTTTCTTTTAGCCTCTGCATTGGTGACTCGTGTCTGCCTCCGAGCACTGGGGTGAGAAACACTAGGGGGATGTAAGTGAACAAATTGAGTATTTCGGCAGAAAGATGCAAACTGATACTTCAAAATCTTATTGCACCATTTCACAAAACTCTTGATTGTTTGTGGTATGTGAGATAACAGAAAATAGTTTGAGAACTGCTGAAATACATAACATTGTCAGACTGGACCAATCAGGAAACATTTCAGTCAAGTTGGAAAAATTGGTCTGCTCTTAAAATTTGTGGACTTTTGTAAGTTCCGCTGGGACAAGTTACATACACTTCTACTCATGTATTTACCAAGCTGAGGAACACTTGCAGACTTGGAAATTTATCTTATGACCCTAATTTCTTCTCCTATTTACCAAGACTAACTCACATTAAATCACCCAACAAAACTTGAACAAGCATCAATAACATTTTCCCCCTTACACAATTTCATTTTCATTAAAGGCTACATCAAGAGGAGAAACTCAATTATTTCAAGATAAAAAGTTAGGTTAGGTGGAACTCTGCATATTTGCCAGCCATCTGGTTCAGTCACAAACACCCCAGGGATCCTGACCATATTTGCAACTGAAAAGAATTTGAACTTGAATGACTTTTAAATTGGGACGTAAAATGTGGCAACCCAGACTATGCACAGATACTTAGCAAGGACTAATGAATAAATCTGTTGTGAGCACTATGCTCCATGATGTTGTCTTTTCTTCAGAGAGAACTAGAAGGATGCAAACATTTGTGAATAATTGAATGAAAAATTCTTTCCCTGAAATTAAACCATACCTGTAAAATACATTGTAAATCAATCTACTAACTACCTATACTGCATTTACCTCCTCTAAGGTCTTGACCAACACAGGCTGAGACAAGAGATGTCTCAGGATTATCACTTAATGATATCTCAAACTTTTCATGCAATGTCTTTGACAGTAAACAATTTTGAGACCATTGATTCTAATTTTAAGTCCCAGAGAGAGGATCTTTAGTCAATGAAAAAAAGCTTCACTTGCTACAGGAGGATTTGCTAAAGCAGGAAAAAATATTTTCAGTTCAAATGTCACTTGTTTCTTATTTTAAGAAACTTCAGCCAGGTCAGACCATGAGAAAACTTTTCAGAGCACGTGTTTGATACAAATTTGACATTGTATTTGGCTTCACAGTTCAATACATGTTGGTAAAAACACATATTTATTAAGAATTTTGGTAATTTTTTTGAAAAATATATTGCCAAAGCCAGATTCATTGGGTCTATTAGAAATATGAGTACGACTTGCAAGTTTCACATTTTGACCTTTGGGCAAAAACTGTTTAGGTCTTAAGCTGATCATTGCCAGATTGGAGAAAGAATAACTTGCTTTGTACACAGCTTGGCATATAGTAGACTGAAGGGTAATCATTTTAAGCTTTAAGGCTTGGACCTTGGGAAAAAATTGCTACTTGATGTACTGTGCCTGCAAAGGAAATCACAAATGATGATGATGGTGGTGATGATATTGATGATGAAAATAGCATTAATTGAACAGTTGGTAGTGCCAGGCATTTTTAGAGGCGCTTACACATTAACTCATTTAATTAACAAATAATCTTAACCGATGGGATAAATGCTGAGATGAGTTCATTTCTTTCATAATGGAAGGCACTCCTAAAAGGACTGCCCAGATAAAAGATGAGGGTTGGGTAAAATATCCACGGGCTTCCTGGAGACAGTCAACCTTGACAGAGCCACAGAGAGGTGGCTGGTTGAGGGAGGAGCACTCCCATCCAGCTCTGGTGGACATTAAGGCAGGAGATTTGTTGTGGTCATTTAGCAGATGGAACAGCTCCACTGGGGAACATTACAGTTCCTTTAATCCCCCTTCTACTCAGATCATCCACCTTGCAATAAAAAAGGCAGGCATTTCTTTAGAAAGGAACTACTGCCTACCTTGGGGATGTACGGAAATGTGTGGTGTGCTTTGAGTTGTTGCAATGATTGGAAGGGGGTAATCCCTGGCAATGAGTGCCTCAAAGAGTGGGGGGTGTTAAGTGTCCTGAGAGGTGAGATAATCCCATACAGTAAAGAATTACTTTATCTAAAATGCCCAGGGCCCTTCTTGAGAAATGCTGGAGGTAATTCAGGTCCTTGTGGCTTTACAGTGGCAAAACTGCCATAGAGGATGATGCGGTTGGAGGGGGGGGGGGGGTTGTAGAATTAAATGTTGAATGTTTTTCCAGGTTTTTGGGAAATTGTTAGGCTCCAATGACAATACACTAAAATTGTGGCATGTCACTTTGTTAAATAATTTTTGAATAATATATCTTTGCTGTGGAAACTTTAGAAGTAGTTTTACTAGGCATGTGAACTGACTGATTGCAGCTAGTTGAGATCATAAAGACAACAGACTTTATTAAATAGACATTTTTGTTACTTGCATAGAAGTGAAGAACTCTCATAGCCTCAGATCAATACTGAGATTGGAGGGAGTTTATTTACATTACACATCAAAACTGACTTGTGCAGTAAAGCTTTACCTTGTGAGATGAGGGTATTTCTGCAGAAAAATTGTTACCTGATAGCTTTCCTCCATGGACTCTTAAAACATAGGCAGCAGTTTCTGGATGCTGTGAAGCTATATGCTGGCTCAATGTTTCTGTTTCCAAAGTCCATCCTGAACAGTGTTGTTCCTCCAAACCCTCCAAACACTGATGCCTGGGATTTCCTCCACTGAGCCTTTAATACGGAGTCACCTCTCAATGAATGTCATACTTTGGTGGTTTCCTGTATCTTTTTGGTGGCAACTGTTGTCATATGGTTAGTGCAAATTTCTAATTAACGTTTATTATTTTTAATCCATCCAAGTAATTGGTTATCATTCTTTTCTTGGAAATTTAGTTATTCTTCCCAGTGGAGAGGATATAAAATAGAAGTTTATTCTTTCTTTCTTTTTCATATAGGAAGTATTCTGATAGGAAGTCTTCATGTCTTTAGCCATTAATCTTTCCTTTGTTTTGTCTAAAGCTAGGGATGAAGGGGCAGGCCTTTATCCCCTCTGCCAGGGTCAGATGGTTGGCCTCTGTGCTCTGCAGAAGCCATAGAATTAAGGAGGCTAAAGGGTGGCTAACAGAATTTCAAGCTATGTATTGTTCATGTCTTACATTTGCCTTGGAGTATGTTGTAGCAGATTCAAGTAGCTGTACCAGAGCCATAGGCAAATTAGGAAATCACTTAATAGATTTATTAATGACATAGTTTATATGTTTTATAATTTGTAGAATTGATTAATCAATTAAGTGTTTAAATAAAATCTATAATTTAATTTTATTAAAAATTATGACCTATTGACATATACAATGGAAAATACGATACTATAAGGCAAAATTTAACAGTGATTTTGTTTTCTCCCTCTGGGTATTTGGATGAGTGATCTCCATTGTTTGGATGCTTATCTGTATTTTCTGGAATTTTTACTATCAGTACATATTAGTTTATGATAAAGACATTAATTATCAATTTACACCTACTACTAGCCTTTGAGGTGAACTATTATTAAAACAGCATTATAGGGGCGCCTGGGTGGCTCAGTCGGTTGAGCGTCCGACTTCAGCTCAGGTCACGATCTCACGGTCCGTGAGTTCGAGCCCCACGTCAGGCTCTGGGCTGATGGCTCAGAGCCTGGAGCCTGCTTCCTATTCTGTGTCTCCCTCTCTCTCTGCCCCTCCCCCATTCATGCTCTGTCTCTCTCTGTCTCAAAAATAAACATTAAAAAAAAAACAAAAAAAACCCCAGCATTATATTGTCCTTGCTTTTGGAAGCTTATAATGTAGCATATTGTCCAAGAGTTATGCAAAAAAAAATTTAAATAATTATATATTAAAAATTTCCATAGTAACAAAATGAACAATAAAGATATTTCATGGTAGTATGTAATGATGGGTGATAAATAACTTTATGCCTTTAGATAATCTCATTTAATTATGAGAAAAAAGAAGTTGTAATGGGTATTGTGACCTTTTTTCTGAGATGAGGAAACTGAGACCCGTTTTTCTCTTTGATTTGTGAGTCTGTGTATAAATTCTAATATAATACGTAATACTTACAGAGTGCTTACAATGTGCCAGGAGCTGTTCCATCATTTTCCATGAGGTTACGTATGATACAGTGGTTAAGAGGGTGACTCTTTGGACCATCTGCTTGATTTACATCTTTTTTTGCTAGTTCTAAGAAACTCTGTGACTTTGTGCAAGTCATTTAACCTCTCTGGACCTCCATTTTCTCTTTGGAAAAATGTAGGTAATAATACATGTATTATTATAGGGTTAAGTGAATTAAACAGATTGTATATGTAAAATACTTTCAATATAGTGTGGTATATTTTGTTAGCCATTACCAAAATATATTCCCTCAATCAAATTCTATAACCCTATGAGGCAGGCATTTATGAGATCATTAATATTAACATTAATATCTGTACTTTAAATGGGGGAAATCAACGCCAAGATGATTTTCCGAGAAACAGTAGTGGCAGAGCTAGATGTGAACTGAGGGACCCTGGCTCTAGTGTCTGTGCTTTTAACCACTGTATTGAACTCTGTCTTCAAATTATAAGTAGCCCAATATGTTTCATTTGATAAGTGAATTCGTGGTAATGTGATAAGGAATGCATGCCATGTGCACCCTTAGAGTTTAAAAAAGTAAACAGTTGTCTCTGTACTTTATCAAATAACTGAATTACCAAGTAATTGAACCTTATGTCCTTACTTAGGGCAGGGGTAGAATTCTTTATCTTCTCTCCTCACTTTCCTATATCTTACTTATTCTCTGCCCCCTCCATCCCTGTACCCTCAATTCTCTTCTTTCTCTTACTGGCATTGTGTTGTCTTTTTTCTTTCCTTTTGTTTTGTTTTGTTTTCTTTCTTTTTTTGTCTAAGTGTCCATGTTTGTAAAGTAAAGCTCACAGTGGGCTTAGATCTTTTTTTTTTTTTTTCTTCCTGAGATAGAACTGAAATCTCAGAGGCTGTCAACTTCAGGGTGGAGTTTGAATTCTTGTCCCCAAAATATTCTACACAGTTATTGTTATAGCCCAGTACTTTAAATAGGATAGAGTTTGATTTCAGGATGACATATAAATGGCTTCAATTAGTTTTTATAGAAGGAGTGACAATAATAGGGCAGGCAGGCAGACAGATAAATAGCTTACTAGATACACATTTGCTAATATAATTGGAATTAACACTGGAAGACAAAGAGCAAATCTAATGAATAAAATATTTATATTTGAAGAATATTCTAAGTTCAATAAATTCAACTGAATTATACTAGTTTAAAAATTTTTAATTGTGAGTTATAAATATCAATTGAACCATGTATCACTTGAATGGCTTAGTTTCTTAATCGGTTAAGACTGGTAGTTCTCAACCATGGTTGCATATTAGAATTGACTGTGGTTTGGGGGAGGGGGGAGTGGTTTAAAAATTCCCAAAGTCCAGGGACACCTAGGTGGCTCAGTAGATTATCTGATTTCTGCCCAGGTCATGATCTCATGGTTCTTGAGTTTGAGCCCCACATCTGGCTCTACTCTGACAGTAAGGAGCCTACTTGGGATTCTATGTCTCCCTCTCTCTTTGCCCCTCCCCAACTCACACTCTTTCTCTCTGTCTCTAAAAAAAAATAAAAATAAAACATTAAAAAACTTAAAAATAAAAATTCCCAAAGTCCAGACCGCACCTTTCACCATAATCTGTTGGGGAGAGATGCAGATCTTAGTGTTTTTCTTAAGTTCCCTAGGTAATTGCAATATGTGAATACAACTGCTTTAACAGATTACTAAGTTTTCATGTACATTGAACTTAAAGGTTGGATTTAAAAACATTATTCCTATTAAAACAACAGAATTTGCTTCTCAGCCACTTGAAATTTGACTCTCCTCACAGGAATAAGTACCTTCCAATGGAGTAAGGACTTAATTCATCTTTTCTCTGGGCTCACAGCAATCATTATACACAAATGTGCTTATTTATCAAAATAGTAAAAGACTCATTCTGCAAGCTCCATTTTAGATTCACATGCAAGATTCTCAGCATCTTCAAAGAAGAGCCATTCAAAGACTCTAAAACCTCAAACTCACTTGATTTTTATCTTTTTCTGCGCTCTTGCTCTCTCGCTTGTGCTCTCTCTCTCTGTGTCTATATATATCTATATCTATATCTATATCTATATACACACATATATATATGTGTGTGTGTATATATATCTATATATACATATATATGTGTGTGTGTGTGTATATATATATATATATTATATATACACACACACACACACATATATATATATATATATATATGTGTATATATATATATATATATATATAGGTTTTGGTAGGTAGAATTTTCATTGACCAAAATCAAAAGGAGAAAAATTTTAAAACAAACAAATTTTAAAAACCCAGATATTTCAAGCAGGACAAAGAACTGGCAATGGGGCCCTTTCCTTAGAAAGAAAAATATGAGAAGAAAACATTCTTAGAATTCCTTGTCATCCAAGAATCTTGCATTTGTTGTTAAAGCCACTAGCTTTTCATTGTTAGGTAAATGAAGAATCTGAGCTTTTTCCTACACCTTGGGAATACTCCCCTAGATAAATACAGCTCAGCCTGTAGTCAAATAACAACTAAATAAAGAGCCATCTTTTAATAGCTGAAGCATGTGATACTGAACAGCCCCAGTGGACAGAGATAAACGGAGAAGGAAAATTGGTTGATTTCAAGAAAGACATGGAATCACCTTCTGGGCTGACCCAAGTTGTTTAAGATGATGAGTGGCTATGGAGGTGACAAAATTTATTGGCCTGAAAGAAATATAGAGAAAATAAATAAGCTTTGTTAGCTTCTTTAGTGAAAAAAACTGTGTGCAGTGAATTTCCTCCCTAAGATTGGTGTGCATAGCCTGATGTCAGTTTCCTAAATATATCACCTTATAGAGAAGCAAAGACTCCGGAGCCATCTTAAGCTGTGTCTCTAAGCAATTCTAAATAGAAAGCCCAAGACATTGAGACAGGAAAGGAAATGAAAGGGCAGGCCTACGCCAGCCGACTCCATCTTGTTCTGTGTCCTTCACCTTGACCACACCTCCTCCCCTCGACTCCATCTTGTTCTGTGTCCTTCACCTTGACCACACCTCCTCCTCTCGACTCCATCTTGTTCTGTGTCCTTCACCTTGACCACACCTCCTCCCCTTGACTCCATCTTGTTCTGTGTCCTTCACCTTGACCACACCTCCTCCCCTTGAGTAAACCCTCCCTCACCTGCCGGACCCCTCCCCAGGACCCCTCCCCAGCCAATCGGCTGAGGCCACAGCCATTACCTCACCAACTGCCCCCAGGCCCCAATAAAACCTTTGTCCTTTTGAAACACGTGCTTTTTCCCTGGTATCTCACCGCTGCGTCGGTGCAGGTAGGGGATTGAGCTCGAGCTAGCTCGAATAAAGGCTCTTTGCTTTTGCTTCGGACTCGGCTCCCTGGTGGTTTTTGGGGATCACGAATTCTGGGCATAACAGGAAATACCCTTTTCTTACACTTTTGGTATCAGTTTCTTCTTAGTGCGTCCGTAGCTCCCTCATGCTACCCCATAATCTTTTACTATTTTTAGTCTCCTTACATATCTGACCATAGTAGACAGGGTCCCTTTTACTTCAGAATAGTCTCAGTATGAGGTGTTAACACTTGGTAGGGGACTAAGGACATCACATGTGAACAGTTTAACTTGTTTTTAATGTAAGTACTATGGAATTCCATGGGACCCTTCGATGCTAGTACCAACCAGGCTTTGTGTTTGACCGGGCAGTAGTCATACATGAAATTTGCTGGCAAAGTTGAAGATGATATCCTTCATCTCTGCCAGAAGTTAAACACTTAAAGATTATGTAATTTGATATTTACCCTTGAACTTTCTTTTCCAAGGTTGTTCATTGTATTCCACATAAATAGGGGTAAAATTTTAAAGGGCTCTTTTCTATTTGAATGTCAATGCCTCAAACTATTTTGGGTGTTTGAATTCAAGTCATTCATTGTACCAGCAACAGCCTCTGTATCCAAGAATCTATTTCTATATACTAGCACTCTCCAGAAACTATTTTCCATGTTGAAAATTCAGGGAAGGGATGGAAACATCGAAAAGTACATTCCTTGTTGCTAGAGTATAGAAACTTTACTATGAAAATAAAGGTGTTTCTTTTAATTCAGTACTAATAATTGAAGTCATAAAGTGTCTCAAGTACATTAATTGAATCAATACCACAGATTTCTGTGATTGCTAACCTGGTGAAGAAAATAAAATATTTGAGTTATATAAAAATATTTTTTAAAAAGCCAATAGATTTGGGGACATACTATTGCTGATTTATCATTATTATAGATATGTACCTTCCCCCCCTTAGCTTTGCAAAAATAATAGGAAATGGAAAATGTTACGTGTTTACAATTTGAACTGAAATGTATGAAAACAAGAATGGGTTAAATGTCTTTTCTTGAAATGATGTAACTTACAGAGTTTCACTGAAGAATAATAGCTAAGATTCTACAACTCAGAAGAATCAAAAGATACTGCAGTAACACAAAATTGACTTTTAATGTTTGTTTACCAGTTCATTGTATCTTACAGAAAATGAAAACATTTTTTTTTTTTTTTAGTAATACAGATTGGTTTTTCTCCTCAGATTTGTACTCAGTAGGTATTAAATGCCTTTAAGTACTGATTGTTCTTTTAATCAGGTGGTTTAATGACTTTTGAATTTTGCATTTCTTTTGTTGTACATCGTTGCTGCTCTGGCAGTAGTGAGCTATGATACAGTTCACTTATCAACAAAATTATGTCAGTTATCCATTGATTGTTCCTGATGCATTCTATGCTGAAAACTGACAGGTCATTCCCTTTTAATCCTCCCCTCCTTAGTGGTCAGCTACTCCATGAGACCACCATATTCTTTGGAGCACTGAAATCAAGAAACCCAGTATGGCTGCCAGCAACCAAATCAGAATCTCTTTTGAGTCTACTTCTAATTGCCAAAATAATAAGCAACTATATTATTGCATACAATAAAACTTTAACAGGTACCGGCCCCCTTTCTATGACAGAAAGTTTAAATTTACAAATACCATATTTGACTAAAAATTACTGTGATAAAATATGGCAGCAGTCATTTAAAGATGGTTTCCAGTGTTAATGTGACTTATTTTCATTTCCATTCCTTCTTTTCATATGAATCATTTCTTTTTGTTTGTGTTTTCAAATGTAGGTATCTCAGTGGAATTTTCAAATCAGCTTTGTTCTTTATATGGGCCACAACTGTTAATTATGGACAAAATGATCAAAACAGGATTTCCTAACCCAGACTCCCATCTCATCCCTCTGATACTCTTGGAACCCTAGTCTGAGGAGTAATTTCTGAATTTGTCAGTGCTATACTGACTTTCTGTTAGGAATTGTATTTGGATAACTTTTCTTTTTTAGAAATTCTTAATGAGATATCTTGGAGAATGAAGTAGGAAAATAGACATTGGTGGAAAACAGCAAAATAAGAACATTAAAAAAACCCTTACTCAGGTAGAAGTCCAAAGGGATAAGAGGATTCTGATCTTTTGAGGGAAGTCAGAAGATAAAAATTCTGCCCAGCAGTATTCATTCTGTTAAGGTTTTTTTTCTTTCTTTTTTTTTTCTTTTTTTACAAGCATGGAAAAATGGTGTGCAATCAGTATAGATTTTATTTAGCTAACAGTCACTCCAGAGATTTTGATCAGCACCAATTCCAATACTAGTAAGTATTCAAAAGTTAAGAAACACTACTATGCTTAATATTATAAAGGTAGAGTTCTGCAGCAATAACTGAAAATAATATATCTGCCTCAACAGAAATTTGTTCCCACTTGGATTTCCAATAAAATTCTTGTAATGTGGGTCATAATCATTCAAGTATGGGCTTCCTCCAATAAGCTAAACCCCATATTGGAGGTGTTAAAGTCGTTATTTTGGAGATACCCCTCTTTAAATAATATATTCATCTTTTCCTAGACCGTTCAGGTATTTTTAGTTTTGAAGTTTGAGTTCTAGTTATATCAGCAGTGTGTTTGAGTTGAACTTCACAATCTCTTTGGATTTATATTTTTGTACAATTTGCATATCCAACCTAATGTAAAAAGTGCATGCATACATTGTCCTCTTTAAATATTAAAGCATCGGGAATTTCCCAGATCTACTTCGACAAAAGAAATGGCCTACTTTTATTTACAATATTTTGTCTAAATAATGTATGGATATAATTATGGTTTCATGGACTTCCGATTGTTCTATACCTTCCACATATGTAACTCTACATTTATATAGAGTGAATTTATTAGAATTATTACAGAGCTTTAAATGCAACCACAATCAATTCAGGAAACAGATTTATTTACTCATGTTCATGGGAGGAAAATCTACATAAAAACATTCATGAAAGCATACCAGCTATGTCATACTTGGATTATTAGACTAAATCCCATTTATTAGAACTCATTGTGAAACAATGGGAAACCATGAAATGTAATTTGAATACAAATATTGGTCCCTGCGGGGTCTCAACAGTCATAAAAATATAGGAAAACAGAGCTTTATTTAATATTGGAGCTGCTAATGTCTAAAGTTGTTTTTCTGAAGCTGGTCTTACCCTTTCATTTACAGCCTTGAAGATTTTAGTGTAAACTCTTTCTTTGCTGAGAGCTTCCACATTTCATTTGAGCCTAATGACGACCAGCAAGGAAAGTGATATCATTGACCACATTTTCTATATGGAGGAAGGTTTAGAACCACTTGTTCACTTTTTTCCTCCCACACAGGCACCAGTTGGGCTTTCTAGTAAACATACAAATAAGAATAGTAAGAATTTTGAATGTTGGGTCCGTATTTGTTTAGGCAAGTGTATAGTTATACATTATTTTGGTGATTTAAATTTTATTCATGTAAGGTAAATAAGGAAATATTAAATAGTTTAAAGTTATTTTTATAGGACAATAATATTTCATAGGCTAACATAAAATCAAGCTGCTAAATTTTACAATTTTTCTGTCCAGCAGTTTATCTATATAACTGCCCTGAGTAGATGCTAATGCTGCTTAGCAAACGGCCCTTAGAATTTAAATATAATTCAGTAAAGCTACTCAAAAGATAGAACAATTCTTCTCAAGCATGTGTAATTTTAATTAAAAGAAGATAGGAATCTTTCACTGGTTAAATATTATCTGCTTATTTACCTTTCGTACTTCATATAAATGGGGTTATTAAGGAGTTTTAACTGTGCTTGTTAATATGCATTGGAGTCCATATGAATTTTTTTAAATTTTTATTTCTTGGTCAAAAGGCAGGATTTTTAAGAGTAAAACATTGTGTCTATTGCAGACTTGAAATAATACCTTTTAGAAAAGTGTAGATTGTCCCATGTGTAACTGAGTTTTGTGCAATCTCTCAGAATCTCAGTTTATGTAAAGAAGCCTGTATTTCAAATCTGTTGCTCTAATTTGCTGATTGTAGTACATTTCACAATTGTACAAATGTGTAAAATTTGTGCTTGTGGGAGCTGCTGCTCTGAGTAGCCGTGCTTCCCTTAATTTAATCCTAGCAATTCTCAAGCTATCGCGTGCCCCATTCATGAAAGGATACTTCGCTGGGATGATGTAGCCGAAACAGTTTGGCTCTAAAGCCTCCTTGTGTAGCGCTTCCCTTAAAATTATATTAATTTATAATATATACTGAGTGATAGCTTTACAAAAAAAAAAACAAATTGATGAATTGGTCTTTATGAAAATGACTCTTTACAGTAAGTAAAAAAGGGTTATCACAGTTTTGGTAAAACTTGCATGAGTTCGTATTGAAAAAAAAAACACCTTTCACATGTTCTCAATGACCTTGACACTGGCGTGCTCTAGGGGCACCCTCAGTTGTATGCTCTGAAGCAGTAGACGCCATACAGCTTATGCTTTTTGTCTGGGAAACCCACAAAGCGCACGGCAGCCTCAGTAGGACTGCAGCGCCTTCTTGGCCTAGAGATGGGGTAGCGGACACTGCCATCCGCCAACCAGCCCGCATCACAGCGGTCGTATCCCAGAAGTTTCCAGGCAGCGAAGATCTGGCCCACTTTGGCAATCTGAGCACCATCGTTGAGACAAGCCTGCACCGCTTCATCATAGGTCAGCTTGGTGGGGTGGATCAGGTAGTAAAAACGGCCTGTGGAGGAGGAGAGAGAGAGCGCGTCAAAGGCCTGTCTGCGACTGCGCCACACAGAGACGGAAGGAGCCCAAACGGAAGCGTTTCTCAAGGAAGGGGGATAGAGAGCAATGTCTATAAAGCTCTGGGAACATAGGATTGTCACTTTAATGTAGCGCCCCTCAGTCATTTGCTGTTAAATTAACTTATTCCTTGCCCTTTAATATGTGTTCAGACATGCCCTTTCATAGCTTGAAAACAGAAAAGGGAAATGACAGTTGCAGTTTCTGTTAGCTAATTAGTGACTCAAAGGGCCCTTCTGTAGCACTAGAGCGAGAATTCCATGTTAAAAGCAAGAGCTATTTAAATTCTAGTTGTAGCAAGACTGAGCCCCAGCACAAGTTTCTGGAGAGGCAAAATTTGAATGTGAAAAGATCAAAACACATTCCTGACATAAAAGTCCATTTAAAAAAACTCAAAAGCCCTCAAGTCCTTTTCATTACAGGTATCAATAAGACATTATTCTTATTCAGAGACTACAGTATGAAAATGCAAAAAATACAGGAAGTCACTTGCCATAAATAATACGGACTCAGAATGTGAATCCAGTCTGTTCACCTACTAGCAAAGAGAATGAATTATTTTTTTCAACTTGTCTCCGTGGGAGCCCTGACACCTAACCATATCTTGATTTCACAAGAAAGAGCAAGTTAGTCTCCACCACTTACTGAGTAAAGTTCATTACTGAAATGCCTTCAATGTGTATTAAATATGCATACAATGTATGAAGTATGACACCGACTGCGGTGAAACAATGAAGATTATCTTAGATTTTTAGTTTCAGGTAGCATACAGTCACACTCTTTTATCTGATTACCCTTTGCAATGTGATGTCTTCTTGCCCTCCATTACCTACAGATTACTGAAGAGTAAATTAATGCTTGCCAATTCTTCCGTGACTGAGACAATGCGATTTGGAGGGAAGGTAGAGGCCATCGCAACATTAGCTACAAGGTTCGTTCTGTCATCCACACCAGAGGTCCCCAAACTGGAGCACAAGAGTCCGCTGAAGTTTTGTTAGAACACAGCCACACCCATCCGTGTAGAATTGTCTATGGCTGTTTTGAGTTACAGTGTACAAAACCACATTGAGTGGTTGCAACAGAGACCCTGTGGCCCACAAAACCAAAAATATTTATTATCTGGCCCTTCACAGAAAGTTTGTTGATCCCTGATCCCTTGCTATTTTTCCTAAACCATGTCATCAGGGAGCAAAAATATAAAATGATGGGGCCAGTGTTGGCTTTATGGATGTGTGACCTGTACAGTTACACAGGGCCCCATGCCTGCTTTAACCTACTGCTGTCACCATCTTAAAATTCTTAATTTTTGTATGAGGAGCCCACATTTTCATTTTGCACTGGGCCCCACAAACTATGTAGCTGGCTCTGGATGGAGCAAGACAGGGCTGGGGTTACACGGAACGCAATCAGCAACACGGAGGCAACCTGATCTCTCTTCTTCTGCTTTCACCTCCAGTGTTACTGCTACTTAATTTTTCTTGCCAAGTTCTCTTTACTCTGAGCTCTCTCCTGATGGTGCGCTTTGCTGACCAACCCTGAACATAACTGGCTTTGTAATTTAGAGAAGGAGAGTATGACTCGGAAGCTACCTTCACTTCATTAAGAGCTCTGTATCCCAGGGCACACATCTCTTTTGCGCACAGGGGCAGCAGCATCTTTGTCAATAAGAAAGAGAACCCTTACAGTTTAAACTATTTTATGATAATCTGATGCAATAAAACCTAAGAATAGTGAAAATAAGCATTTTTGCTTGCCCTGGGTGGATATTTTAAAAAACTATGACAGGGGCGCCTGGGTGGCGCAGTCGGTTAAGCGTCCGACTTCAGCCAGGTCACGATCTCGCGGTCCGTGAGTTCGAGCCCCGCGTCAGGCTCTGGGCTGATGGCTCAGAGCCTGGAGCCTGTTTCCGATTCTGTGTCTCCCTCTCTCTCTGCCCCTCCCCCGTTCATGCTCTGTCTCTCTCTGTCCCAAAAATAAATAAACGTTGAAAAAAAAAAAAAAAAAAAAAAATTTAAAAGCTTTTAAAAAAAAAAAAAAAAAAAAAAAAAAAAATAAAAAACTATGACAGTGAAGAACTTTACATGTTCAAACAGGAACAGTGTATCAAAACCATGTTCTTTTCTAATTGGTAAGATTAAAAGTTGAGCGTGGCGTCATAGTATGCATTGGTCCCCGGGATAGGAAAGAAGGCAGTACAGTTAATAGCTTACCATTGAAGTTAGATGTAAAACAGAAAACATCGTATCTGCTTTTATCTTTGTCCCAAAACCCGTAGTTCCTGACACCGGGCACCGTGTTCTGGCCTCCACAGGGTTCCCTGGGCTTTGTGATGGGATATTGCACAGACCCGTCACTGAGCCAGCCGGCGTTGCACCAATCCAGCCCGCCCCGCCAGGCGTCGTACAGCTGGTCAAAGGAGGCAATCACAGCATCCTGGTCCAGACAAGCCTGCTGTGCCTCGTGAAAATTGAGATTGTAGCGCCCCAGTCGTGGGAAGTAAGGGAACACCACACCTGTCCAGAGGAGAGGCCAAGGGATTAGTGGTACGAAAAGGAACAACCCTGAGCAAATGCCCCTTGATTGGTGAAAACCTAATAGAATCTCCATCCAATGAAGTTGCAGTTTTTGATCAACCTGAAATGGTTTCTCACGGTCCCTTTTCCTCATCAACAGTGTCTCAGCTCTGAGCATGTCATAGTCAGCTATGCGGTTTCATAACTTCGGTGATTTTACCCTTTTGCTAAGAGCTCAACCCAAGCCTTAAAATTCTCTTTGCTGGAATGATTCATCCACAGGTTATGTTTTTCAAATAGCCCCCCTTGAGAATTTACCTTCTGCTACTAGTCACTAATCTTAAAAGGGATTTCTACTGAGTCCTTTTCAGCTGGGAAAAAGTCAATATTGAATATTAATAGTGGTAGAGGGTATAGAAACAGTGCTCAGAGAGAAGGTATTTTGTTTTTTCCATGTTTTTCTTAGTAATCTTTCTTATATAATTAGTAATTTGCTTAATATAGCCTTTTAAATGTATGAACAAACACGGTAATAAATGATTCAAATGTAGATATATACTTGCTTTTACACATGTTTCTGAAAACTTACAGAGAAGAAATTTTCATTTAGGAGGTTTCTTATTTGGAGAAACTCTAAAGTGAGTTTACATGTCTAGCAAAAACCTAATTAAGCACCCATACTTCATATTAATAAGATAATTCTTTCCAGTATAGCACAACTTCCATTGAGAGTATCCTGACTTTATCCTTTTTTTTCTATGTTTATTTATTTTTGAGAGAGAGAGAGAGAGTGCGCGCGCGTGCACGGGGGAGGGGCAGAGATAGAGAGGCAGAATCTGAAGCAGGCTTCAGATTGTGAATTGTCAGCACAGAGCCCAACATGGGGCTCGAACTCTTGAACGGCGAAATCAGGACCTGAGCCAAAGTCAGACGCTCAACCAGCTGAGCCACCCAGGCTCCCTGTGACTCTTATCCATTTCAACTTTTAGTGTAGCCCTTAATCTTATTTTATTTTTTCTGTCCTTGAATGGTGCAGCTAAAATGAAAGGTTTCATTTAAAAATATTTCTATTACTATTTTTCAGCTTTCATATTCGTATATTGAAAATTGAAACTAGCTTTTTTTTTTTTTTTTAACGTTTTATTTATTTTTGAGACAGAGAGACAGAGATGAACGGGGGAGGGTCAGAGAGAGGGAGACACAGAATCCGAAACAGGCTCCAGGCTCTGAGCTGTCAGCACAGAGCCCGACGCGGGACTCGAACTCACGGACCGCGAGATCGTGACCTGGCTGAAGTCGGACGTTTAACCGACTGCGCCACCCAGGCGCCCCGAAACTAGCTTTTAAAAACATTCTTTATTGCAAATAGAAAAACAGAAAAACCTTCCCAAAACTTGTCCTATACAAGGCAGATACAGAATAAACATCTTTTGAGTTAACGCCAAAGAATTAAGTAAAATATTTGAGAATGCAAAAGCACTTAACGAAAGTGAACAGTGTGACTTCGGCACTTGACTTTGCCTGGGAAGATGCAATTACTTTCCAAAAGCATTCTTTTTGGTCAGATCATCA
This sequence comes from Prionailurus viverrinus, assembly GCF_022837055.1. Taxonomy (NCBI): domain Eukaryota; kingdom Metazoa; phylum Chordata; class Mammalia; order Carnivora; family Felidae; genus Prionailurus; species Prionailurus viverrinus. The sequence continues at coordinate 147,689,556 of NC_062561.1, forward strand.
CTAGCAGTCATTGAACCCTCGCATAACTTTCTGTACAATTTCCTTAAAGGATAAGAATCACATCATAAGGAAGCAAAGTTGTATCATTTGCTGGACTTTAAGAAAGACCACTGCATCAAAATGTCTCCCCATATAAGACTGTTAATTTATAAACATTAGAAAAAGGGGGTGCACCTGGGTGGCTCAGTCAGTCGAGCATTGGACTTTGGCTCAGGTCATGATCTCATGGTTCATGAGTTCAAGCCCCACATCAAGGTCATTGCTGTAAGCACAGAGCCCTCTGTCCCCCTCTCTCTGCCCCTTCCCCACTCATTCTCTCTCTCTCTCTCAAAAATAAACATAAATAAATAAATAAATAAATAAATAAATAAATAAATAAAAGACTATTAATTTAGAGTGGTTATTCAAGGCCTTACCTTGGATTTTTTACTATAATTAGAAATGATTAATACTTGAGCATGTGGAATATGAAAAATTGTCCCACTGACACAGTAATTGGTAGGTTATATCACAAGTGCTATTTTATGAGACCGCAGACCCTATTCAAGATGAATCTACAATTGACTAATAGTGTAACCAGGACACAGGAAATGTTTTCTTTTATAAGTTGTCCTGGAAGACTCTACAAGAAGAAATTTCAATAGCCTAAATCAAGTCCTGTCCACCCAGGGCCTCTGCAGGACACGTTTGTCCCTCTAGGGCAGTCCAGCTGGCACTCTTCACTGGAGGCAGAGATCCAGGAAGGCTTCCTGATCTCATCCTGCCTTCTCAGGTTCTTGGCTGAGGGATCTGTAAGCTGAATCAGAGCCAAAAGGAAGGAGGAAAAGACTCTGTCAGTTACCACTGCCCCCTGCAGTGATGGGGGTGGAGGGGAGTCTGAGATGGTTCTATCTAAGAAGACCTATTTCCAGGCATCCAGCTAAGAACCCCAGTTAGTGCTGGAAGGATCTGCTGTAGCCCTGCCTGTCCCTCATGCCTTTCGTCCTCTTTGCTCAGAACTCCAGCAATGCCAATGAAAAGAGAAATAATTAATTTATCCAGTAGAGATTTCCTTGGCAGCTAGACCCCAAGTGAAAGGAAAATCTCAAAGTGTTTCAATCTGGAGAAAGAAACCATTTGGGTTGGATTTCGTTTCCCAGATGTCTCAAGATGGAAATAGTGGAGAATGTAGGATATTTTAATTTGTAATAATTTTAAAGACCTAGACAACCTTTCTGGTTTAAACTCACTGTGGTATATTTGGTGGATTATCATGGACATTAGGAAAAAATTTTCTTTAGTGGTTATTCTTGATTAACAATTGAATGTTACTGAAACACAATTGATTCAGCTCCAAATTTAGTGTACTGTATTTTTATTTAAGTTCTTTTCAAATTTAACATAACTTCATGCAACCCCTTCTTAAAATCAAAGTGAAACCCTATATGACAACTTTATTATTTTTTAATTGTAGGAATAATTGGTCAACTTATTGTTATACCAACTCAAAAGATTTACTTGAATTTTAATGTTTGATGATTATGGAAATAATACATTCCAGGGAAATAAGGGTCATTTTCTATGTGTTAGCCAAAGTGGTAGAAGTTTCACTGTATTGAGCACATTGGGTGCACACATTTCAATAATCTTGATTCTTACAAGCAGGGGCATTTCTGAAACTACATGTTTGTTAGCATTTTATTTATTTACTTGTTTTGCTTCCATCGAGTTAATATTTTAATATCTAAGACTATAATTGCAGAAACCTTGGCTCTGTGGAAAAATGTGTAATTCCTACAGCTGAATTCTGGAGCAAATGGTTATTGCTTTCATCCAGCATTACAAAAATAAGAAAAGTTACACTTACACAGGTGACACCAAGGGTGTGTGATTATTTTCCACGTATGATTATTTTATAGTTATATGTCAAAATGTTATCAAAAACCATATCTTTTGCCATGAAGGGCTGGTATGTATCATGACAAAGGAGATTAATAAGAATGATATATTGTATGGAAAAGAATAATATCAAATGACGTGAGAAGTTCAGTTGTCGAAGTATGTTTTGAAAACACATTCCTTAATATTTATAATTTTGCAGTCCAATTCACCCTAGTTGTTGGCAAATAACAATTTGTTAGACACATAAGATGTTCATACCATGGCCCATATGAAAGCTAATGTAAATTTCAGTAACTTTATAAAGTAAATATATTTAGTAATAAAAAGAAATCATGGAGTATAATTTTACTGTCTTCAGTGCCTATTAGTTCTGTACACATCCTGTACACATACATATCTGAAATTATTTTTCTATTTGTAAAAGTTCTCATACTATATTTTTGTATATTTGGAGCTGTTGTCACCAGTGGAAAACCAATACAGTGGAAGGTCGGAAGCACAAACATCATGTTCTTTTTCGTATCTTTATTTATATATGTGTTGATTGCTGAGATGATTTCTGCAGACCCAGCTATTCATTAATTTCTGGTGACATGAATTTCTTCATTATATTGACATGAGGCTATTCTCTTGTTGGGTGCTGTTTTGGGCATGGTGGGTAATCGGGAGTAATCAGAGGGCGTTACCCTACCCAAGATTCTATATGAAGAAATTGTTTGCACGGCTAACTCCAATTTATATGTAGTTCAGTCTCTCAAAAAAATGTATAATTTTTTTTTATCAGTGTGATTCAAAAAGTTCATAAGTCACAACTAAGAGCAAGGCACTGTACTCGGTTCTCTAGGATACAGGTTTAGGTTGTGCCTGTTACTGAAGACAGCTCATGATTTGATATGCAATTTGAATCCAAGACAGAATAAAATCTTGGAACATAAATACAAAGCATCTAATTTGGACATCTTGAAGAAGAACGATTTTTTCCTAATTAGAAAAATTCTTTGGAGAACATAGCATTTAGTCTCTAATAAAGGGCCAATATAATTTAAGACGTTGTTACAATTACAGTTGAAAAGGCAGCATAGTCATGACATTTAAAATGATACTAGTTTTTGGTGCTCTTATTTATGCACATGAGAACATTGACAAGGAGCTTGAGTGAAAGCTGCCTGATTGGTAGATGGTCACATTAAGAATGTAAATGATAATGAAAAAAAGTCAAAAACTGGGGTGGAGCTAGTAAGTGATAACTGCAAGCTTGCGTTTGCACATGCAGTTTATTTGAGCCTTTAAAACACACCTTGCTCCTCTATCCCAGACTATGTGGAAACTATCAAGTCACTTTCAGGCAGCAAGCAAGCTCCTGAAATTTTATTCTCCAAGGGTTAGCTTAAATTTTTTGTGTGCAATTGCATTTTAAAATATGTGTCCTTATCTCTTCTTGCAGCAGGTATAGATAAAATAATATGCTTTCTGAGTTTTTCTTGAAAAAGATTCAGTAGAAATAGGGTTATATAAAACAAGATAAAATGAGATGCCATTATCATAATTTCTGAAGCTGGACAATAGTATATGGGGGGTCAGTCTTTCTACTTTTCCAAATATTTGAAACTGGCTATTATAAAAATTTGTATCCCACCCTATTACTGAGCTTAGAGCCCTAAACCAGTCCAGGTGGATGCCGACTGTCTATGGCATCTGGTGTTCACATGTTTACCTTTCAGGAGTTTCTCTCTCATACCCACAATGCCCTCGCCTTGCTTTTTCACACTCTCTACCCTTTGGAAGGACCCTTTCATCTTTCGTGGTCCAAATCAAGTGTTGCTTCCTACTTTCCATGGCCCCTGCATGGCAGGCATTTTTTTTTTGTTCTGTATTTAAAAGTTTAAACGCATTTTATCTAACATTCAATCACTTGTAAACTATTTACTGAGCACTAATTTTATTCTTGGCACTTGATTGCCCTCAAGTAGATTGTAGTTAGCAAGTGGAGACCAGCAAGTTTACAAATATTTACAAGACAAAATGTGATGAGAGCTAAATGGAAAGCTGTGTAAGGTGCTGTGAAAACATCACAGCTTAGGAGAGGAGGCAGAAGGTACAAGATAGAACTCTGATCTTATTCTTTGAAGATTTGTATTTTCTTCACTTGTTTGGAAATGGATTCATGTATATGAGACTAAATGTTAAAATGTTAGCTTTTTCAAGGCAGGTCCGCTGGTTACTGATGGCTCCTACCCTTTCTGCAGCACACAAGAAAGATGGGAAAACACTACCTGCAGTGAGGGGAATTTTAACAGCTACCATGAGTACACCAATTAATGCAGTATGACCAAAAGATAGTTTGTCGGTTATCCCCCAAATAACTCTGGGACCTTTAGGAATCCTCTCACGCTGGGAGCTGCCAAAGACTGCTGTCTTTTTGAAGCCTCTGGTCTTCTCTCCAACAGAGAATTTCTCCTTCCTGTGAATCCCTGGATCATAGTGGATAAAGGCATAGGCTTCTTCCAATGTCTTGGTATCAAATTCTAATTCTAGCTCTTACCACTGGCCATGTTACCTTAGAAAAGGAGTTTTCCCTAAGTCTCGTCTGTCAAGTGGGATTACTGCAAGTGGGCAAAATACATTGTGAGCACGATTATAGCAACTGGTTTGTACCCACTTACTTTACCAAATTCTACCTGATTTCATTTATTTATTTTAACTGAAGTGTAGTTGACCTACAAAATTATAACTTCTGCCTTATTTTAAAATACTTACTTTGTAAAGTATATTGGGATCTTTAATGGCCTGTAAGACTTTTGAATTAAAAGAACCAAGACTTGGAAATCTTTATATCTCCTGGCACCAAAACAGTCCTTGGAAAAATATTTATCAGTTAAATTGGTTTCTTGGACACATTTACTTGGCTCGTATGCTTATGGGTTATATGGTATGGAAGTATTCCAATAGGGCGGAAAGCATGATGATTTGGGATGGTGCAGGGCCTAGGCAGGAAAAAATTATTCTTCTTATAGTTCCTTTTCAGCACCTTTAATTATGTCTTGAATACAGTCTCAGCTTGACCTTAGAGTGCCTCATCCTCTAACACATGAATCTCCTTTTCAGACAAGGCTAAAGCAGGTTTCATGCTCAAAGCTATTAGCACACAGGTATCCAGGTGGAAGATAGAAGTATCTTATATTAGTTGTATTTATTTTTATGGTGTCCTTCTATTTCTGGTGAGTTATATGGGTTTCTATTCACTTAAAATTTCATTTTAAAATAAATGTGGGGAGACAGTAAATATGGTATGTGAATTACTTGGGTTTAGGAAATACATGGTATAGAAATAGAATTTTAGAAGAAAAAGTAACTTGATGGGTAGTAACAGTTCAACCTATTATTCGTAGAAAAGGAAGCCAGGTACAGTAAGTATAAATAACTTTCCCCAGTTATAGAACTCATACTGGCAGAGCTGGGACTAACCTAAGAGTCTTGGGACTACTAGCTCAAGGCTCCGTCCACTGTCTGATGCCCCTTTGATAAAGGAAATTGGCTGTCAATTCATATTTGATGGTTAACAGTCTTCTCTAAGCCAATCACTTGTTTTATCTTGAATAATGCTAATGTTTATGGATATTAATGTAAATCAATAAAAACTGAAAGTACAAGGTGACATATAATCAGGAGCCAAGAAGTACAACTAAAACACACAAGAGAAGGTCACAAAAATGTACTTTATGATACTGTGCAATTTATTAGATACATAAAGCTAATAAATCTCCATACGTGTGATGGGATTCTACGGGATTCAGAAGGTCACATCTTCAGTGATGTGTTAATGAACCAACACACGTGTGGAAAAGGCACAAATCTGTCCTAGGATGTGAAAGGAGCTTCTAACAAACATATACCTATAGTTTATGTGCCTAAGGAAGGAAGTATTCCAACAATATAGCCATTAGTCATCCTTCAGTGTAAAGAAACACTGAAATTCATGAATATGAGATATTTTGAGATATGAGAAACAGAGAGGAGTTTCCCTGTTAGTGGGGCATATAGACGGTGGGCTTTGGGCAGAGGGGAGGTGGGATGGCGAGGACACTTTTTATTGTTTAGCATTCTTCACATTTTGGTTTTTAAAACTTCTGAAAAGATTGCCTATTTAAGAAATAAAATTCCTCCAGAATGCCTTGAGTATGTGGTATTCGGTGTCTAAAGGAGTCTGGACCATTAAAAATGTTTACTTCTTTACTTATTTATTTAAGTAAATCTGGAGGGCACTTTTTTGTTAAATTAAGTTTTCAGTTAGTTGATAGATTACAATTACATGTATTTTAGCTAGCAGATGTCCTTCACAAAAGTTGGCATTATTTGAAACTGAGATAATTTTAGAAGCATAATAAAAATGCATTCAATCTGAATTTCTCAATAACTATGTAATGAGATTTAAATTTTGAATAGCATAAGGCAGTTTCCAAGTATTGTTAATTCAGTTCCACTGCACGTTTCTCCTACTGGCAAATAGCTTCACTTTTACGTCTAACCATTGTGTGTACATTTCAAACATGAAAGCTGGAATCAGTGACAGACTGCAAAACACAAAAGAGCAGAAGCATTCCATTCATGGGCTTTTGAGTTCTCACATTATCACTGTGGTAACCACTAGACGTTACTCATCATGAAAAATGATTAATTATCATTTCCAAGCTTAACATGATTTATAGGTACCTACCTTGTAAATCTAATGCTACCACAGCAGTATCATCTTCTAATCCTTCAATCACCTCACACTTATATCTCCCATAATCCTCCAGGGTGAGGTCTGCGATCACCAGAGAAGCATCATTATCACTGCCTCCCTTCAGAAACACTCTGCCCTGGTAGCCTGCATAGGCTTTCTTGTGATATCCCATGGAAACAAAAACGTCCACTTCCTTGAGGTAATCTGAAGTTAGCTTGGTCCACTTGATTCGGATTTTGTGGGTTCCTGAGCCAAATGCTGTAGGGTCTCGATAAAATTTACATGGCAGTGTAACATTGCCACCTCTATGTGAGAACACCTTGGTTTGTTCTGCTTCTACGAGTAGACGGGGGCCATTTTCTGCTATTAAAAAAAAAGAAAGAAAGAAAGAAAGAAACGAAAAGAACCATTAAAATGCTTGTAGACTTTTTTAAAAAAATAAAATGAAATATGCTATCTATATATCTATACAGGGTATCTGACAAAGCTTCTCTGCATTCTTGAACACAATCTTTTTTGAAGCACATAGAAAGGTTCCTCTAATACCTAGAGGGCATCTATAAGGGAGTCATGCATTTGAAACCACTGAAAAAAAGAAGGGTGTTAATTATATTAATTGAGAAGTATTGAATAGAAAACTCCACAGTCATCAAAATTTGATAATTTAATAGCAAATTCCATTTACTTTTCTCTACATTTCAATATCAAAAATGTAGAAACAAGACCAAGAGAAATGGCATAGTTCCATGACTAATTTCATCAATATAAACCAAAACATCTCAAGATTTCAAACAAAACACCTAAGATTTCTGATATAATAAATCTCTATTTTATTTATGGGAAGAATATAAAACTACATGATCAGTTTTCATTGCACTGTTCTGGGCAAAGAACTTAGAATATCCTCACATATGTGGCTTTTATTCACATATACACTTGTAATATGACATTCTGGAGCATTTCAAGCAGTATGTATATATTTTATTTTCATATGAAGACTAGACATCGGAAAGGTACTTTCAGCCAATGCTTTAAAGAGATTCAGGTTTTGAAATATATCCCTCAAAACTTGAATGTTAAAAGTATATCCAAAGTTACATGTTATTTTCTGATTAACCAAAAAATTACTGGTTCTTTTGTACCCTTAAAATCTCCTTCTACTTCTTGTCTTTGCTTTCTGCTACATTTTGTTTTATAGTTTATCTTATCGCTCCCACCTTTCTTCTTCTTGCCCTTTGGTTTCCCTCCTCCCTCCCCCAAGAGCAAGAGAGCCTTCCAGAGAGCACCGCAAGAGTCCAAGCCTGCCAAACCAGCAAGGCTCCTGTTCTCTAGGGAGCCAGCTGTTATTTTCACATCTTGGCTTTCTCTGGGGTTTCCCCTGGTTAGCTCATTGTGCTCTTGACCTTGACAAGGTCTCTTGAGGACGTGCAACATTTGAAAATGAGAAAGCAATTGAAAAACTCTAGGACACACACGCCTTCTCATCTCCACACAGCTTTCGAAGCTTGCCAAAAGCTACCTTTCACGAAGTTCTGCAACTCTTCCTGCCTGCGGCAGGCAGGTAGTGAACAAACCTTGGCCATCAGTCATTTAACATATACAGGTCAGGAAGAGTACCCACTCACCTCTGGACAGATCCATGCCTTACTTATTTAATGGCATACACAGGATTCAGATTTTAAAATAAAAAGCGTGAGGAATAGAGATGGTAGTTTTATTTTTATCATATAGCAATGAGTATTTTAAAATGAATATATTTCATTTAGAAGTCAGCCCAATGCTCAGAAACTGAAAAGTTTAAGCCATTAATGCCTCCACTTGGAATAGATAATAAATTAAGGATAATGGCTTAATTAAAATGAATCATAAATCCAGCTCATTAAGCATTTCCTTTAGATTTTATTCTTTATCTTTTTATTTAGGATCATAGAATCATAAGGGATGAATGGTAAATCTACCCAACTCTACCCTACGTGTAATTTTTCCCCCTACAACATCCCTAATGAGTGCATCCAAGTATCTTCTTTCTGGGAGGAGGAAAGTGCTGTCGACTGCTCAGTAGAGCCTGAAGGGTGTAGGGAATATCTCCTACCTAGTTCCTGGAAGGACACCTGCTCCAGGAGGTTGTAGTCTCATGATTCTTTGAAGGCTTTCACTTTAAAGTTAAAACCAATGTCCAAATACACAGGGATAGGGGATATTATTAAGTATTCTTATACTTAGAATTATGTCTGACCAAAAGTAAGCGTGCACTCACTGCTAACTCTTCCTACTGCATAGATTTTGCACAGTATTTCTCAAATATGGTATTGCCTGATATTGAGCCTAATTTTGGCATATATTAACCTTCCACAGTTCTACTTACTTATAAAGTTATGAACCATGTGGGGTGACAAATACATAAAATGCCACTTGTGTCATAAAGGAGATGTAGAAATTATTGTGCGGTTTTACATAATCATAAGGTGTTCCAGAATGAATACAAGGTCTGAGTGTTTCATAAATTAAAGAGTTCAAGCAAAGATCAAAACCCTTGTACAAGGGACTGAGACTTCTAATTTTTTTTTCCTGTGGTTACCTGGACATCATCTCGTAGTATTTTAGAATTACAGGTTTCTGATTTTTTTTAGGTACTATTTGTTTGTAATCCAACATTGTGAGTAGGTGATGATTTATGTGGTATAATATTGAGAATTGAACAGACACCAAAAATCCACTGATTTCCCACAAAATAATTTTTCTAACAAGGCTGCCAGAATGTATAAAATTCTACCATTCTTGTTTTTTGGGAAGGGAGGTTGGGGTGTTGTGGTAATCAATGCCACAAGTCTGTGGCTGAAATTCAAAGAACTCTAAGAAAGATGTGCAATATGTAACACATTGGGTGACTGAGGGCCATCAATGTTCATTAGCCTACACCCCCAGCCTGGCATTGAGAACAATGGTTTTTTGTTTGCTTGTTTTTAGAAGATTGACACTGCACATGATACAGCAATGAGGATCGTTGGTGAGAGTGATCTGTTGCAGAACAAGTGAAATGTAGGAAGGAGCACTGGCCAGTGAGTCAGGAGCTCAGGGTGTTTGACTGACTGGTCTGCCTCATGAGAACATTCAGTTTAAGATTCTTGCCAGGCTCCTTGTGACAGGCAATCATGTTAGGGGTCAGCCAGGAAACATCAGCTAGAGAGGGGAGAAGGCAGATACAAAGAGCAGAAAAGGGAATCGAGTGTGCGCATGACAAACTTTGCACCCACCTTGTCTAGGGTAAGTCTTGAATCTCATCATTGGATGCAAATACCTAAGTGCCTTGAAATTAATGTTTAAATCAGCCTGTTTGATAAGTAGGCAGTTGCAAAGCAAATAAAAAGCAAGGGATAAAAATAAACTTTGATCATCAGAATGAGAATTGCTTGGTTTCCTTTTTTTTAAATAAAAAGTATGAAAGAAAAAAACTGGGCAACATACATATGCTCATTTTGGAAGGACTGGATTTTTTTTTTAAAGTTTAATTTGTAAGTAACAGAAATTTCCTATTTCTATTAGTGTCCAAGACAGTGACTTGACAGATCTGATACCCTTCAAAGACCACAGTTGTCTCCAGGGGAAACAGCAGGCCCTCATTATTATTTTACAGATTCTGCTGTGAAATCTAGAGGATATCATTCAGTTTCACCAAATTATGAAAGCATCGGCATGACCAAACAACAGATCTTTGCATTGCTGTGTAATTTATATGAAGTCTTTTAAACAATAGGACAAAAGCAATTAGTTGCAGAAAAACAATTTAGAAATATGGTATTGGACTATTACCCATTGTTTTTCGTTCCTTTAAAAGTGTCATTATTATTATTATTATTTAGCAGTTCATTGCCAAAGAAATGTATGTAACAGGAAAAAAGAGAAGGTGTTACAAATCGAAGTTTGCCTTGTAAAAAATTTTTTTTCACGTTGATTCATTTTTCAGAGACAGAGAGAACACAGTGTGAGCTGGGGAGGGGCAGAGAGAGAGGGAGACACAGAATCCGAAGCAGGGTCCAGGCTCTGAGCTGTCAGCACAGAGCCCGACGTGGGGCTCGAACTCACCCTGAGATCGTGACCTAGGCCGAAGTTGCCTGCTTATCCTACTGAGCCCAGGCACCCCTTAAAGTCTGTCTTTTAAAAGTGAATTGCAGATTCTGCAAAATAACCAGTGTTAGTATTGGTTACTTTCTCAATAGGGTACACAGATGAAGTAGCCTCAAGACTTGAGGATTTCTTAGATTAATATAAAAAAAAAATAATAAAACTGGGGAACATATATAAGACGGCTAAACAAGGACATTAAGAATACTCTTCTCCCAAGAAAAAACTCCACCAACATCATTTGAATTCTTTTTATTGTGGTAAAATGTACATAAAATTTGCCACTTGAACCATTTTTAAGTATACATTTCATTGGCATCAATTGCTTTCACAGTGTTGTGTAACCACCACCACCAGTATTTCTAAAAATTTTTATCACTTCAAAGAAAAAGCTAATTCCTCCCTGGCATTCCAAACTGGGAGGCAAAAATTCAATTGTCAGCTCCACGATGAGTCATTTGAGAAAATTGCACAGGTTTTAAAAATGGTTCCTTATTTTTGTGACATTTGTCACCACTTGGCTGGTTTGGATCTGTGAGACTAACACTGTGGAAGGTGTTAGTTTCCTTAGGGCACACAGACTGGTTCTAGGTAGTTTCACCATGAGCATCCTTGCTGCAAGTATTTTTGCTACAAATATTCAGCTGCATGAATAAATGGTAATGGCACTTTTGCCATAAAAGATTAAAGAAAAAACAACTGGTTGCACTTTTGGTTTGGTAGTTTGTTGGTTTCATCAACTGGTTGACAGTTTGGTTTTATTTGTTCGTTGATGCAGTACTCCCATTTTATGTTACATAAATTTTAGCCTTCGTACAGTGACACAGAGTTTGAACCCATGTTTCCCATAGAGCTTTGGAATGTCTCAAAGGGACAGGTGACAATATGCCAAGAACAAACAACAACATAACAGGCTTTTCTATTGTGATACAAAGCTCAGTTACAGATGTGCATCCTCATATTTGGAAACTGTTAAGTCTCTTAATGAAGGACGAGATTGTAGAGAAGAAAGAAGAAGCAAGATGCTGAACAAGGAGTTGAATCAACAGGGAAAAAAAAAAGTCCTAATACTATGAATGAAAGACTTTGGAGACAAGTGTTTAGGAACCATCCACAAAACAAAATCAGTTCTTTGTTCGTATTGCCATGACTATACACACATTTTAAATGTATTCAAGTATTTAGTATTTCGTAATAAAGTCTTTTTAATTTTGTTATTCCTATTTCATATTTAATTATGCCCTTTTTTAAAGTTTGTTATTTTTTTATTTTGAGAGAGAGAGCGAGAGAGAGCGAGAGCACACGCAGGGTAGCAACAGAGAGAATCCCAAGCAGACTCCACACTGGCAGCTCAGAACCTGATGTGGGGCTCGAACTCACCAACCATGAGATCATGACCTGACCTGAAATCAAGAGTTGGATGCTTAACCACCTGAGCTACCCAGGCACCCCTCATTATGCCCTTTTAAATGAATGTGCCTTTAAAAAATTTTTTTGTAGTTTTTTATGGCACAGTGGTCTTACTGCCAGTTAGTTAGGCCATGAAAATATCTGCAGCAAAAATGCTTGTGGTGAAGACGCTTACCGTGAAAATACCATATATAAGCCAAACCTGTTGGAGAATGAGCAACTGAGATGGGTTTCTGTCTTCATGGCTGTGCTTAGCATAATCTGCTGCAAATGACCACTCTGTCTCTCTAGGCCGTGCCTTGTTAACATTGTTCCTCCAGCATCATGTAGTGCCTGGCGGCAACAAGGGTCTAGGACCGCCACGGGCTGGTGCTGCCTAGTGCCTCAGCCGGCTATGGCAGTGAGACGTGGGTGTGATGGGGTTTGCTTTATATCCTGATGTAGCTCCAAGATAAACACATTTTACAGACACAATTAAAGATACCTGTTAAGAGCCCAATATTTAAGCAGAATACGTAATTGAGATCTTGGTTTCTCACTGTACCTCACACATTACATTTGAGTAGCATGCATAATTTCGGAAAAAAGTAAGGAGCATCTTACTCATTTAGCTGAGAATATTTTGTTTCCTTCAAACTGGAATGACTCTAGTTTTTTCCTAAAGTTGCTCGCCAGGAGTCAGAGCCTCCCATTGTTTGGCTATGATTCTGTTGTATCTAGTCAGCTGTGCATCAAAAACTTTTATGAGGGCCCTTTCTGCTGTCTTGGCTGCCCCCCTCGGTCCCCAGACAGCCTTCAGTGTCCTTTCCGAGGGATGGTTGCTTTTAATTTGTCAGAGACAGAGCTTCAGTTTCTTCACCAGCTATTCCTAAATGCAAAGGGTGCTGAGCCTCTCCTCCGGGACTCAGCATTTCAGGAAAAGCCAACCTGAAAAGGCCAGAGGACAGGCTCTAATGATCCATTCTTGCCCTGTCCTCAACTAGCCGATCTGGGTTTGAGACCTTCTTGGATTTGTCTGTAGCCCATCTTTGCTTTCATCTGGAGTTTGAAGTCTGACCTGGTGCACCTGGCTGACTCAGTTGGTTAAGTGTCTGACTTCAGCTCAGGTCATGATCTCATGGTTTGTGGGTTTGAGCCCTGCAACGGGTTCTGTGCTCACAGCTCAGGGCCTGGAGCCTGCTTTGTATTCTGTGTCTCCCTCTTTCTCTGGCCCTCCCCTGCTCTCTCTCTCTCTCTCTCTCTCTCTCTCAAAAATAAATAAGCATTAAAAAAAATAAAGTCTGACCTGAAGATACATAAAGGTATGTGTGTTTCTTGCCATTTACTTAAATTCAAAAGAAATAGTTCTATTTGCTTAAACTGTATCTGAAAGGATTTATAAGAAACACAAGCAGCTAATAACTTTGGTAGCCTGTGGGAAGGTAAGGTGGATATTTGGGAGAGAAACCTTGAGAGATTTTCATTGTGTACACTTACATATATTTAAAAAATTTGAAACTGTGCAAATATATAACCCATGCCCACACTAAATAGAATGATACAAAAATAAACAAAATAGTCGGGGAAATTTAATTGACAAGTAAACGCAAAGCTTTGCCAAAATTATCTCTGGAGAGATGCACAGGAAGATGGTAGCCACAACTACAGTATATTGTGTGATTGCAGGAGTATATTTTTGTAGACCTATGCGTCTGTTAATAAAAATGTTACCTTTAAATATGTCTTCGAAGCGTGAAAGTTTTACTTCATTTTCCCTATTCCCAAGCAATTGACAAAGGTCCTGATTGTTGTCTAGTTTTGACTATAAAGGGTAAGTCCAATGCTAGAAATCTGGGAAGTGAGGTCTACTCTTTGCTGTAAAGTGATTACAGCTGTTTGTGACCATCTGTGACCCTGCCATTTGGACTCACACACTATAAGAATACACTTCTCCCCACATTGGCCCTGACCTCCTGCCAGGGCCCACTTTGTTTCCAACTACTGTATAGTCTGTGCCCTGCTAGCTCCTATCAATCTGCAGCTGAACCAAATTACCTAGAACTGTGGCTTCCCGATGTCCTTAAACGGCATGTGTCCTTTCTGTCAAGACCTGCATTATCTGATGTGATGTGCTATGGAGCATTCTCTTAGATATTGACCATATCCATCTTCCTTCCTTGCCTTAGAGCTAAATGGATTCTGTAATGGGAAACTGCCCACACCAAAATATAGTATTGTTTTGAGTGATGTTTATCATGAATGTGCACTGTGTTATTGTCTTATCCAAGTTTCATAGTAAAAAATAAGGATAAATGTTGTCATTGTTTTAGAGCCTAGAGGTTGATCTATGGCAATATTTGATTAGAAAAAAAAAACAACCATTTTTTTTCCCTTGGGACAGTGGAACTTTTTCTTCCCATAGGATATATTAGACAAACCTTTGCCACATATATCTGTTAAAAGGTGAGCTTCTCTGTTTGAAACAGGTATTAGGAGCCTCCAAGTAGCTCTAAGGGATCCATCCATTGAACACAGTGTAAAAATCTTTGTTCTCAGAGGTAAACCTGAAACTGTGTTAATATCCTGAAAAATACTCTGTCTCTTCTCTGTTTTTCTAGCAGGAAGAAGTAAGTTGTGATGAGAGTGTTTAGCTCTGTCTGCTAAGTTCTTTGTGGGCTTTGTTTTTCCATGTTCATGATTTGTTCATGTATGTTTTTGGTAGTTATAATTCTTTGATTAAACATATGGGCTCTTGTATTGTGTTACTTAACCTTTCTGTGATTCTGTTTCCTCCTGAGTAAAATGGAGTCAAGCCACCTTCTTCCTAGATTCTTGTGTGAGTTAGATGAGGTAATTCGCTTAGAACTTAGCCTTGTGCCTCGCACACCGTAAGTGCCCAGTGACTCTTACTAACCAACATTTGCTGAGATCCAAATTGTGCCAGGTATGCAAACCAGCTTCTCTCTTCCACATTGGCTTCTTTCCTGTGCTCTTTCAGAAGACTTTCCTAGAAAGTATTGCTTCCTGAGAAATTGACATCTCATCAACTTTCTTTGATTCTTTTAATCTAGTAGTTCTTAGCAGGACAGGAGTACACCCGGGACCACCACCTTGAAGCCTTTTCAGAAAAACCCAAATCTATCCACATCTATAGAATCTAACTTCTTCCTGCCTCCTCCTCAATTTCCCTGGGGGTTCCAGACAGTCTTCACTTGGGGACAGGGATGGCATGTATTCATTGGCAGCTGTCCCCTGCTCCACCCCGCTCCTCTAACTCCTCTTAAGAATCACTATGGTAGCAGGATTTCTCCAAGAAATAGGAATAGTTCATAAGAATAGTTTCTTCAGGGTCCAAGACCAAATGTTTTTTTGTCGTGATTTAATTTCTTCTGAAACATAGTTGTATCGACAGAATACAATAAAACGAGAGCCATTCTCACCTATTAATTCACTCAACAGTCTTCAAGAGTTGGTTCCTGTTTGGGTTAGGAACATGAGGATTAACCTGCCTGAGTCTGAATCTCAGCTTCCCCCTTAATAACCATATGACCAGGGGCAAGCTTTGAACCTTTCTCAACTTCAGTGAGGATAACCACCTTCATTCAGTGCTGTGGTGAGTCCTAAACGAGATGACTGCGGTAGTGCATTTTCTGTTGTGGATCACACATAGTTAGTGGTTTTAAATGTTAATATTAGCTTATATTATTGCCATTGCTTCATCCAATATAACTGGCCCCAGGACTAGAGATAACCTTACTACCGTTGTCAACTCAGCATTATCTACTCTGGTTAACAATTTTCAGATTTTAAATTTATGTTATCAAAGACTTTTATGCATAATGAACTAGTATTTAATTACTGTTATTTTAAACCAAATCATAGTGATAAAGAGATTAAGGAATACATTACAGAAAAATAAAATAAAAAATAAAATTTGAATATTTCACTAATAGGGTGAATGACATTCCTAATAAAAATATACTTTTCAGGGTTTTAAATGTCCTACAGGTTTCTTTCAAAGGGTATGGGGAAACCAAAACATTGGCATGAGTCATTTATCTTCATTAGGCTGTAATTAACCACACACTCTTTAATTAGTGGAAATGTGGCTTTATGTGGTAAAGGGGTAGAGATCAAATCTACTTGTCTCTGCTCAGACCACTTCCACTTTGTGGTGAAATGTAAGGTCAAATTATCCGTAATTTGAAGAAAAGACATTGTTGGTTTTATACACTAGTATGGTTAAAGTCTTCACTTAGTATGCAGGACATCAAGATAATACTGTCACAGAGTCAGCCCTGGAGGCATAAGGGATCTTTTGCTTCTTTAGTTAATAAACAATCATAAATTGATAGTCTAGAATGTGTCAAGTATTAAGTTGAGTGCTGAAACAAATGAAAGGTAAGTTGAACACAAACGCCCAGGTGGGCAAGGCTGAGGGAAATGATGGGAACACCAAGGTGCTGAGAACAACAGGGAGTGGAACGGACCATGCCATTGCGGTGAGCGCATGCTCCATTCTGAAGGGGAGCAGGATACCGATTCCTGCTGATGTTGTCCAACGGGAATGCAGGTTGAAAAATAGCAGGTCTTTGGAATTTTCAGCAGATGCTAGAAATGAAGATTTTCATGCAAATATCTCCAATTTTAAAATGTTTGCAATTAATTTAGATTTTTAAAGAAGTTACATGAAAAAAAAATACCACATTTCAGTGAGCAGGATTCAGACTCTGGGAAGCAAATATGTGGTATCTGCATCCTCTTTCCCCCTACCTGTTGGTATTGAGCACCTCCGAAGCTCAGACCGGGGCTGTCTCCTTATCTCTACCTGCATTTCCTCCTTCTCTAGGTGTTCTCAGCTGAGCCATGGCTATAAATAGCACTATGTGCTGATGATTCCAAAACTTTCTAGCAGTGTAATTTTCCCTGAGCACCAAATGAATAAATCCAACTATCTGCTGGCCATGTATTGGATGCCGAATAGACAACTCGAGTCCCTCTTCCCCTGCCCAAACCTGTTCTTCCCCCAATTTTCCTCCATTTATTTATGCCTCTACCATCTGTTCATTTGTTCAAGGCAAAATCTCGAAGTTGAGCTTGATGTGCCTCTTTCCCTTCATCTCTATATCTATCTCTGCTTCTTTTGTTTTCTAATTGGTTCATCTCCACCACCATAGTTTCTCATCTAAAGTACCTCAAGACCTTCTTAAATATCTTACCTTTGCACTTGGCACGTCATAATTCAGTATTAATGTGGACTTTTGTATTTGTAAACCATATGACATTACTGTCGTGCTCAAAACCTTGTAACCACTTTCAAATGCTTTTAGAATAAAGTCTGAACTCTAGACCAAATACAAAGCAATTTGGTCTCATTCCTGCCTACTCTTCCAACTCATCTTAAATCACACCCTCTTCACTGTGAGGCTGCAGTGCCTCCAGCTTCTTTCCAGCCTAAAGACACCATGTTAGTCCTATCACAGAGAATTTTCATTTCTCACTCTTTCTACCTGTAGTGCTCTGTCCCTGGCTTTTGATGTGACTGGTTCCTGCTTACTATTCAGATCTCAGCTCACAGAACCCTGCTTGACTCTCCTCTACAGCATTTCATTCCATGCCCCCCTGGAGGCCCCCTCACAATCTTAGTATATCGTAGGCAGTTTACAAAAACCCATTACTTTATTCATCTTTTAAAATAAGGTATTCTGTTTCCTTGAAAACATTTCAGGGAAGTACAGTATTAAGCATCTAATCAGCTTTTCATTATTTTACGCTACAAGACTCCTTGTTAATGATTGTGTGATAAAAGAAAAAGCAAAGTGAGAATTAAAAATAATTATATGCAGATTTTGGAGATTTAAAACGTATCAGTATAACTTATGATACTTTTCAAAAGAAAGTAATAATTATTCATAACCCACATTACACTAGGGAAGAAAACTTTAAAATTTACCCATCTATTCTTAAAAAAACAAAACAGGAAAAATAAACTTGTGTGAAGATGTTAATTCTTTTTTCTTACCAACATAATTAGCCACAGATAATCACAAATCCATAGTGAAAAAATAGAGTCCTGTAACTAAGAACATAAGAAATTTACATAATGCCTATCGTGACTTATAAGGAAACCTACCTATCTCCAACCTCCACATCTCTTGTTCACCTGTGCTTTCACTATAATTCAGTGAATAACTCTGTAACTCTGAGCCAAATACACAGACATCATTTCCAATGCTTTCCAGGAATAAGGCAAAGCAAGCACGATTACAAATAGAATCATCTAGAAGTGGGAATCTCCATACTTCAAGGATAGGTTTTCAGTGGTGTTCTTATTTAAAGTTTATAATCCCTCTTTAGAAACAAGGTAGGACACTCCTTTTTTTCCTTCTTCACCTAACTGACCCACTTGACTATAGTGAATGCTTCCTGTTCTAACATGCCTTGTTAATTTCATATGTGATGGACTGTCGACTTTATGTGTTTTTATCTTTAATGTCCCTGACCCTTCTGAATGGGCAGGGTTGGAAAAGGTAGTTCTGGAGAATTCTTGTTTAACTTCAGTTGTTCAATATACTTCACAGAGTAATCCATAAGTGTGTGAAAACATACTACTCAGAGCTCATACATGTGGTAACTAGTCACTGAGTAAGCATAAAAGTCAAGTAACCAACATATGTAATTTAAATAAGATTAAAATTAAATAAGATTAAAAGATTAAAAAAAAGATTAAATAAGATTAAAATTAAAATAAGATTAAAATACCTTTGTATTGACTACATTTTTGAGGGCACATATGTTTAGTGCTACTACAGTATACACAAAATATTTCTGAAGGTTTATAGAAATTTTACATTTCTTGTTCTTTCATTGTCTTCATTTTGAAATAAAAATATTTCCATAACAAAGATTTATCCCCACTGGATATTATCAGTTTGATAACCTCTAATTGAATATTTTAACTTTTTACCATTTTGGTAGATTTTTCTATTCCAAAAGACTCTCCTAAAACAGTAATTTTCTACCTCACATTTAAAATAAAGCGCCAAATCAATAAAGAAATCTAAATCTATTTTTTCTTGATATCTAGTAAAGTCAAAGAAACATAGCATGTTGAAATTACTTCAACATTAAGCCATTAAGCTATAGGTCAGCGCTTTAGCTGAGTCAACATTGGTTCTTGCAAAACTGCAACCAAAGGGAAAGGTTTCTGTATTAAATGGATTTTCTCAGTATTTGGGAAAGTTTCCAAATAATTATTGGTTTCCTGCATGATTTGCACATATCAGCACCCAGAATGGAACAGAGAAAGCAATGGCTGTTGGTGTGAATTTGTTGCTACCTGAAGAGATTTAAAAAAAATTTTTATGTTTATTTATTTATTTATTTATTTTTTTAAAATTTTTTTTTTCAACATTTATTTATTTTTGGGACAGAGAGAGACAGAGCATGAACGGAGGAGGGGCAGAGAGAGAGGGAGACACAGAATCGGAAACAGGCTCCAGGCTCTGAGCCACCAGCCCAGAGCCCGACGCGGGGCTCGAACTCCCGGACCACGAGATCGTGACCTGGCTGAAGTCGGACGTTTAACTGACTGCGCCACCCAGGCGCCCCAATTTATTTTTGAAACAGAGAGAACTGGGGAGGGGCAGAGTGAGAGGGAGACACTGAATCTGAAGCAGGCTCCAGGCTCTGAGCTGTCAGCCCAAAGCCTGGACATGGGGCTCAAACCCACGAACTGTGAGATCACGTCCTGAGCAAAAGTCAGACACTTAACCGACTGAGACATCCAGGCGGGCCCAAGAGATTTTTAAATGTAGGTTTTTATACCTGGAAATATTATAAAATGTGTTGCTTTAATGTGCTTTATAGAATAACATAGAATCAGCATTCTAGGTTACTCAGTAACAAGTTTAGAAATATTCTTAAGATGTATTTTATGAGTTTAAATCTACTAAGTGATAAAAGCTTTAGTGAGTATGGATACAAAGTTCTAAACAATAAGAGTTTTTTGTTTAGTAGCTCTTTACTCTTTTCTACATGTTTCCACCTCTGTTTAACACTTACTTTGTTCTTTTTTGGTTACCTTTTGTTGCCATAATTTTGTTGGTAATCTCACCGAGGACATGGACTGTCCTTCCTCAGAGAATAACCCAGTGCTTTGCTTGAAAGAGGACAATGTTCATCAAGTGCCTGACTGCAGATTTTCTCAAAAGGACACGCAAATGCAGAGAAGGCTAGGGCATGGGCTAGCAGATGCAAAGTTGGTATGAAAATATACGTATTTCTGAATCAAGATTAAGGAATTTATAGAAATTATATATTAATCTATAATCATTTAATCCCTTGCCTTATCTATTCATGACCATTGAGTACATATGTATATATGTATAATTATACAATGTGTGTGTATCCAGGACTATATAGTTGAAGAAAGGTGTTGCCATGTTTGACTTTTATCTGTAATTTAAAGAAACTACTTTTTTGAAGGCTTCTGTTTAAATAAAAGTAATAGTAGGTAATAGTGTTCTCTCTGTGGCATTCCATAATTTTTCCATCAGTTATCATAGTCCTTAGTTCTATATTCATAGTAATGTCTGTTTCATCCTCTTACTGGATGAAAAGCTGCATGAAGACAAAGACTGTGTGTTCTGTTCATCATTCTGTCCCCAATGCCTGTAAGAGTAGGTGCTTGCCACAGACGGAATGTCTGTATGCTCTCAAAATTCCTATGTTAAGGACAGCTGGGTGCCTCAGGCAGTAAGCATCTGACTCTTGATTTTGGCTCAGGTCATGATCTCACAGTTTATGAGTTCGAGCTCTGCATCGAGCTCCACAATGATAGTGTGGAGCCTGCTTGGGATTCTCTCTCTTTCCCCCTCTCTCTGCCCCTCCCCACTCATACTTTCTCTCTCTCAAAATAAATAAACTTAAACATTTTTTTTTCATATGTTGAACACTGATCCCCAAGTAATGATTTGTAGAGGTAGAACCTTTAGTATGTGATTAGGTCATGAGTATGAGTCCTCATGAATGGGATTAGTGCCCTTATAGAAAAGAGACAGGAGGGCTACCTTGTTCTTTTCCACCTTGTTCTGTGAATCATGAAGCTAGCTCTCATCAGACAGCAAATATTCCAGTGCTATGATTTTGGACTTCTCAGCCTCCAGAACTGTGAGAAGTAAGTTTCTGTTATTTATAAGCCACCCGATTTATGGTATTCCCTTATAGCAGCCCCACTAAGTGCATGTACGTTTGTGTGCAGTACATGATTATTTTCCTTCTTTTGATGGCTCATTTATTATATTCATATTCTTAGTTTGACCAAATGATAAGCCTGTGTTTAATGTAGTTGGTTCTTATTATCGTATTTGGCTTTATGTCCTATCGTAAACTAATAGATTTCAGAAAGTTCATTCAATACTCATGATGTTGCTAAGTTTTATAATTTTATGGTTAACTTTGCTGATATTTTATAGCTAGTAGTTTCTAGATAGAATTATCAATAGTATATATATTTCTGTAAGTGCGACTTGGAAAATACACTTAATCTTTGTGGATTTTAAATTTGTGCCAAATAGCATTATTCTGCCTCAAAACTACAAAAATGAATTAATTTAACTTTTCAAGACAGACTCAGAGTCCAATTGAGTTTTAAGTGGAAGAGAGAAAATTAAGCTGGAATAACACTTATCCCGTTCTCACATTAAACTTTGGCTCTGCAGACGGTTTGTGATCATACATTATTAAATTCATTCCACCTATTGTGATCCACTCTGCACCACCAGATCCCAACTCTGCAGATATTACATAAGGAACAGGATAGCACTGCAGTGACCAAACAAAAATCGAACACTCTTCAAAGCTGCCTACACACATCAGGAAGATTGCTGCCTCCTGCCTCTGGTGGACTCTCATGGAGCATAACATGCTGTGTGCGGTATGGGAGCCATGCATACGAGCAAACAAAATTTGCTACCACACTCCCAATCCTCCTCCTCATCGACTGCCTGTCATTCCACGAACTAGAAAGACACCTCATGGCTTTGGTAACACTGAATAGGGCTGGATTAGAAAAAGTACCTGGATTCTGGTCTTGCATTTATTCAACAAACATGTATCGATCACCTACTATGTGCCAGGTAGTGGTTCAGGTGACTGGATATGTCAGACGAAGATCCCTGTCTACCCTTGTGGAGTGGATGGACACATGAAGCACAGATGGATACAATTACATAAAAACAAGTAGAGTAGAGGGGTGCCTGCATGGCTCAGTCATTTAAGCACCTGACTTCGACTCAGGGCATCGTGTCCTGCTTCATGGTTCGAGCTCCGCACTGGGCTCTGTGCTGACAGCTCAGAGCCTGGAGCCTTCTTCAGATTCTCTGTCTCTCTCTCTCACTCTGCCCCTCCCCTGCTCATGTGGAGTGTATCAAAAATAAATGAATAAATGTTAAAAACAATAAGTAGGGTAGATAATCAGCGCTACAGAGAAAAGGAAGAGAAGGTGTGAGAGAGATCGGGGTGTCCGAGGAGGGGCAGAATGCTGCTGAGAGAGAAATTTCATTAAGAAAGTGAGAAATGAGCCCAGATTTGAAGAAAGGGAGGGCCTTAGCTGAGAGTCAATTCCCTCATCAGCCATGCAACCTGGGACAAGCAAGTAAAGGCTGTGAGTCTTGATTTCCTCGTTTGTACAATGGGCTATTGATCTACATGATCTACACTAGTTCTTTTGAATTCTCAAATTCTATAAACTATGATTTAACTTATGCCAACATTACAGAATGGAAGCAATCCTATAGTGTAAAGTGTCACATATGCTAAATGCTGTGGATGACACAGGACTTAAATGTTCGTTACAATAGCAATAATTTGGAAGTATCTCATTATACTCACTCGTTTTTCAACAAACTTATGTTAAGCACCTACTATGTGCCAAGCACTACTATACAGTTGGGGCATTACAAAGCTCACGGTCTGATGAGGCAAGGGAGGCACGTTAGTTAGCAAAAAGGAACGCACATTAAACTGGAACAGAGGAGTCGTTTGGGACACACAGCGAATGGAAGGACCAACCACAATGAGTGGGAATGTCCATTTCTGTCAAGGGTTCCTGGTACACATTATCTTTTCCTTTTAATATTCTTTCAAAAAATTTAAAGTAGCTTATCTGTGTTTACCTAGTAAGTATGTTGAGGGAAATATTACTTATGTTTGGAAAGCTTCAGTTTCCATAGGAAAGTAAAAATTATAAGATGATGTTTAACAATGTTGAACAAATCTTAAATTGTGAAATTAAGGAGGACAAAGAGGCAACTTATAAAATGTTTACTCCCTGAGAGCTAAGGTAATGATATGGTTCTGTTAACAAATGAATTTGAAAAGATAACCACTGGTTTTCCACTGGTATTTGTGCTCCTTTTTCTATTTAAAAGTCAGGGTTTTGTTGTTGTTGTTGCTGCTGCTGCTGCTGCTGTTATTATTTTTATTATTTTTTTCACAACTATTTATTTATTTATTTATTTTAAATGTTTGTTTATTTTTGAGAGACAGTGAGAGACAGAGCACAAGCTGGGGAAGGACAGAGACAGGGAGACACAGAATTCAAAGCAGGCTCCAGGCTCTGAGCTGTCAGCACAGAGCCTGATGCGGGGCTCACACTCACGAACTGCAAGATCATGGCATGAGCTGAAGTCAGGGCGCTTAACTGAGTGAGCCATCCAGGCGGCCCTCAACTTTTTATTTAAATTCCAGCTAATTATCATACAGTGCAATATTAGTTTCAGGTATAGAATTTAATGATTCAACACTTCCATACAACACATTATGTTCATCACAAGTGCCTTCCTTAATCCCCATCACCCATTTAGCCCATCCCCTCCACCCATAAAAACCAGTTTTCCATGATGGTTAGGAGGTAATAACCACAACGACAACAACTATTATCTAGCGGGAGCTTATTGTGTGCCAGGTTCAGTACTAAGCACTTTTCCATGTATTACTTCATTTAATTCTCACAAAACTTTTTGGAATCAGTGATCATGCCCAGTTTCCTAGATGTGATAACTGAGACTGGAAGAGATCAATTGTCCAAGCGCTAAAGCCAGTAAGTGGCATAATGGGTAAAACTCTTGAATTTGCCATCAGAAGACCTTCTCTTGAACACCAGAGGCAGGAAGTGCTGGCTCTCTGACCTGGATACGGTCAAACAGTTACATGTTCAGGATAACTGTACCTGCTTTGCTTTTCACATTGGTCAATGGGAAAAGGACCACAACATTTCTCTTCTGTCTTAAGACTTGTACTTTAAAAAGCATATTCATCATCTCTGAACTTCTACTAGTCATTGAAAGTCTACACAAAGAGTTTTTGGGCTTGATCCAAATATTTAAAAAATTGTGCTTCTGTGTATTTTGGATTTCCATACAAAATCCTTCCCAAAGATCTCAAGTTTCAAAGGATTTGGAAGTTGTTTGACTAGGCACATTATGAAATGAGGAATATAATCCATTAGTTGAGAGGGTTATGGAGAAGGCATTAACGAGAACTGTCTCTTCCTGTACAAGTATTTGAGGAAATGGCCCTCTCCTATATTGAGAGCAGTGTATGACAGCCAATGTAATATCTTGACTGGTCATTTTTAGCAGACTTTATGGACAAGTGACATTTGCTTTCTTGTGTAACCAAATTGATTCAAGAAAAAAAAGAATAAATTAGTATGCGTGCAATTTTATTTAAAGCTGTGTTTCCCCCCATGGGAATCTGGGAGACTTTTCATCACCAGAAAATTCTTTTTACTAGAAACACTTTGCACAGGGACCTACCCTTGCTGTTTTTTTTTTCCTAGTAATCTGACTTTTTTAAAAAAAACCCAGATTAAGTTTTTTTGTGCCTATATCTCCATAGAACCTTCTAAAACAAAATTGGCAGGAAGCCTTCAGAAAATTAATTAGGTAACTCTTATGCATGAGATTCAAGGATGTACATCTTGTGTTGAACATCTTTACCATTGCAGCCAAGGAGAATTTGAGGGTGATGAGCATTATTCCTCTGGGTGTTACTTAGGCCTGGAGAACTTAGAATACAAAAATCGATATTTAATGAAAAATGGGAGATAGAAGAAGTATTTTTGCAGTAACATGAATCTTGAGCAATTTTCTATCCCTGAGAGAAGCATATACTGCTCTTCAGTCCAGTTCAGGAATCTGAGATTTAGATTCCTAATTTAATCATATGACTGCAAAATTCATAGAAAATTCACAAGGATTTCAGCTCCCTTGAATCCTTTCTGGGCCAAGTTTGATTAATAACAGTTCCAAATGTGAGAAAATAATGTAGTATTTCAGCAAATAATGAGGGTTGCCTACTTCAAATAATGAGGGTTGATTATCTATTTTGCTGTCTGCTTTACTTTTGTATTGTAAAAGACAACGGAAATTGTGGCAGACCACTGGAGGTGTTTCTTTGAAGGATTGAAAAATATGAAAGTTCCATCTGAGTACAATCATAAAGGAAAAAGAAAACTTTCTATTAAACAAAAGTAATGATGATGAATATTTAGAGCAATTTTAAAATAAATTCTGACTTATGGACCTAGCATCAGAATACTGTCCCAAATCACCTTTCAGTAACAACTTCCATAAGCAAAGTATAGGCCTATGAGTGTTATTACTTGAAAGCTGTGACTAACTTTCTAAGAATAGGAATTTACAATTAAAATGAGGTGGACTACCAGGTCACTTAAAAAAGTTGGGTAGTGTATGTAAATGATCTGGATAATTCCGATCCCTGTGTAAGAAATTCCTTTGCACTAAATTTCAGCAGAATATATGGGTTGGAAAGGCAGGAGCAAACCAAGTTTTCCTTGCTGAGATAACTTGAGTCTTAGAGACTCCCCAGAGTAATTTTTAACATGTTAACACGTTTTAAAAATAATATTTGCATACTCTGGGTGCACTTTAGACTAAATGGTTTGTACATAGTTCATAATGTCACAGGAATTTAATAATTACTTGAAACCACAGCTAGAATTTATTTTATAGAGCACTTCAAACTGCTGTTGTTAATGACTAGGTATTCCTATTTTGGCTGCATTTAATTCTGTGATTAGATGTTAAAGGATGTTATCCCTCATTAGAAAATCTCTATGTGTAAATACCGTATAGTCTTTGGGAGACAGCCTGGATTCTACTATACACATTCAAGGGAACAGCTGAGTCAGCAGCTTGCATAGTAAAATTTATGATTATATAATTCATTTTCATGGTCCAACATTGGAAAACTTAAAGCTGCGGGAAGCAAAGAGAACTGAAAGAGAGATGTCTAAAATAGCTAGACGTCATCAAATTCAGAATTCGATTTGTGTAGTCATAATATAATACAGGAAAATACTTCTAGCCAGACTAGCATTTGACCTTCACCAACCATACTTTCCAACAGTGGATGCGGTTTTTGGAGGCTATGCTTTTGACCTTGAAGATGTAACTTAATGTTTTGTGTCTCTTAGCAAACTTACAATACCTCTGGTCCTCAAACCGAGCTCATCTAAAATTAATATCTTCGTGTGTTTGAACTGTTAAAGTCTATAATTCTTATTTTAATTATTCAGCCTACAAGGGCAAAGAGAGAAGCTGCAAACTATCTTTTTCTTATTGCATAAGTCTGTCGGCTTTCTTAGTGCAGGATGTCCCTCGTCTGAAGCTGGGACTGAGGAAACAGCTGCATTCTACTGCAGCCTTAAATCCTGCTACAGCTCTCAAGCTTAGGATTCAGCTGAGCTGCAAAATATGCAGGAGCAACACATTGGTCTATGGGAACTAAAGCTTTGGCAGAGGAGATTGTCGTAAAGTGAGTTACTCTTTCCTGAACCTTAGCTTGTCCCACTTTCATTTTCACATGGTTTTTCTTAATGATTACTCGAACAGAATGACGTTCCATTGTGAGTTTTACTTCCTATTTCTCCCTCCTTTTGCTTACATTTAAATAAACTTTATGCCCTTCATTCTACTTGGAAGACACCAACCGTAGTAAAAAGCCCTGAACAAATTGCATCAGCCCCTTGCGGTTGGACATTCCTAAGCCATTCTGCTTTAATTGTCCTCAATTCTTTACTGTAATGCAATAGCATTCAAAAACCAGAAAAGCATGTTCACCAATTAACAGAAAGGAAAAGAAAAAGCCAATGCAGCAGAGCTAAAATTAAGAAACACCAACCAAGCACCCCAACTCCAAGTAACTTGAAATTAATTTGACTTTCATGAGAACCTGCGTTTTCTTACCTTGGATGTGAATAACTCTGTCATGATCTAGAGTATAGTTGTCTGAATGATGATCGGCCCAGCAGATTGAAATCAGCACCAGGAGAAGTAGACTCTTCATCATCTTTATAACCCAAAGAATCTTCTTCACTGTGAGAGCATCACATACAAAGAGGCTTGTGAGATTTGGAACCCTTTGGAGTGTTGCACTGCACAACTTATTACCGCCTTATCATCATAGAATGGGTCTGTAAAAATATTTAACCCAATCTGTTCAGAAAGTTACTGTAGCTGTCTTTGGGAGCTGAAGACTGCAGCTTTGAACAATTCCAGTTTCCCTTATGCAGCCAGAGTCCAAATAGTGTTTAACTCTATCTTTGCAGAATTGTAAATCTAGAGATGTAAATCAGTATTGATTTGATATAAAGAGTTACAGTTAGTTACAAAAAGATATGGCAAGGATATAAAAAGACTTTAAAAATTATTTTGATCTCTGAATTTGAAGTATTACTTAACAAAACCACCATCTGACATAGCTGCCCTGCACGTGAGTATCACCGGGTCTAATTAGAAACTGAATCTTAAACCGGAGCAAATGAAAAATATTTGCATGAAACTTGACATCGTCATTCATTTTACATGTGGATTCCTAAGCAAGTTGGATTTGCTTGTTCTAAAGAAGAAGAAGAAGAAGAAGAAGAAGAAGAAGAAGAAGAAGAAGAAACAAACAAACAAAAAATCCCTGATTAAGTAAAAGCAGCACATTTATTACAGATTCACTTACCATCTTAAACACTGCTTGGGTCGATGGTGAAGAGTTGAAGATTATGGACAAACTAGGTTAGAGTTGTGCATGGTACCACTGCAGTCATCCTGATTGATTTTTCATTCATTCCTCCCTAAAATGCTGACGCACCAACTTAGAGTGCCAGGTGGGGTCTCTGCAGTCAGCAGAGGCACGGCTGCAGGGAGCGTCCCTGCCAGCCTCCCAGGGCAATTATGCAAATGAAGGGCTGAGACGACAGCTAAGCACAGCCCTGGTCCTAAGTGAAAGAGGCAGAGCCCTCACTTGGCTGTTCTTTACTGCGAGACCAATTTGATCAAAGGGGACACAATGCCCCCAAACGTTGTCATTGGAAGGGCCAAAAAGTGACTCCAAGTGATACAAACCTTATGACCTTGGCAATAGCTGTCAGGGAAGAATTTGAGTGTACCTCCTCTGTTTCCATGTGAAAGCCGAGGCAGATATTAACAAGGGCTTTCTTTTTTTTCCCATGCACATCGCAGCCTTAACAACACTTGGCTATTTTTAAAACTGAAATTGCACAGTACTGGCTTCTCACACTAATTTGTTTCTTCCAGGAAAGCCTGACTCCCTGGAATACTCATTACAGAGCGCTGAGTCTGTTCCTGGAGGTCCTTGCAGGCCTGCCTTGACTCCAGAGCCTGATGACACACGAGACACAGGCGTCCCCGTCTCTCCTGGGACAGAAATCCCTCTTTGCGTTCTCCTAACACTGGGCATTGCTGTGGTGCCTGTGGCTTCAGTCTTTCATGTTAGCTTGAACCCTTTTCTTTCTCTTCCTTATGACACAGAAAGAAGACAGTGGATGAGCAAATGAAGAAACTTACTTTTCCAGGACACTGAGGGTGTCACTTTTAAAATGTTATTTGATTTGCTCATCTTATTTTCTGAAATTCACTTGACTGTGTCTCTGAGGGTTTTTTGGAAATGCTTGTTGTTGTTTTTTTAATTTTAAAAATATTAATTTTTGAGACAGCGAGACACACACAGAGCATGCGTGGGGCAGGGGTAGAGAAAGAGGGAGACAGAATCCGAAGCAGGCTCCAGGCTCTGAGCTGTCAGCACAGAGCCCGATGCGGGGCCTGAGCTCACAAACCGCGAGATCATGACTTGAGCCGAAGTCGGACACTTAACCAACTGAGCCACCCAGATGCCCCAGAAATGATTACGTTTTTGAAGATACTGACTTTTGTCCATAGGAATATTATTAACAAATATTACCTCTTTTCAGCCCACAACTGTACTTTGGGTGAAGACACATAATAAAAGTGATCTTTTCGAATTTGGAATATAATGGGGACAATTCCATACTCAAGCATAAGACAGTGGGGAAACCAACACAAGAGGTATCATGGGCTCTCTCCCTGCTACAGGAATCAAAGGAGAGGGAAATGTGGGGCCACCTGGGTGGCTCAGGTGGTTAAGCATCGACTTTGTTTCAGGTCATGATCTCAAGGTTTGAGAGTTCGAGCCCCGTGTTAGGCTCTGTGCTGACAGCTCAGAGCCTGGAGCCTGCTTCACATGCTGTGTCTCCCTCTCTCTCTGCCCCTCCCCCCCACTCACACTCTGTCTCTCTCCTTCAAAAATAAACAAACATTTAAAAAGTTTTTTTTTTTTAAAGGACAGGGAGATGTTGAAGAGGGAGTGGGAGGAAAACATATATAATTTCATCACTTAAAGAGCAGAAAAATTCTAAGTGAGGGATCAGATGAGCAGAAGCAGAGAATTTGCTATGTTAATTTCCACATTTGCGTGGTCATTTACAGCAGAATTTATGCACACACACACACACACACACATACACATGCACACTGTTACAGTTGTACATCCTAGACCTACAGTCATCCTCATTTTTATTCACTTCTACTTAAAGCATATTCCACACAAATTTGTGCATCTCCTTTAATTCCATACCAGAGAATTAGAAATTGTATCACTGGAGGTTCTTTCCATTGAATTAACATATTCATTGGCCAACAGCTCAATTTTAAAATGCAAACATCCCAGGTGGGGTGAGGGGTATAAATAATAATAACAATAATAATAATAACAACAGCAGTTCCTTTTAATTGAATGTCTACTATTTGCCAAGTGCTATGCTAAGCACGGTACCTACAATGCCTTGAGACCGTGAGACCAAAATTTCCATTTTTCCTAACAGGGACAGTTACCTTGCTGAAGGTCACACATCTAGTAAGTTGTATTTGCTTTCAAGCAAAAGCAACCCCTACCCTGAGCTACGCTTGTTGCTCTGAAAGTGAAACTTGTTATTTGTTTTATTGCCTTTTTTATTTAGCCTCTTTAACTTGAACCTACCAAGCTCTGAAAACCTTAATTTGTGTTATATGTGAATATAAACTTTTTTTTTCCACAGCTTATAGATGAGAAGTCAGATGGCAGTTTTTGTAATATGACTGTGCCCTGCCTCACTTGTGATACCAACCTAGGGCCACAAACACTGCCTTGGTGCTCACGTGTGTACACACACACACACACACACACACACACACACACACTGACACACACACCATCTTCATTTTAACAAGGATATGGCACATCTTCAGTGATTTTTGATTCAAATACAGGCGTGGGTCGGTGCACACTTTCAAGCACCCTCACTGGTGTTAACGCACTCCAGGCAGGATAGCGTGGGACTATGACATGCTAAGGTCCCCTAGAACGAACTTTAGGGCCACAGTGTTCAGGTGTCGAAGCCAACTCCACTGCGACGTGAGGTCCTAGGGTGCGTTTCCTAGAGCACAAGGGCTGTGCCAGAGGCCTGCGTGCTGGTGCTCAGTGGAGAAGGATGCCTTGGAGGTAGCAGGCGGTCATGTGAGGGAATGAATTGAATCCTGCTTATTTGCATTTTGTAACAACATTTTCTCTGAATATCCAGGTGTGTTAGGTAAAAAGTTTCAGTTTTTGATATGAGTAAAATTTAGGAAATCTAGGGGACCTTTATACCACCACCTATTTACCAACCTTGAATTAGCACTCAGTTCACCTGCAGCTCACACCATTGACGTCTCTTTTTATAGCTGACCAAGCCTGGCTGCCTGATGCTGCAGCCAGCTTCAAGATGGGTTCAAACAGAAATGCCTGTGTTCTTGGTCAAAGACATAGGATAGGGCTGTAATTTTCCAGTGCTGCTTTGGTGATAATTAAACCGCTATTCGGAAGCAAGATAGTGTGGTCAACATAGAAGTCTAGTAGTTTGATACAAGTATAGATATACCAATACCAGTAGTCTAATAGCAAAGTGGCCAATTGCTATTTCTTTTTTTTAATTTTTTTTATTTTTGAGACAGAGAGAGACAGAGCATGAACAGGGGAGGGTCAGAGAGAGAGGGAGACACAGAATTGGAAACAGGCTCCAGGCTCTGAGCTGTCAGCAGAGAGCCTGACGCGGGGCTCGAACTCACGGACCGCGAGATCATGACCTGAGCTGAAGTCGGACGCTTAACCGACTGAGCCACCCAGGCGCCCGCCAATTGCTATTTCTTAAACACTGCTAAAATTTGTGTTACGATGGTAGCTACACTGTGACACAAGGTAACGTATAGGTTTGTCAAATCACTCCTGTACACCTGAAGCTAATGTAACACTGTGTGTCAACTCTACTTCAGTTTAAGAAAATAACAAAAAATAAAATTACTATATGAGGTAGTAGGTTAATAAAACCCAATGGAAGGCATGGGTGCTGTTTTCTGTGCCAAGAGGCCTATGCCACACATTTCCTGAACCCATTTAATTATTATTTCTCAAAACAATGCAGTTTGAAGAATTGTGTTATTATACACATTTTACAGTTACAGAACCAGAGTCGGAGTGGTGGAGTCCCAAGCACATAAAACGAGAAACTGGGGATCTGGGCAGTCTGACCCCCCGAGCTCTGGCTTGCACTCTCCAGCGCCACTCACGGCGTCTGTCCTTTGTGCCTTGAGAAAGGCCTTCAACTCTCCCAGTCAGGTCTCCCAGATCTCTTACAGTTCACACAGGTTGGAATGCTGTCTTTCATCCCTTTCTCACTGGGTTATAGGAGTAGCACTTAATCCCAGTCCTGTTTGCACAAGACATGTTTGAGTGCACAGTATGAATGCTTTTCTCACTGCACACCCAGCACCCAGAACCTCCCTGTGCCAAGAGGAAGAATGAATGGAAAATTGAATCTGGGAGAAACAGCTATGAGGACTAAAGCAGCTGAGACTGAGGAGAGTTTAATACTGTGTAAAGAGTTACACTTATTATTATATGGAGAATGGTAAAAGTTACTTCTTCTCCACTGAGAACTTAATGAAGTAAACCAGGTTTCAGTTTAGTACTTGAAACTTAGTTTAGAAATTACAAGAATCAATACAAAGGTTGCTAAAGATTGACTAAGAATCTCCTTTGACAGAATTACTTCGAAATAGATGGAATCTTTTCCTCTTCGGTATCTTTTAAATCTGATCTAGTTACAGGCAGAAGAGGGTTTATGATCAGTGTTTCTTCAAACTTCGTCAGTGGTAAAACTTGGTCAATGAAAAAAAAAAGAAAGAAAAACAAAAGAGAAGGGACTCCAAAAGTGTAATTTTTCATTAGGTAACGTTAATCCATTAAAAAATTAGTTCTTTTTTGAAGTAACCTTTTTTTTTCTTTTACCCTTTTGCTATTAGAATGGCCTTTATTTCATGGAATTAAGAGTTGTAGACTTCTCAAATTGTATATTTTTTGTGTGTTGAGCAATTTTTTTTTAAAAAAGAATAACCTTATGTCAGTTTCTCTGTTGTTTTACTGTTGTTGGTTGGCCTTGTTTTCTGCTTTTTAAAATTTTTTTTAATGTTTATTTTTGACAGACAGAGAGACACAGAGTATGAGTGGGAGAGGGGCAGAGAGAGAGAGAGAGAGGGTGTGAAACAGGCCCCAGGTTCTGAGCTGTCAGCACAGAGCCTGACACAGAGCTCAAACTCACAAAACCGTGAGATCATGACCTGAGCCCAAGTCAGATGCCTAACTGACTGAGCCACCCAGGCACCCTTGTTTTCTGTTTTGACTCTACACATAGGTGCAATCCAGTAGTCAGACCTTTGACCCAAATGATGGCTAATGAATTGACCCTACTGATGCGTTCGAATTGTTCAATGTGCAGAGGAACACTTGGATTTTTACCTAAGCCCTGAGATTTATTGCACACATGGGGGCAGTAGAATGCAGAACTGCTTGGAATATACCCATTGCTCAAGAGAAAAGCCATAATTGAAAAAAAAAAAAAGAAATCTTTGTTCAATGATACAACTCCCCTCAGGGAGTGAGTCTATATAAACTTCAAGTGAACGTGGCATTTTCGCCTGTCATCTTGCATTGTTATATGAAAGCACAAGCTGTTGGAGAAGCTAAAGAGCATTTATGATGCCCTGAATTAGACGGCCAGCCATGGTCACTTTCTAATCTGGTCGTGGTCAGTCTGTTGCTTCCTAGGATCCTCATGACTCTCAGAATAACTTGCGTCTTGAAATGTATTAGTTACTTCTTTTTCTTCCTCTGTAGTTTGAAATCACCTACTTTATTTCCAATTTTTCTCTACATTTTCCATCATTGTTTTATCTCTTCTTGTTTCTCTCTCTCCTTCTATTTCTCCATTCATTGAATATAAATCTTACCCTACCTCTCCACTCTTCTCTTCTTCCTATATTTTATTATATTTATCATATTATTCGATATTTGACACAATCATCTGATTTATCATACAAAGCAGGGCATAGAATGTACAGGAAAACTATAATTACATGGAAAAACAGTAGGGTGTAAATTGGAGCTCTTCTAGGCAGATGGGGAGATAGGGTAGAAGGGTAAAAAAGGGAAGGCAGAATTTAGTTTCATTCCTTGCTCTGCCACTATCTAGTTATGTGACCCTGAGAGAAGTCATGCAGCTGCTTTGAAGGGGTCAAGTTCTTTATCCATCAATTGGAACAGCTGATGACAAATGTCAATGCTTTATACACATTTTTATTATTGTTTTTCTGTAATTGTTTTCCTACTGGAGAGATCAGGCCCTCCTCCAATCTACTTATATTGCATTTTAGGACTGTCCTCCTCGGCAAACAAATTCATGGATTTTTAAAGGGATGATATCAATAATACTTGTTTAAATAGCCAATTCAATTCACTTACTGCTTTTGGCTGGTTATTCTTTGCCAGCTCTCTCTGAGAGAATATTGATGGAGTTTGGGACAAACTCAGCATCCCTTCACTTAATCAAAGTGCATTTGCTCAAGCTGTTCATTGACCCACCTGAAACTGCTTTAAATAATTCTTGAGCTAAGAGTTAGACTTCCCCCAAACCATTTTTATGAAAGAGTTCTACAGTGGTTTTGTTTGCTGATAGGTTTTCCCAAATAAATTGAAACAAGGCGTGCATGAATAAAAGTAGGAACTGTATTTGATGTTTATAGTGTTCAATTCTGCAAGCTTTTGTTGAATATCTAGGGGGTGTGGAGGAAGCAGTGCATACACATATTAATAAGTTTAAGAACTTGTTTCTGAGTAACAGTCTGGCATTGCTGGATGAATAAATGAATGAAGCACATGTAGCAGGATTCTGATATGTCTAGGTCATAAACTATGTAAAACCCTAAACTGAAAGTAATACTTAAAAGTTGCAAACATGTCATTCAAAGTTTATTGGCATGCAATACCTTCCTTTGGAATTGTGTTATCTATCCCAGCTCATATTGAGGTTGGAGATGGATTTATAGATATAATATAGTATTTTATATTTATTTTACATCTTATTTGACTCATTTTTCTTCTATGAAAAGAGTAAGCAGAGTAAACTATGGCTCTCCAATGTTGTAGTGTGTCCTCTTCACCCAAGAATCTCTCCAAGTGGGTTAATACCACAGGACAGGTAGTTGTCAAAATTCACTCACGTGACAGGAAGGAAAGAATGTACATTGTAACTACAGTAAAAGATGACTTTCTCGTGATCGTATGTTCTTAGTGACTTTTGCGTGTGTAGCCACATCATATGGGTGGGATGGCATGTGGACACAGACACACCTATTCATTCTGAAATTACACACTTAAAAATGTGTTTCTCCGCACATTTATATGGACAGTCAGTAAGACCCTCCTTTCTGGTCATTCAAAGGAAATCACAGACATGCTGTCAATATATTCTAATATTCTGGTTCTACTGTTAGCATATAATTCACAGTTTGTTGGAGAAAAAAAAATGGTATGATAGGTGGACAAGAAGACTTATGGTTTCAAAGCCCTAGAGTGTAGAAGAAATTGCACAGTAGCTTTAGTGTATTTTTGCCAGCTCTGGCTACATACTATCTGCAGGTGTTCTCACTGTCTACTCAAAAGCTTTCCTTTACATGAGGTTTCTAAGTTTTCAGGTTCAGGCAGGAACATGTCTTCTATAATTAATAGTTTGTTTCTTAACCAGACAGTTCTTAGTAGAGGAAGTCAATAAGTACATTGTTAACATATTAACAAAAATACATTTTGATGATGGCGATGCTAAAAGAAAATCTCTTCTCTTCCCTTCTATTTATCTTTGGCGAATGGATCCTACTTTTGCTGCCCTGAAAACCATAATTTTACCATAGAACATTAAAAATCAGAGTATATTTGATATGAATATTATATTGCTTGTTCTTAAAAGTGCATCCTTCATGGAATACAGAGGAAAATATTCATTTCCTATCATTACACATAAAGAAAATGGTCAAAAATCAAATCACATCATGAACAATTCTTAAAAGATAATTCAGTTTGTTAGAATATAAATTAATGTTGCTGCCACTTCTCAGGCCATCTCATAGTTTCTTTATTGTTTACTAGGCTAAATGCTGCATTATATTGACATTTTAATAGTGATATTACAGAAATAGTAAGTCCACATGCTAAATTTTGACTAAAATAAAAATTTCACTAAAATTTTCTTCATTTCTAACCTAGAGTAATTTCTTCAAAAACCAAACACTAAAGCGTGTACCTATGTTAGCATCGTTCTGGGGGGAAAAAAAAAAAAGCTTTCTCTGTAGAGTGAATAAGCATGCTCTAAAGAGTATTCTTGTTAGGCACACTTGTGCAAGAAAGACTTCATTTTATAATTCATTCCTCTTTGATTCCATGATCAAAAATCTCAGTAGTATCAACAACTTACGTTGAGTAATAGAAAATTAGACTTCAAAAATATTTTTTTCTTAATGTGTGAAATCAAATGACTTATTGTCATTATCAGTAACAGTAAATGATTTTTGAACATGGAACTAGGAATTTGGCACTAAATTAAGAACTCTACAAAGGTAGACAGATTCCCTAGTGAACGGCAATTCAAATAGAACTTAATTAAACACAGCATTTAAAAGAGATTGAAAGGAGCCCTTTAACCAACAATGTAGACATATAAACACTATAAAACATTATAAAAGAATCAATATATATATAAAAGATTAAGAATTTAGATTGCTACCTCATTTTGTCCTAACAAATAACAAATCCAAAAACAGACAATAGCACATAAAATAAAACCACTTCCATTTTTTATTACTCATTTACATCATCTTAAAACCATGGAAAGTAACTCCCTTTTTAATATTTTAATGTGCAAATATGAATAAAATTGAGAAATGTTAGAACTGCTTTTAAGTGTAGGTTACATAAAAACGAGTTTAGAATCTAGCTCACACGAATACTAGTAATTGGATGCAAACGTCCACAGGCCTTAGAATTTGAAAGAAAAATTTTTAAATAAAATATTTAGAAGCAGGGTTTATATGGGTAAAAAACTCATCATAACATCACTTTCAATTAAACTATCTTTGAAAGTATGTCTAATTGAGGTAGCAAAACAATATTTTAGGACTCCGTTTCATTTAAAACCTTAGCATTTCTTTAAAAGCTCAAAAATTTCAACATCTCTCAGTTAAACATTATATTAACACTGGATCTAAAAATACAACTGCACATCATCTACAAGACAGCTTTGGTGGCATCACAGATGTTAACAGTCACAAGTATTCTACACAATGCAAAACCCAACTCTAAACTCATCACAGCATCCCACATCTAATTCTAAAATAGTTGACAAACAACAAGAATCAGGCAACTCACATATATTTTTTACGGTGATCAGACTCTGAGAAGGTGTAGAAAGATTTTAAATGTATGTCAATTCTGATTTTTTACTAAATACAAGGAAGAACTTTATGATCGATGATTTACTGAGGTATCTGATTGTACTAAGTCATGACAAAAACAAAAAAATCCATTAATGATCGTTTGCAGCAGAAACTTCTGTCTCCTTCTTGCTTGGTGCAGTCCCCACCTCTTTTGGCTGCCACTTTTAAGGTCTCTTCCAAGACCCTGAGGCAGGTTTAGTATTGGTTCACATCCTACGTCAAAGCACAATTCTCATCAGAATTCAGTTCATTGGCTTATGAGTAACAAAGCTTGTTCCAGCCCAAAAGGCTGTGTCTACACTGCACAAAAAGGGAGAATACAATATTCTTCAATTAACTTGGCAAATATAGACAGTTAAGCTCATTAAATTAAGTTTCCAAATTGATTTTATGATGCAAGATACAGCCTAAGAATTCATCTTGATAGGTTTTTAAGTTATAGTAATCTTTGAAAGTATTTTTTAAGCTTTTAAAACAAAATTATCCTCATTTACATCTTCTTTAGCTGAGGAATTTGTTCATTCTGAAAGCAACTAAAATCATTAAATAATCTTCTTTGTAGGCGCTGAAGCACTGACTTAGTCACTTAGAACTGACTACTCTAGACTCTAAAAATATCTACATAATTTATAACTTTCTTTTATAAATAATAATATCAGTTAAAACTTTTGTAGTATGTATTAGGCTCGCCTTTGACTTAGAACCAAATAATCATCTATGAGTATAAAACATAAAAGTGAGTTGTATTCTCGCAAGAAGTAAGGAAAACATGTACACCTGAATCTCAAAGGTTTTCAGTGTCCTTGAACACCATAAAATTACCACCCCCACCCCTTCCACAGACCCTTCTTTTCGACCTGGCTCCAAATTCCCACCACTGGAGTTACCAATGCTAAGTTTCTCAGGGTCTTTTCCATTTCAAATGTGACCGTGGCTTTGTAAATGTTAATGGAGGGTCTCAAGTCCCTGCAAGTGAGAGCCTAGGAGAGGTGCCTTTGTTCCTGGGTGGGTTTTGCCAAAGTTCAGAGGAAAGGAACAACTATAAAAACTATGTTTTTTACTCTTCCATAATTTTCATAGAAAG
Organism: Prionailurus viverrinus; assembly: GCF_022837055.1. NCBI lineage: Eukaryota > Metazoa > Chordata > Mammalia > Carnivora > Felidae > Prionailurus > Prionailurus viverrinus. The sequence continues at coordinate 147,727,987 of NC_062561.1, forward strand.
CAGCATTCATTCCACGAACATAAAAGTCCCAAATTCTCATCAATGTTGAGCAAATGACAGTTGAGAATTATTTGTGTACTAAGGACCTATGAGTAATCTCTTTTACCTCGTTAACTTTAGCAGGTATGCAGATGTATTTATACCTAGGTGATGAAATGTGATCCTGAGAATACACAGTACCTAGAAAGCAAGAGAAATGGTAACATTTGCACAACTCTTCAAAAAAGAAACTGCTGTCCAAAAACAGCACATACACAGCTCTCAGTCACTGTGCTCAGATGTTGGTAATAACTGCACACCTGAAAATAATTTGTAGTGCATGCTACAGAACAAATACCGAGAGGACCACTAAAGCTACAAATGTCATGGGCAATAAAATGTCCAGGGCTGATTCAGAGATTGGGTTCTAGAAAAGTGTGCTTTTGTAAGCAGTCTTTTAAAGTGCCAAAGCCCCTACCAATGAGAAGCCTACGAAAAGAACAGGAGAAGAGAAGAGAACAGAAGAAGAGAAGAGAAGCAAGAGGGGAATGGGGAACTGGGGAGATGAGAGAGAGAAGAAGGGGAAGAGGAGGAAGAGAAAGAGGAGGGCGGAGGAGGAGGAGAAGGAGAGGAAAAACCCAGCCGCTGGAAGAGAAGGAGCAGTGCTCCTTCGTGCTAATGGACACCTGAAAAAGGCGGCCGGCAGCAACAGCCACTGGAAATGGGAGAAATGACTTGCAGTACAGAAATCACAACCAAGAAAAACCCACCAGATAGGCTAAGTGAACAATCTGAGCAGATCCAGAGAGGGAAAACCCAGCTTTACATAGCTTAAGGGCCCCTAAATTATGTACTGTGCCATACGAAGCCACAATTCACGTAATTATCCACTAAGCACCACTTTATGCCAGGCAAGTAGAAATAAGGCTTCAGATCCCAAAGTCACCCTTCAGGGAGGCTGCAAAGAAGTAGCACGGAGCAGAATGCTAAGTGCATAGAGATGACTCGGGATACTGTTGGAGAAAGAGGAAGGGCTCCCCAGAATGCAATGGGATGGGCACCCTCTGGAGTTGTAGGACGCAGCAGCCTTGGCAGGCACCTAAGCCAGCCTGGGAGGGGACAGGCGTGGTTTCACAAAGAGGATGATGGCACAGCTGGATCTGCAAGACAAGGAGATAGAGAAGGGGGCAGAGGATGTTGCTGTCTGTCAGAATAGCACGCACAAAGGAAATGAGCTGGGAGAGGCGTTGGGGCGCTGAACGGTTGCACGAAGCCCCGCGTGACTGCAGAGTAGGATAATCAGAATAGCGATGTGGATAAGCTGGCGCGTGGTTGGACAGGCATCCAGGGCACGGGCAAGAAGGCCTTGCACGGCACGCTAATTTGCATTTTTCTTGATGCCAGCCGGTTTTCTAACCAAATCCTCACCACCACTGCAAGTGGCTTAGTTTATCTTTACATATCTCAAATTAATACCCTAAAAATATAACTGCTAGAGCACATCACAAACAGGGATTTTCTTACACGTGTCGTGTTCTATTGACTAAGGAAGATGCATCCGTAACACACTTTCCAAAGATTTCTAGTGTTTTACAAAAGTATGATGTAAACATTTCAAAGCCTATTAGGCTAACTTTTAGTATTGGGTTTCACTTACTGTTCCGAAATGCCAGATTCACCCAGATGTTACTCTACGTTCAACATCAGTGTAGTCACAGAGCACACCAAAAATTTAATACATTTTCACACTGGGTTATATCAAAAGAGTGTCAAGCCACATACTTGAAAGTAGTTCTCTGAATATTGTGTGGGATTCAAGAGCAGAATATACGCCATTGCATGGGTGCGTAATTACTGGAATGCAAGCTCCAGAAGGGTAGAAACTATCTACCGTGATATCCCCTGGGACCCACTGGGAGTTCAGGGGGCATTGGTGTTGCACTGTGCACTGCAGAATGGATGGCAACCCCCAGTGTTGTACAGTACACAACCTACACAACCATATGTTTTAGCCTTCTTGATATGAGACATAACACACACGCACACACACACACAACTCACCTATTGAAACAATCATCACATTTTATACACATGAAACAATCATAAAATTTTCAAATGATTAATGAACCACCTCAAAGTGATTCCATGTTAATGTTACAGAAGTTTAAGCCCCACTGAGTACAAAAACTGGATTTCAGAATTTTATGATATTTTATAAAGATACTCCTAGCATCGTGTGAGTTTCCTCTGAGTGTACATGAATAATAACGAATGAATTATTCAGTACTTACAGCTGATGTAAGGGTGATCCAGAGTTAACTAGTTACCAGAGTAACTCAGTTACTCCATTGCTTGTGTGGATTGCTACGATCCTTTCTCGCTTACCTCAATCTCAACCTGCCATGGGCATATCTTGCATGTTTGCTGCTCATTTGAAGCACATAATCTAACATAAAAGACCACTTTTGGCCCAGGGCCTACGTCTTCCCATGCCTTCTCTCAAGTATGTCCACACAAGTTTTTGTAGTCCGTTTGTGGAAGAACATAAAGCATAAAAGTTACTGAAGCATTTACACAGGCTCTCGTTGCTAACTGCCCACCTCCTCTACCTCTGTCACCAATCCTTCAGCCATCTTCTTGATAGAGTATTCTCACACTGGTGGAAAATAAACATAGCATAAGCCTCTGAAAGCTTAGTGTGAGTGAGCCAATATTTCGTCAGTATTTCCCATTTTATTTCTTCACACTGGTACTTTGGAGATTGTCTGAAGTTGTACCTCCAGTGAAGGCAGAGTCAGACAAAAATTAGGGATGTAAAATGCAGTCAAATAGGGGGAAGAACAGGAAAGGAAAGAACAGGACTTGAGGCCAAATTTTCTATCTCATTTCCTCCTACCTGCTAATTTAAAATTTACTTAAGAATCATGCCCTCTGGCCAACTCCTTGCATGATTATCTGACCTCTGTGTTAAAAAGGGAAAGACATGACCAGGAAAACAAAGAAGCAGCGGTTATGAGTGGTGAAAAGGTAGCATAGGGAACAAGACCAGTCTGTCCAATATAATCACCTTAGTGAGGGGTTCTGAACTCTGTCGATCTCTTCCTGCACAGCTTCTAGAACCCTCCCTTGGCTTATATGAGAGGCAAAGATAGTGAAAGCCACGTACTTTAATTCTCATCTGAGTTGGTAATAGCAAGAGCAGCAACGAAATAAAAAGGCTCAGTATGGTCGGACTTCAGGTGGTAATTTCTAGCAATGAATTCTGAAGCAACCATGTCACCTCTTCATTCTGCTGATGCTGACTAAAAATGTAGTGCAGCAAATCCAGTGCCAACACAGGCACAGGCCCCACCCCTCACGCCATCCCAGCCATTTCAGAGACTCAGCATGTAGGTTCAGGAAAGTCCTTGAATCTACACTGCCAGGCCAAAGGGTGGGAGAGGAGAGTAAAACAGGTGGGGTGCAAAGTGACACAAAACAAAAGAAGGTCAATTAAATTTCAGGAAGTTCAAAGCAGGATAAGGTTTATTTTCTCCACATCTGGGAGGGTGTGTTGTTGTTTTTGTTTTTTCATTCCTGATTTTCAAGGGAAGAATTTCATTCTGTAAAAATTCCATTCGAGAAAAAAAAAGCTAATAGGTTAAGTTGGCTGTTTGTAAGTTAAGATAGTTAATGTGACAGGTATTTTAAAATATATGCAAAAGAGGAAATGTACTTGAAACTACTGAAAGGACTTCAACATAACTGGCATAACAAGGGCAACTAGTTATTAAAAAGCAAAACACACCCACACCCACATACACACACACACACACAGAGGAAAAGACAATGATCTCACTGAATCATTAACCTTAATGATCTAGTCCAGTCAAAATCAATTTTTTAAAAACTGCACAATTGGCAAATATTCTCTCAGTATGTAGTGAATGGCCTAAGGATGCATCTGCTGTTTCTCCCATTGAGAGGAAGGGCTTGCCCCTCATTTAAGGAACGCTTGCCCAAAATTTGCATTTTTAGTGATACTTTAGGCACATCTTTGCAAAATACCCTGTTCAGCAAAAGCATAAATTTCTGTTTAGTCTCCTGCAGAATGACAGAATAAATATCTACTCACTGGCATAGTATTCAAAGCATTTATTCAACAATGTTTTAGAAGTAAGCATATAAAATGCAATCCATAGCCCCAAATATCTTACCATTATGGAATCCAAACCAGCAATGACCTCTTGAAATCCCATTGGATTGCATTGGATGTGACACTAATGTGATTAGATGCTCAGTTTCCCCAACTAGAATGTAACTCCATTGCCCTTATTGTATTATCAGCCCTTGAATCTCCAGCATGCAGGCTGGAAGAATGTCTTCAGACTATTGTGTAAGTTATCTGTCAATTTTAATATTTTAGGACATCCTACTCTTTAATATGGATAATGAAAAAAAAAAAGAAAGTATCAGGAGAATTGATTAACTTTGTATTTTTGTTCTTTGGTGTTACAATATCTAAATTATGGAAGTGCATTTATAAGAACATTCCCCATTACTGCTCTTCAACTGACACACCAAAAGGCTGTTTTTACCCCCTTGGTTTCATTAAGAAACAAATACTGGATAGACAAGAATTTCTAGTCACAAAATAAGCCAAATAGGATGAAGAAAATGTGTTCTCATATCCCTCAATTCTTTCCTTTGTTTCTTTTCTTTCTTCTTCCTCTTTCTAGAATACCCTGATGTCTGAGACATTTTACCTATTCATGGATTTACATTTCAAGGCTCTCTCCTCAGACCTGCCACCCCTGACTCAAGTGATAGCTATTTTCTGACCCTCTCTACCCTTAAATCCAGTATTTCCTTTGCCTTTAGTCTTCTGTTGGTCTCTTGCTTCTTGAACAATGCCTTTGATTTTTATCTTCCATAGTGAACATTTTAGGCAGTGGGAGAAATATTTTGCTCAGGAAGTCATCCCAGTGACCACTGAATCACACCATCCACCTTGGCTGCCTTTTCTGAGGCACAGGCTATGTTTATCTCTATATAGCAGAATAGTTCCTGCCATTCTTTATTTGGTTCTCTTCACCAGTTAAACTTTTCAATATCCACAATGGATCTGGCATGAAATCACTGGCATAGTCCCCACTTTAAGAAGTCTTCATTCTTTTTTTTTTTTTTTTTTAATTTATTTTTGGGACAGAGAGAGACAGAGCATGAATGGGGGAGGGGCAGAGAGAGAGGGAGACACAGAATTGGAAACAGGCTCCAGGCCCTGAGCCATCAGCCCAGAGCCTGACGTGGGGCTCGAACTCACGGACCACGAGATCGTGACCTGGCTGAAGTCGGAAGCTTAACCGACTGCGCCACCCAGGCGCCCCAAGAAGTCTTCATTCTTAATTGTAAAATGAAGTTGCTTTAAAATACTACCATAATTGGCAAATCAAATTCTCTCCAATAATTAAATGCACATGAAAAGCAAATGGTTGTTGACCTCTTTTGTGGGCGCCCACGATTGTGGATAATTTCCTGGGATAGTATTTGCCAAATGCGGGCAGGTTTGAATCTTTTTTTTTTTTTTTTTTTTTTTTTACTTTGGAAAATGGATATTTGAGGAAATGTTATTTAAATGGGAGACATTAGTATAGACTGAGGAGACAATAACGCTGTAAGATGATGCATTCAGGGCAATAGTGGACAGAGGCAGAAAACTTCTATCACTTTCTGCTTATGTACAATGAGAAATAGCTACTAATAATTCTACGAATAAAGCCTTAAACTAAGAAAACTGAGCTGAAGGCCAGACAATATTCATTTGCTCACTGGTGCCCATTTGGCCAATAGAAGATGAAGCCTATCAGCCCCATGGGGGAACTTATTCACGCTTATGTACAATTCTTAGTACAGACACTGTGTTGGTACAGACAAAAATGCCATTTAAAATGAGCTTGCCTGGAGGACTTGCAAAGTCTACAACAGGTACAGATAAAGTCTACTTTATTGGAGTTTTCTCAGTCCATCTAATCATTCTAATTATTAGGCCCCCATTTATATAAGATTTTCTTTTTTCATGACAAAATTAATTTGGCCACCTTTTCTGTTTGGGGTGGATGGTGGGGAGGGTTTGGAGTCACTGGATTTAGCCAAGTCTCTAACTGAATATTCTGAGCCTAAATGGTGACTCTTTTCATTGTCAAACTGTTAGGTAGTCAAAGCCAGTGTAGTAATGAAAACCACAGTTATGGGTATTTGAGTAGTGACAATTACTAATATTGTCAGCCTGTCTTATGTTTCTCTGGAGGGAACAGCTGCCCAAATGGTTATTTTTTGGGCAATAAATGTCCTCAAAACGGAAATACAATTTATTTTTCACTGTCCAGCCAAGAAGTGTAAAAAGGAAAAAGGAGACTTTGGAAGAATGAAGTGCTGACAAAAACCTACTTCAACTACTTTAGTGTTTTGCCTAGGGCAGGCTGTAATCGGGGGGCGGGGGGGGGGGGACAGAGGGTGGATGGTATCTGTAGAACACATGGGGTGACTTCAGACCTGAAAGTAGAATCAAATATGCAAACTAAGGCCAAGTAATGGAGCAATTTTTCTCAGAAATGGAAGAAGTTATTTATTTGCCAAATATCCTTAGATATTCAAAATTTATTGTATGCTGATTTTAATATAGAATGTAGTATGCATGTAGGCATCTATTTCCACATAAAAATAATAAAACCAAGTAGTTTACACACACACACACACACACACACACACACACACACACAATTACACTCAGTTAATTCTAAGTCCAAATGTATATGCATCTTTAAACTTTTTTCTTCCACTGGATTTACATAGAGTTTTCCCTCTTAAAAGTCAGAGATAGGAAATTCTATATTAATAAACATAAAACATTAAAATTCATCCTTCCTTAGTTTCAAAGTTAAATAACTAATATTATTTTACATTTGCAGTATTATTTGTTCACTATTTTCTTCAAAGAACTATTTGTTAAGAGACCACCCAGAAGTTTGAACTAATTGAGGAAGCAATCTTCAGCTTACTTGAGAAGAAAGACTGCATGGAACACATTCCTGGCACTAGTCCTTGGTCATATCTACTTGGATATAATGCAAAGGACAATCATTTTGAAAATACCTTGGTCTTTTCTTTTTGCCCTTAAAAGCCCAAGACATTCATAGTTAAGAATCTGATACTTTTTTTTCAGAAAAATTCCTTCATAATTTGAGGTTTAGAAATGCCAGGAATAAACGAGCCACCCAAGGAGATCATAAAGGCCAAAGTCACAGATGTAGAAACAGGTTTTTAGTAGTGTGATGAATCTGAGTTTGGGAAAAGTGAAAGATGTAATTCAAAGTAGAGCATTTAGGCCTTGGAATTCTCATTAACTATTTGGTCATGAGAGAAACATCTGCAAATGGGGACTAAAAGGTTTATGAAAAAATATTGAGGGAACACATTGGAACCTAGAATAAGAAAAATGTTGGGCAACTTCTATTTAGAGCCAAGTTAATGGTATTTTCATCAGTACAGTTGTAGCATTTTAGGGTTATTAATATGAGTTTGATATTGCGACAAGAGCCACAAGTCCATTTTTTTCAAGATTTCGCCCCCATTTTCCTCTCTTAAATTATGATATTTGTTTGCCTTTTCTCCACTCAGGGAAAAGTACCTGATATAATTTGAAAACCATTTATGTAACTATTCGTTAGATATTCAAGCATGTTAGTATGATTAATAACTAAGTAAATCCTTTAGTACTGTCCTGTCTACTTTATTAAAATAAGTCATATATTTTTATTGTCATAAGTTTCTATTTATGCATATGTGTATTACTTTAGAAAAACTACAAAAATAAGGAAAAGCAAAAGATGAAAATAAAACCATGTAGAACTTCTGCTTCTGATAAAGATGGAGTAAGAGGGGCAGGATCTATAACCTCTTGTCTAAAATAACTAAAAGGAAAATGGACAAAATATAGAAAAAACAGCACTCAAAATGTGCTTTGTGTGTGATTGTCCGAGGTTATTGCCAAAAGAAAGTTTCCATGCTACAGTGCAGGATGATGGAGTCTACATCGATGCTACTGGAAAACTTGAGTTGAGGGGATAGAGCCCAGAGTTCTGGAAATCCAATGAAGTCAGAGATCACAGGGCAGAATGTTGGAGAGGAGAGAAAAGAGAAGAAGAGAGGAGACGAGAGGAGAGGTGTGAGGATAGGGGAAGAGAGGGGAGGGGTGTGGGGAGGAGAGAGTGGCTCAAAGAAAGAACTTAAGCAATCTATACACCCAATGTGGGGTTGGAATTCACAACTCTGAGATTAAGAGTCATGCTCTACTGACTGAGCCAGCCAGATGCCCTGAAAAATTTTTAATGTTAAATTAATCCAAAAAAGAAAAAGGAGGGGGGCAGGGAATGAAGAATAGAAGAAGCGAGTAGCAAAAATTACCAAGATGATAGATTCAAAACCAACAATATCAATATTTATGTTAAATGTAAGTGATCCAAATAAAACAATTAAAATTCAGAGACTGTCAGGTTTAGTTGTAAAGAAAGACTTAACTGTATATTTCCTAAAAGATAGTCGCTTTAAATGAAAAAGACAAAAATATATTAAAAGTAAGAGGATGAAGAAGTATATAACATGCTAATACTAATAAAAAAAAGATGGGGAGACTATATTAAAATCAGAAAGTAGATTTCAGAACCAAAAAATATCAGCAAGGAGAAGAGGATAATTTCATAATGATAAGTTGATAAAATCATTAGTAAGACATTACCATCTTAAAAAAAATGTATGCCACTAATAACAGAGTTTCAAATACATGAAGGTTTTAACCTGATACAACTGTAAGGAGAGAATATCTCTTTATCAGTAATTTATAGAATAACTAGTCAAAAAAACAGTAAACACAAAGAAGACTTGGACACTATAAATCAGCCTGATCTCATTTATATTTATACAACATTCTATTCAATAACAGTAGAATGTACATTCCTTTCATGTGTATACCAGGCATCTACCAGGATTCTACAAGATACTACATTCTGGGCCATAAAATAATTCTTATAAATGTAGAAGGATCCAAGTCATGCACAATATACTCTCTGACCATAGTAGAATTATGTTAGAAATCAATTGCAAAAAGACAGGTGGATACATGGGTCAGTGGAACAGGATAGAGATGCAAGAAATAAACCCAAACTTCTGTGGTTAATTAAGCTATGCAAATGAAGCAAGAATATATAATGGGGAGACGACAGTCTTTTTTAATAAAGGGTGTTTGGAAAACTGGACAGCTACATGCAAAAAAGAAAGAAAAGAAAGAAACTGGATCACTTTCTTATAGCATACACAAATATAAACTCAAAATGAATTAAAGACCTAAATCTGAGATCTGAAAACCTAAATCTCCTAAAAGAAAATATAGACGATAATCTCTTGGACATTCCCCTTAGTAACATATTTATGGATATGTCTCCTCAGTCAAGGAAAACACTAGCAAAAATAAACTATTGGGACTACATCAAAAATAAAAGCTTTTGCACAGCAAAAGGAACTATCAACAAAATGAAAGGTAACCTACTGAATGGGAGAAGATATTTGCAAATGATATATCTGATAAGGGTTAGTATCCAAAATATATAAAGAACTTCTACAATGCAACACCATAAAACAACAAATAATCTGATTAAACATAGGCAGATGATCTGAATAGACATTTTTCCAAAGAGGACATACAGATGTTCAACATCACTAATCATCAAGGAAATGCAAACCAAAACAACAATAAGCTATCACTTCAAAATAGTCAGAATGGCTAGTATCAAAAAGACCAGAAATAAGTTTTGGTGAAGATGTAGAGAAAAGGGAACTCTTGTGCACTTTTGGTGGGAATGTAAACTGATGCATCCACTGTGGGAAACAATATGGAGTCTCCTTGAAAAACTAAAAATAGAACCACCGTATGATCCAGTAATTCCACCAGTGGGTATTTACCCAAAGAAAACAAAAATACAAATTCAAAATGATATATGTACCACTATGTTTATTGCAGCCTTATTTTTATAATAGCAAGATATTTATTGCATACATATCTGAACATTTTAGCCAATAACAAGTGCTATTTTTATTTTCACCGAAATAAAACCAAATTATACAGTGTCTTTAAAAGTGATTTTTAAAAATTGAATATATGATCGGCATCTTTCCATTTCATCAAATCTTCTTTTACATGGATATGGATGTTTATGTGTGTATAAAATATACATGCCAAAAATATTTTAAACAAGCATGTATTTTGTATATTTAAGTATGTTTTTATTGTTTTTCTAATAAAACATTGTCATCACATAGCTATAGGTAAATTTTTAGCAATCTAAATTTATTTTCTTAGGCTCAATTCTACAAAGTGAGATGAGTAAGTTAAAGATACATATTCACAAAGTTGTGCAACCGTTACCACTATCTAATTCTGGAACACTTCATTACTCCTAAAAGAAACCTTATACCTGTGATAGTTACTCTCCATTCTCTGACAACCACAAATCCACTCTCTGTCTGTTTCAATTTATCATATTCTGGACATTTCATATAAATGGAATGATACACTATGTGGTTTTTTTTTTATGACTGGCTTCCTTCATTTGGCATCATGTTTTCAATCTGTAGCATATATAAGTACTTCATTCTTTTCAATAATTCTTTGCATGAATATATCACATTTTGCTTATCCATTTAGAAGTTGATGGCTATTAGGCTTATATTGTCACTTTTTGCCTCTGATGAACAATGCTGCTATGAACATCCATGTACAAGTTTTTGTGTGGACTAGTAATGGGATTGCACTTCACTATTTTACATTCCTACAAACAATGCATGAGGGTTCCGATTTCTCTACGTCCTTACCAGGATAGGTTTTAATTAAACAAATTATTGTCTGTCTTTTTAATTATAGCCATCCTAGTGGGTGTGAAGTGGCATCTCATTTTTTTTATGCTTATGTATTTACTTTAAGAGAGACAGAGAGAGAGAAGCAGAGAGAGAGGGAGAGAGAATCCCAGGCAGGTTCCACATCAGTGCAGACAGAGCCCAATGTGGGGTTCGATCTCACAAACCGTAATATCAAGACCTGAGGCAAAATCAAGAGTTGGATACTTAACCGACTGAGCCACCCGGGCAGCCCTCATTTTGGTTTTTGTGTTTCCCCAGTGACTAATGATGTTGAGCAACTTTTCATGTGTCTGTTGCTCATTTATATATCTTCTTGGGAGAAATGTCTATTCAAATTCTTTGCCCATTTTTAAATTGAGTTGTTTTTTTATCATTGAGTTGTAAGTGTTCTTTATATATTCTAGATATGAGACACTTAATAGATGTATGATTTGCAAATATTTCTCCCAATCTGTGTATTGTTCTTTCATTTTCTTGATATTGACATTTGGAGCACAAAGGTTTTTAATTTTGATGAAGCCCAGTTTATCCATTTGTTCTTTGGTTGCTTGTGCTTTTAATGTCATCTCTAAGAGACCACTGCCTAATTCGAGGTCATGAATATATACTCCTCTGTTTTCTTCTAAGAATTTTATAGGTTTAGCTCTTATGTTTAGGCCTTTGATCTATGTTCAATGAATATTGTGTATAGTATGAGGTAGAGGTCCAGACTGATTCTTCTGTATGTGGCTGTTTACTTTTTCCAGCATCATTTGTTGAAAAGAGTATAGTTTCTCCATTGAATTGTCTTGGCACTCTTGTTGAAACTATGCTATTGATTTTTAAGAACTTTTTGCATATTAGGGATACTGCTCTTTTTGTTTTCGGTGCATAATGATGATAAGGTACATCACACTGAATATTTTGTATCTGTTTGGTTACTTCAGCTATGGGCTGTGTAGAGAGAAACTTGAAGTTATCAAACAAATGTAAAATATCCAGTGTGATGAGCTTACCTTCAATAAACTACTGAAGGAACATTTTTGTTTGTTTGCTTTTTGGGATTTGGGTTTTTTGGTAGAACTTATTCTTTCTGTCCTCTCTCTCCTTCCATACTGTCCCTTGAAGTAAGCTTCCAATCCCTATTACACTTTGTATCTCAGCCAACAAGCGTGCTTTCCAGCATCTAAACGTAAAGATCTGGCTTTATAAATAAAGATACAGTTTGTTTTTATCTCCATTCACCACTTTTCAATTTGCTGTTTAACCAGTTAATAATCCTCCAAGAGTGGAGAATCTTAAAGGACATTATTATTTTTTTCATCAGGTGTGTCCAAAATATTTTTGGTGACTTTATATGATTACTATCATTAGGGTAAGTTACATAGAGCCTACTCATGCTGAATAACACTCCTTTGGTTGTCCTTAAGGAGCAAAATAGTTCAAATTGTAAATTATCAAGGCCCAGGATGCCTTTGGTTTACTTCAAGAGAAATCCCATGGGCTATATAGAAAGTTGCTCTGCTCTGAACAATCTTCTTTAATCGAAGGATCCTAAGCATTACACAGAGCACGAATGCAATTATATCAAAATCTCAACTTCACAGGCAGTCAATACACTGCAAGACATTTTGTGTACGCTTAGATAATTTTCAATTGTATAGCAGGGCACAGATGAAGGGAAATGTTTTTATATAGTCCATTCAAACTTGAATTTCCTGTAGTGTTCACCCATGCACCAAAAATTTGGATTTGCAATTCATGAGAACATTCTGATACATAAATGAAATACATAAACAAAGAAAGAACTGATTCCTGATAAATTTCATAGTAAACCAGTCCTGTTCCATAATTTAGGATAATAGGCTTAATTAACAACCAATTTAAAGTGTTGATAATAACAGGAGCATAATTTCTATACTTCTACTTTAACATTAGGAGAATGGAACAACTGGAATCCCTTCTGTTGGTTGGTTAAAACACATGCTTTATTTAAAATTACACTTATCGGGGCGCCTGGGTGGCGCAGTCAGTTAAGCGTCCGACTTCAGCCAGGTCACGATCTCGCGGTCCGTGAGTTCGAGCCCCGCGTCAGGCTCTGGGCTGATGGCTCGGAGCCTGGAGCCTGTTTCCTATTCTGTGTCTCCCTCTCTCTCTGCCCCTCCCCCGTTCATGCTCTGTCTCTCTCTGTCCCAAAAATAAAATAAAAACGTTGAGAAAAAAATAAAAAATAAATAAAATTACACTTATCTACTACTATGCTGCATAGAAACCAGGATTTTTAAAAAGAGGGCACCCTGGCATTCTAGGTATTGTAGGTATGTCATATCTGAATGACTTTCTCCCCTTCTGAGGTGGCAGCTACTGGCCTATAGCAAAGCCATGGAATAATTATTATCCAGGAGTCATAGACTATTTACTTCTGATGCTCAGCATGGACATTTTCATGCTGGTGCAGACAAAGAGGGATGAGGGGAGGCAGTGCATTTTTTTTTCACAGAATGCATAGTAACACACATTAAGATCACGTTTTGCTCTATACTAATTTTTTTTTTTAATTTGGGAGAGAGTGTGAGTGTGAGTGTGGGAGGAGCAGAGAGAGAGGGAAAAGAATCCCAAGCAAGTTCTATGCTGTCAGTGCAGAACCCTAACCGGGACTCGGCCTGAACTAAGGAACCGTGAGGTCGTGACCCGAGCCAAAGTCAGGAGCTGGATGCTTAATCAACTGAGCCACCCAGGTGGCCCTCCTCTATATCAATTATAGTAAATTGGTATTTGCCTTCACTGTTTAGACCTCAAACTCTTCGAACTATTTTGTTTTATGTTTGGGCAATTAATGCATTACCATGAATGATTTCACTATGAGACCAAGCTAGGTTTCAATTTTTGACATAACCTAACCTTTTATGGGATGCAGATGTTTAAATGATGATGCATTGTTCTTCTCATTCTGCTATCTGAAGATTAATTTGAAATAGTAATAATACATAATCAGATAGTCTCAATAAAGGAGTACAGAAGATCAATGCCTTCCATTTTGAAAATAAAGGTTTTCAACTCTGCATTGACATTTATTTTCCATTTTTCTGGTGCACCAGCTATTTGTTTAATAAAAGGAGACCTTTCCAGTGACAAGGACATTATTTTACTCATTTCTATAATTCTGTGAGCACTATCAATCAGGAGGTTTGCTTTCAAGTCATGGTAATACAAATTGGGTTTTTCCTTTCAGTCATAGAGTTCCAAGGCTCAAAGCCTGTACGTGGGTTATAAAGCTAATACTAAGAGCGATTGCAATGTGGCTGGGAAGCTAGAAGAAATAAAAGGATCTGCAGAGTTTGGAATGATGTGCCCCAAATAATAAACTTTTATAGAACAAAACATATTGTTTTGCATTTAGGAATAAATTGCCCAAATACGAACTAGGAAGATAATAAACTTATTCAAGGTAGCTTCACAGGACAAAACCAGAACAAATGGATGACAGTGAGGAAAGCTGATTTCGCACAATGTCAGCAAGAACTTTTTGGTAAGTCCTCTCAAAGTGAAACGAATTGCCCTGCAAAATACATAGTGCTTTCTGAGGCTGCAGGTGTTGAAGTAGATCAACAAATTATATCACACAAGGGATTCCTGTGGTGGGTGGAACACTGGAACAGATCAAGTTCTTTGAACTCTGATTCAAACCTTTCAGGTTTGAATCTGATCTAACCTTTCAGGTCAAAAGTCTTAAGAATATCAGGTGGATAAAACAGTCCATTAACAAGGAGGCTATAAATGAGTGAAAGACATGTCAATAATTAATTACAGCATAAATACATAGAAAACTGTGCTACGTAGAGTAATGGTGATGCAAATAAAATACTAAGAGGGAACTGAGACAAAAGTGACTAGTTTCAGAGGGCAGGCGGTACAATGTAAGGTTGCATGAGGAAGTGTTCTATTAATGATCCTATTGGGAGCCATAGTTCAGGAGGGAGGGATCAAGGGTAAGCGATTCCTGCCTGAGAGAAGTGAAGGAGCAAAGGGTGAAAGAACTGCATGAATGTTTGGGAAGAGAAGATTTGGAGAATGAAGTCTGGAGACTGTCATTGTCATCATCTTTGTGATATATTTGCATTTACTTTAGCTACCAAGATCTGCCTCTTGGTGCCTTAAATAGTTACAATATTGTAAACTATCCTATATAAATCATAAACTTTACGATCATTCTATTGATTTCCTCTTTGTAATGTAAAATAACATTGGAGAGTGATAAAGTTACAAAGTTAGGAAGCTTCTTCCCTCAGAAGGAAAAAAAAAAGTAAATAATGTTTTAAATCATAGACCTAGTCTGATCTGCTCACAAGATCCATCGGGTCCCAATTTTGGGTCAAATAACTGTAAAATTCATGTGGCAGTTTATTTTTAGCCATACTCTATTTATTGAGTTCCATCTTTTAATTGTTCTCTTTAGAATGTTTTTCTGAGTGTCTGATGTTTGTACTTTCCACTTTTTTGACAACAAAGTATCCCAGATAACCAAAATAAATACATAAATAACATTAGATCATATTACAGATGGATATGAACCTCCCAAACGTGTCCATAATTTTTCCTAAACAGCAATACGACTGGACGACATCTGAAAACAGACTGCAGGAACTGAGTCACCACTAAGTCTCAGTATCTCAGTTTAGCTCCTTCAGGGAACTGGTATCTCTCTGATACCCTTCAAGCCCTCTGGGCTCAAAGACTTTGCTCTCTCAGAGAAAGTAGGCTCAGCAGATAAGAGCCACCCAGTCAAGCCAACCTGCTGATTTTGGGCATTTTCTAATGTGGAAAAAAAAAAAAAAAAGGAAAAATTTCCAGCTGGCTAATTTTGCTATTTGTTAGTCTACCTGAAGCCTTTTATTGCCAGAACATATTAACAGTCTTTGTAGTTGTCAGCAGTTTTTTATGTCCTGTGCCTGGGTGTGGGTTGTTGGTTTTTGTTTTTGTTTTGTTTTGTTTTTTGTATTTATTCTGTTGTGGCTTTGTAGTATTTCTTGAATTTGTGACATGGACAGTCACAAGCTATTTTTTCAAATGTTTACTTTTTTTATTTTTAAGAGAAAGAGAGACAGACAGAGTGTGAGGGAGGGAGGGGCAGAGAAAGAGGGAGACACAGAATCTGAAGCAGACTCCAGACTCTGAGCTGTCAGCACAGAGCCCAATGTGGGGCTCAAACCCACCAACTGAGAGATCATGACCTGAGCTTAATAGACTGAGCCACCCAGGCGCCTCACAAGCATTTATTTCTAAAACATTGTTTCTGCCCCGTTTGCTGTTTCTCCTTCTGGGATGGATGGCAATGTCCACGATGCCCATAGATGTTTTACTCTCCTTTCCCCACACACCTAGCTTCCCAAGCCCCAGTACTTTTTCCCCTTCTTCTCTTAGGTTTCAGTCTGCTTCTTATTGTCCTTGTTGCTTTTCAGACCTATTTTCCATTTACTAATTATCTCTTCAATGTGTCTCAACTTTTCAGAAACTCCTGGATTGAGTTTTTTAATTTTAGTTATTAGTATTTAATTATTAATTGTTTTCCCAGTTTTAGAATTTCCATTTGAATGCTCTTTTTTTGTTGTTGTAGTTTCCAGTTCTTGGGCAAAATTCTCTCAGAGTCTAATTTCTTAAACATATTACTCACATAAAATCTGTATCTGATAATTCTAATATTTAGATATCTTATTGATCCGTTTCTATTTTCTGTTTTATTACCTGGATTTTTTTGCTTGCTTCTTTTTTTTTTTTTTTTTTTTAATTTTTTTTTTTTCAACATTTATTTATTTTTGGGACAGAGAGAGGCAGAGCATGAACGGGGGAGGGGCAGAGAGAGAGGGAGACACAGAATCGGAAACAGGCTCCAGGCTCTGAGCCATCAGCCCAGAGCCTGACGCGGGGCTCGAACTCACGGGCCGCGAGATCGTGACCTGGCTGAAGTCGGACGCTTAACCGACTGCGCCACCCAGGCGCCCCTGCTTCTTTTTTAAAATGTTTTTATTTTTGAGAGAGAGAGAGGGAGAGAGAGAGACAGAGAGAGTAGGAGACAGCAACAGTGTGAATGGAGCAGGGGCAGAGAGAGAGACACACACGCACACACACAGAATCTGAAGCAGGCTCCAGGCTCTGAGCTGTCAGCACAGACCCCAATGTGGGGTCGAACCCACAGACCACGAGATCACGACCTGAGCCAAAGTCCTACGTTCAACCCACTGAGCCACCCAGGTGCCCCTTTGCTTGTTTGTTTTGGTCCTTTGGGCCTACCATCTGGTATGCTGCGTAACTGTAGATGAGAAGAGGTGAAGCTAGAAAGGTAAGCTAGCACTGGTCCCTGAGAACCTTGCAAATGATATTAAATAATTTGAACTTAATGTTCACAGTAATAGAAAGGTGTTGAAGGGGTTAAGCGGGCAACTTTTTTCAGATTTACACTTGAGAAACACTAGCTTCTGTGTGGGAGAGTGCATTAGAAAGTAACAAGACTGAAGAGGCAGACACCAATGGGTAAGGTTTGAAGGAATTTAGACAAGAGGGGATGGTCATGGAAGGTAGGGTTTATGCTAATTGAGATAGAAAAGGAGATATTTATGGGATAGAATCAACATGGTGACTCTGTTTTTGGAAATAGAATGGAGAGAAAACAGTATAATTTACTACACTAGATAAAACTGGGAGCAGTTCAAATTTCAGAGAAAGAAAATGTATCAAAAGAAATCATTAGTGACTCTGATGAGGAGCATTCCACTGGAGTAGTTGAGGGAAAAAGCACATTGTTGTGAGTTGAAAAGTGGATGCGGTGAAAGGGTAGAGAGTGACCACATGTAATTAATTCATGAAGCTTGGCTCTGATGGGAAGGAGAGAGATTGGTAGATAGAATGTATGTGAGATTATGGAGAGTTATATATTTTTAAGACAAAAAGTTATGACCATGGTTAAATGCCAATAGATAGGAAGAAATAACCAGAGTGGAGAGGTTGAAGATACCAGAGAGAAAAACCTTAATTAATCGGGACTGTTTCTGAGAAGAGGATATGAGATCTTGAGCTCAGGGTGCAATGTCTGCCTTAGACTCTTAGAGGTAAAGCATAGCTTTTTTTTTTCTTCTTTCCCTAATAGAAAGGAAAAGAGAATCTATGGAGGTGCTGGTAGTCAGAAACAAGTTTTGGTGGCAGAACAGTGACAAAATTCTTTCCAGATGGCTTCTATTTTTAATATGAATTAGGGAGGCTTAGATATCTGCTACAGGGCGTTCAAGAAACAGAAAACCTTTAAGAAATCTGATAGAACTGCCACACAGCATTAAAGATCCATCTGAGGTCAGATATGATGATCTGTGGTCCAGATATGATGACCCATTATGCAAGGTGTTAGGAGGGTTTCCTAGCAGTCCCCAGCAATTTGGAGCAAGTATAGAAGAGGTGAGGTGTTAGATTTTCCTGAAAAAGCATTTCTGGCTGGTGGGTCCCTCTGTAGACAACAGGTCAAAGACAGTGAGAATGTTGGCAAGCTGATGGACAACAGAAGAGAAAGCAAAGGCTGAGGGAGCAAACAGGTAGAAGAAAGACAGGAAGTCTGGGATGGAAGTTTCAGGTCAGTTTGATGGACCGGTCGTCTGAAAGTCCAAACATTCTTCTTAGGATGACTGGGATGATGACAATTTTTGACTTATGTATAAGAAAACCAGTTTGCTTGAGGCAGTCTTGATTTATATTACTTTTCTGGAATAATTAATAAGTCACCTTACTAATTTCACCTTCAAAGTGTTCCCGGTTGGCTCATAAATTATATGGCCTTGGTATCTATGTAGAATTGGAATGGACCAGGCTTGGTAGAAGGAAGATAATGAGTTCAAGTATGGACATGTTGAGTTCAACTAGTTTAAAGGAAATTCAGGGTGAAAGGTCACGTAAACTTTACATGCACATACAACCAGAATTCTATCATAAAACATAAAACAGTACTAAATGACTTCTAATTGATTATCTTAAGAATGATATACTAATTTGCAGACAATAAACTTCTAGAAAATATTTGCATTAAAAATTTGAGAGCCCTTTCGAAGTATAAAAATAAATGACATTTTTTGGTAAAATGAAAAACATTAATCACCTGAGGAATAATTTTAACATTGACCAAATGGTAAATGGACTGAGTTAAGTTGAATCATACCTCAAAACATCACAAGGTGGCAGCACAACTACAAAATGACATAGTTAAGAAGAGAAAAGATCCCTTTCAGCTATTTCTGCAGTTAGAATATTTGGGAGTTTGTACCCACTGTACATGCTTGTATGAACGTATGCTTTTTCATTTAAAAATAATTGCTTGTTTTATCATTATTGCTGACTTGCAAAAGTGAAAATTAAAAAGTTTGTTTTTAACATGTACATTATTTTATAACATTCTACATAGACCAAAACACATGGTTACTAATATACATTATGTCATTTTTATAACTGTTGGTGTATAGGCTATATATACAAAACACCATAGTTATAAATGTTTTATAAATTTGCATCAATTGGTATATTGTACTTAGACAATTTTATTTCGATGATCTTTTTAATACATTTAACTAGTGAAAATAAATTCAGTAACTTCATTTGGTGACTTTTAGAAGGAAAGTGTTCAGAAGTCTCATGGAGAAACTCTTGTTTGCCATATTCTAGTAGTAAGAACTTCAAGTGTAGGGTAGGGTTATCCAATTTAGTCAATGAAAAATACAGGACACCCAGATAAATTTGAACTTCAGATAAACAACAAATAATCTCATTAGCATAAGTATGTACCATGAGATCTTTGAGACATACTTCTACTAAACATTATTTAGTTATCCTTTGGTTTTTATATGGCAGCCCTAGTGGGGAGGACAATGGGAGGGAGAAGAACTGGGGTGGGGGGGAAGCAAATTGCTGGAAAAACCAGAGAAATCCAGGATTCTGGGCTCCAAATCTGATCTAAGATTTAGAGGTCTTCAAGATCAAGGAACTAGGAAAAGAATTATAAATGGACCTGAACTAGGCTGCATTCTGTGGCGAACTCATTTGTATGTTAAGCTAAACAACATGGGCTAAGGTTAATCAAGTACTCTGGTGAATTACCATCTACACCACACATTGATTACTGATCTTTAAACAACAAAATGCAACAACATATATTTAAAGCTAGCTCAGTATCAGACAAAATTGAATAAATAACTACAATTCAGACATTTTGGGGTCTTACCCATGTTCAGAGTTATCATTATGAAAATCTGTCATTAGAGTATCAAGGCTCGGAAATACCATTTTAATTTCATTTGATTTAACAAACATGTCTGGCACCTTCTATACGCAGAGGACTGACTAAGACTCTGAGACATAAGGATTAATAACACACTGATGTTATCCTACTCAGTGGACATTTATAATTGATAAAGTGAGAGTTAAAATCACACACAATGGCAAAACTCATTCTTACCAATTTTTTCCTGGGTTTCAGTTCATGGTCAGCTGTTTTCCCCTTTGTTCTTCCCTGGGATGATGTCTTTCCCTCTTCTGTAGGATTTTCAACTACCATTTTAATACTAAAGACTTCCAAATCTATTTTCAGCCCTGAGTTCTCTCCTGTGCTTAAAATATATACATTCAACTCACATGGGTTCTCCACTGTCCTGTCAGTCTTTCCTAAATTAGATTCACAATATTCTTCAAGAAACCTTTATTCTTCCTTTATTCTCAATCTTAGTCTATTGTATTTCTCTTCATGTTATCGTCTGTCCTTGAAAAAGTCACACTATCCTTGACTTCTTTCTTTCATCCAATAAATGCATCCTTTTGAGATCATTCCTACACTGTTCCAAAGCCTCTCTAAACTCATTTCCAGGCTTTAGTCTTGCTTTTCTTAAATTTAGAGATTTTTTGAAATTATCAATTATTTCTACTTACATTATTCATTTTATACCGATTATTATTATTTAAATCTGAGAAGATTTTATGCACTTAACAACACTGAAAGATGGGAAGAAGACTAAAAAGGAAACAAAGACTGAGTCAGGGAATGGCCTGAGTTTGGGAAGTGTTCAGACATCTGGAACATAGGCACTTGGGATAAAAGGCCAGGAGATGAAGAAAGCCCCATGTTCTGCACTGTACTGTACATTGACAACAACAGTAAGCATTTATAGGGCACCTACTGAATGTGAGCATCTATATCTTCTAGCTAGGTGAATAATGCAGATAAATGTTCCTTTTCCTCTAGGCTGCCGGGAAGAAAGGGAAGGAAACGGGACTTTCTAAATATGGGTTATCTGACCTGGCAATTTAAAAAGTGGTGAGCATATCTTTACATAAGAACAGATAGTATCTTACAGGACTAGCAAACTATGGTGGCGTAATCCAAGGAATGTAATCAATGAGAACATAAATCTGAAACAACCAATAAAATATGACTATTGTTATACTGTATGTTAATTAAACATAAAACGGGAATTTACACAAATGACTATGATTAGTGTTTCTTATATAAAGCCAAAGCAAATGTTCAATTTTTTTCCTGTAGTTAGTTTTCCAGAATCTAGAATCAGCATCAATGTCAAAATTTCTCTGTAGCTAATCATAGTTAGGTACCTGAGCATAATTTAAAAGATATTGACTTCGACCCATCTTTTCAACACGAGGTCTCATTCCTATGCTTGCCCTACACATATTTCATCTTCTTCCCTCAGCCCCTTCACTTAGAGGAGTCCTTGGACCAAATATGTGGATTCCTGTTGCTCTTTCCCTCTATACCTGGACATTCAGGGTGACCTAAGGGCTCAAAGAGTAGAACATAAGAAGTTCTAGGTGCCCTCTTTGTCCAGGGGCAGCGACCCAAGTGCTGCAGAGGACGTGAGGGCAGGTTTTGGCAAAGTAAAGGGATGGGCTTTGGAAGCCCCTCCAGGTAGGAGAGGGGAAACTTGGTCTGGGCAAAGCTCTGGGAAGAGGATGAAAGGACAGGTTGATCCGGCTCAGCTGGAAGGAGCCAATCATTAACAGGATCCAACATCCTTCAAGTTTCTAGAAATGGGCCTTGAGGGAGTCCCTCTAGCCTCACACACGGAATGGGGTAACTGAGAGATTGAAGACCATGGAGGACTAAATCAGCTTAATTACACCCTTTGGTGTAAGGATAGGAAGGCCCCCAAATGTTTGAAATTCTTTTTACAGAAAACAAAACATTTGCTTTAGGGACATAAAAGGCTTGAAATGTAAATGCATGAGTGAAACTCATTCACACTGAAGTGTAATCAGTCAGTCAAGAAATCAATAAACCAGAGAAGTATCAGATCTTCCGGAGTGGGGGTAGAGAGCAGGAGTCTTACTTTATGAGGTAGAGGCGAGGTGGAAAGTTTGGATAAAGGCAAAGAAAAGAGACCCAGGAGACTATGAAGCCAAACTTCACCTACGTGGCAAATTTTACTAGTGATTCATGATGTGCGTCCATCTGTCTTCTCCACTAGCTTGTGAACTCCTTGAGCCAATTACTGTGCAACCCCTAGTATGGTGCCTGGTGCAAATGGTAAGCACTACATCATCCTGTGCTCAATCTGAATTTAGCCGCAAACTGGCAGACAGCAACTGTGTGCAAATGAATTTTTGCTTTTCCTGTCCATCCAAGCAGATGGATTATTGGAACCCTAGCTCTCCTGGAGTTCTGGAGTGTCAGAGCTGCCCTCCCAGGCCCATCTGTGCCCACACAACCGAATAAAACAAAGCTCTTATCCACTCAGCTAGATAGCAAATAAGGAAAATGATTTTGAAGATGTATGCCCCAAATTCTCTTAATATAAAAACTACGAGGCTAGAATTTTTTAGTTGTTTCTGTTTCTCAGTATACCTTAGGATCCTGTGCATTTTAGATTCATTATCATTAATTTTGACTTTCTGATTTTTTTAGAATGAGTTTTCATGGAAGGGTCCCAGCACATAGTGCTAGCATAGTACCTGGCAAATAGCAAGTATTTGATAACTTTTCATTGAATGAACAAAATGAATGCAAGAATGATCAAATGAAGTGATCCCCAATTCAAAATAAGAGAGTCAAAATAAGAAAAAATCAGACAGTGTAGGTGGAGACTGATCCAAGATATCCATGAAACTTTAAAAGTTTAGGAAAATCCAGATTTACCATAAAAATAATTTGAATTTTATTTAACTTAATTGGATTTTATTCAATATAGTAAATGTAACTGGAGTATAGTAGTTGGAATTTAGTAACAAATCAAGTGATTTGTGTTCCCTGTAGGGAAATTTCTATGGCTTCCAAGACTGAGAACCAACCCCTGAACTGTAGTCAGTTTTCTGTTACTTTTATTTTGTTTTGTTTGTTTTGTTTGTTTTTGTCTTGCCTTGTTTTGCAAATGGCCTCCTGGCCTTCTAGCAACCCCTGCCACCCCTACCTATATCAGGTGTCACTCTCCCACCCCCCCTGTTAGACTATAAAACAATGAATAGAAGCTCAAAATAGTCCAGCACCATTTGATATTTTAAACAAATCCTGGCTTTATCTGAACATGGCTAGGAAGTCTTCAATCCCAGGAGCCTCCTCATCTCCATCACCAGGAGAAGCCATTCTGTGGACCTACTACTTATGATATAGCTGAGAACGCAGTAGCAACAGAGCATTTCAGAGAGCTTGACTGGGTCTTTCTCATAAACTCTAGTATCCTTAAGTCATCTGAAATCATTAATGACAATTTTGCAATCCATGTCTGAACTTCTTCTTTCACGGCCTCTGACTTTTAGGTGCTTAAACTACAAGTATGGGATTCATTCTAAATCACGAGGATGGTCAGAGGAAATTGTTAACAGAATGGTTTGTTTCTGGTGGATAACAGCTTATTGGAAAGAAGAATTAAGATAATATGCCTTATTTTACATGATTGATAGTGTTTTCAGCCACCACTTCTGATCAACTCAGGCTATAATTTTGTGGAATTAATGAAAAAGGACTTAATGAGAGGCTGTCCTTCTTTCACCGTGTAGGTCTCATGGCCATACACAAAACCAAAGTTCCCTAAATAGGAAACTTCCATTCCACACCAGCATGCCCTAACTCGATTTGTGGATGACACCTCTAGAGCTCAGCAAGTAACAAATTAATCATTTTTTTCTTACTGAGGCATTTTACCTTCTAATGTGAATTTCAGAACTTGTCTTGATTAATGTCAGTGTGCTGAACACTGTTGCTATTAAGTCATAGATCTTGCAAAAAGCCAATTGGAATAATAATTCATGTATCTCTTGGAGAAAAGGTTTTCCAAATTCTCAATGCAGTATTCTGATGGATTAATCTATGCCTTCCTGATGCTCCTTTCAAACACTGGCTTTCCTTGCAATAGTTCTTTTTTTAGGATTTTTTCTATTATGTCAATTTAATGAAAACAATGTTCCTACTTCAAAACTGCATATGAGCAACAGGTATTGAAGACGTTGTTCTACATGAATTATTAGTGTTTGAGGGCAATATTCTGTAAAATATTCCTCCAGGACCCCCAAACAAATTTTACTACTATCCTTTTACATTTAAAGAAAAAATGTCTAGAGAATATGTAATAATATATGCTAGTATATGTGTGCTAGTCTTTTAATCTAGTATTTATTTACCCATTTAATCTCAGTAACACTGAACTTTACAGAAATATATTTCCATGTGAGAAACAGTGATTCCAGACAGAAATATATTTTCATTTGAGAAGGAGTGATTCAGGATTCCAACTCTCCAGTCCTTTCTTGAGCTAGGTAGGTCATGGCATCCTTCTACAAAACACATCCTGTGTTGGAAGTGAGTTACAGTTATTAAACTATACCCTCATGGAGGCAGAAAGTTGATGGTAAATTACCCAGTAAAGATTAAGCTGATTTTAAATGCAACCACTGGGAATTTAATCAACTGTTAAGTGGTGCCTTGATTTTTAAATTATATGAAAGTCACTTACTGTATTTTCTACTCTGAGCTCCTACCCCAACATCTGGCATACAGTTAGTGTTCAGTGTCAACCCAATGGAAGTCTCAGATTTTTTTTAGGGAGAGAGGCTGGTGAAAAAAAAACCTTCTTTGACTCATCCACTAGGTGGCACACAGGGACCGTACTTCACACACACCATCACAGAGTCTACCTTTCATGGTGTAAATAAAGAGCTGCATTATTAATTTATAATATCACGGCCACTCTACACGTAATATTTGC